>NC_061119.1:100478261-100562272 GCF_002878395.1 Capsicum annuum
TTAAGTCTACCAAGGACCTGAGGCCATTCTCTTTGCCAATTCAATCAGAACACAACACCAATATAATGATGGAAGTATATCCAGAAGATCATAAATATGAGATAGATAAACCATATTGTGGTTCTAAGTACTTAACAACATCCCAATCAATAGTTATCCAGAAAGCCTTGAACAAAACTGAAAACAATATAAGTTAGAACGTGCCCCCGGCTATAGCCAAAAATAAGTCCAAAGAAAATCTATGATATAAGATAAACCATGAAGTAATGTCTTTCTAGAAGAAAGATGCTCACCACTTCAAGCTGACTATTGACAACCCAAAAATCCTATCACCGTGCAGGAAAAGAAGAAACATCTTTGTGTCCTGAATCGTGTGGGGATACAATGTCTGAAGATGATTACCGGTTTGAGAGCTAGAATATAACTCAAGGATAAGGGGATCAAATAAGGCCATTATCCCAAAACAATTCAAAATGAATTCACAAGTACACATGTGATCATAAACATACTTAAAAACATATATTTATATATATGTACATATATTTATATATATATATATATATAATAGATGTTGGGAGTAGAAACAAGGTTTAGCATGAAATTTAAATCATTAGCCTGGACTGTGTAGCTTCACCATCATAAAATAACACAAAGGCTATATTGGTCCAACTGTCACCACTAATCGAGCCCCAGTTCTTATTAGTCGCACGAAGCAGATATATTTTAGAAGGCTTGGGAATCATCGTACAATATGCCATCCTTGATATTAATATATGTATAGTATGACATAAGCACATGGACATCAAGACTAACCCTCACCACGGCAAATTTAGGTTTCAATATCAGTCCTTCGGGACTCACACCTTCACGGCTCGTACATAACCCCTTTTTTTTAATCCCAATTAAAATTAGTAAGGCTTTATCAAGTGGAATCATCATACCTACTATATCTTGCAACAGAATATCATTAAGCCATCACTTGGGGTAATCGTGTAACCCCAGACTCCATTATTAAATAAACATGGGGGATTCGTTGTACACCACAAGGTTTTCAAAGTAATTCTCATCCATTAAGCCATTTATGAAATACATTTGTTTTAAGAAACTATGTCAGCCAAATGATTGATCACATTCAAAAAACCATTATGCAAGTGGATTGGTGTTTTCATCAATTTCAACACCAAATCAAATTATTTGGGGAATCCGTGTATCCTTAATTTCATTGTTCAGAAATTTGGGGGAATCCTTGTATCCCTAATTTCACTGACCATTCCAATGCACCTATATGAGTGTACAAATCAACAATTTGAGTATAATTAATCCATAATAATCATGGGAATATAATTTAAACAAATTAAATCCAAAATGCTCAATTCAAACCACAAATAATTCATAAAAGTCATGGGAAAAGCTATTAATTCAACAACATTCCATAACCCTTAACCCACAATTCATTAAAATCACATTGCTACCATTATAAACAAATGATTTTATTAAAATAATATACAGGTAAGAGTAACATAACTTATATATAAAGAATTACGGAGAAAAATCAACTCTTGAAGCTTTAGATTCCCAATTATTTAAACTCTAGAAGGTTGTGTGAGAACGAATCATGCGATAACGAGACATGACATAGACATGACCTTGGGCATTACTTCTATG
The DNA here is from genome assembly GCF_002878395.1 of Capsicum annuum. NCBI lineage: Eukaryota > Viridiplantae > Streptophyta > Magnoliopsida > Solanales > Solanaceae > Capsicum > Capsicum annuum. Next base: position 100,479,927 of record NC_061119.1, read on the forward strand.
GAACATAATCATAAACAACATAAGGCATGAATTTTTTCCAAGAATTCTCTTCCTGATTAAGATTGATTCAATACACAAACTGAGATTCTCGCAATAGCATCAGAATAGAATTGAACCATTCTCCACCTCAAGTGATATGTCTAATAGCCCTTACATATAGCCATGATTACCCACTATTATTTCAGTTATGAATACAATGCCTCACTAATTCTATCTTGTAATTTTCCCCATAAAACACATAACTACAAAAGCCTGAGTATAACTACTTATTTATTCCATTTTAAATACTCATCTTACTCTTCCATCTTCACCTAAAACCATAGCTCAAGTAGTTACCAAAGAATTTTAAAATAAGAACATCTACTCCTTTGTCCAAAATATTACTCCGCTTTCATAGCAACCACCATCCTAACATAAGGAAGGTCACTGAAGGACTAGAGTACAAGCATTCAGAATAAGAGGATTAATTCTCAATTATAACTTCTATTAGTCGTACTACTTAAGTTGTTACCCGTGAAATAATATACAATATAGTAGGAATGAAATACTTCATAGAAACCACCTAGATCATAAATTGAGGGTTGTTAGAGCATAAACATAACATAGCATGAGTTTTTTTAATAGGGTGCAGTGAGAAATGTAAGTGCATATATCACAGGTCATCTAACATAAAGATAAGATTTATGTATTCATGAAATAACAAAAGAATTGCCACTTGAAACTATTAGTTTTAATTCTAAGAATTGAGAATGGTCATGAGTTTTGTTATATAGCGTCACTATGGATTAAGCCATAACATAAAATGAATCATTTGCACATAGAACATATAGTTTCTTCGAACTATGCATAAAGTGAGACATCAGCTTATGGATCATGAGCGTCATAACATAAAGCTTGAATATTTGGAAACCTAGATTTCCATGAATCATTATTGCTTCTAGTTCAGGGGTTGGAACATGAAATAAGTTGCATAGAGAACTCAAACTTAGGCATAGGCACAATTTGGACACATAAGATATTGGTAGAATGCTCTCTTAAATTGAAGTATTTGGATTTTTCAAGAATAAGAATAGAATTGTCATGACACTTCCCTGAAACTCAACACCATGAGAAAATTCAATATATACCTTTGTTCATAATCTCCTTGTTTTCTCAAAGGTCACAATCCTAGACTTAAAGGCATATCCTCTAATCAAATATATGATCACAACATTAAGCACTATGGGGGTATCACCATACACATGAATGCCAACCTTCCCCTGATAACCATAATATGATGACACTACAGTTCAGGGATACTAAACTTTCTCTAACCTCTATTACTATCACCCAATAAATCAAACTCTTAAGAGGATACATATGGCCACTTCTTAAAACTTAACAATCCATTTTCAGTCCTTAGTATACTAGTATTAAACCACTAATCTCATAACCATACAACTTAATAAAATTTCTTAGACTACACCAAGGGCTCACATTATGTATGTATATTTTCTTCAATTCTGTTCTAATAAAAACCATACACAACTCACTAGACTTCCCCATTCTAAGAAATCAAAAAACATGAACTAAGTACACATGACACTTATACCCTTAAAATCTATCTAACAACATGCTACCTGGGGTTTAACTTACCTTTATAACTCTAACGTTCTTATCAACCTAATGACTTTGCTACTATTCATCACTTCAATAATGGTCCTCATGTATATATCATAATTATCCACTAAAATCTTTTGTAAGTTGTCAACCTAGGCTACTATACACATCAAATCAAGCATACTAACTTACCCTCAGCATTCTCGCATTACTATCCCTGAGGTAATGTCCTTATCACCACAATCAACATCTAAAGTTCAAGCTTATCATCTATTACCAATCATGAACTAACAATGAAATATTCCATCTACTGTACTAGTCCAAAAAAATGTATGACAGTTAATCCATATATATAAGTTATTGTCCATAACAATGACCTACCAATGCATCTTTTTCACAGTACATCTAATGCATCCTAAAATTCACTACACATCTTCCTACCTACTAGACTAGCTTACAACTACTAGACAAAAATTCAAAAGACTCTCAGTGTAGTAAGACCACATAATAAGGATATTCGATCCTAATCTTCTAACATAAGACATTAAAGTCTATTAGCACATTATCCTTTCTCACAATTCTTCTACTTACCCATACATACCTCTAACTACCTTTAAAATTATATACACATCACCGAGTCCCGATCTCTATGATTTTACAATTTTGAATAAGTTCAAAATTACAATTACTAATCATTTACTCTACTAACTAGTAAAAAATCTACACATTTTTCTGCAACTACAACGAATCACCAAAAGAGCATACTACCCCCAATAATAAATTAGTTATTACACGAATACAACCAACTTTTTCACTTAAAGGTTACTCTCACCCATGCTTCAAAATATATGAATTTATATTATTAACCTTTGGATCAACTTACTATCCAAGGTCATAATACCCTAATTCATACTACCTCTTAGGTGGAAATACTATCCCAATATTTAGATACATACTTCCCCCTTAAGTGAGATGTCTGCAATAAAGTTTTTGGTAAGGATTGAATCCACACCTTACGTTGTGCTTGAAAGAACGATTCCTTAAGATGGAGGTATACACTATAATCCTTGCAGTTCAATACACCTATGGACTTCTATCAAGTACTTGTACCATTTCACAACTTTTTGATGACTCAATCGGAAAGGACTGAATTATTAGGAGGCAAGGACTTTGTAGTTTATCACCTCGATAATGAGACATATCTCACAAAATTAGAGTAAAGTAGAAATGTTGATATCTTTCAAATAGACAAACAATACAGAATGATCTAGAGTATGAATGAGTGAGAAACATTTCTTAAATCCCTTGAAGCATCCCCCTTACAAGTGTGGTGCACTACACACCCATAAAAGGGACTCTGCTAGACACCACTTTGTGGACACCCTATGACCCAAAACCTATTCTTGGAATGAAACAAACTAGGGCCTATGCGTGATGGATATCTCGAGTCTACCAAGGATCAAAGACCACCCTCTTTGCATAGTCAATCAGAACACAACACTAATAACATAGTGGAAGCAAATCCAAAAGATCATATATATGAAATAGAGAAACCATATTTGGGTTCTAAGTAATCAACAACATCCTAATCCACCTTTGTCCATAGAACCTTTGACCAATCCAAAAACAATCTAAGTTAGGACGTGACACTGAAGATTGCCCAAAAAAATTTCAAAGAAAATCTATGATAGAATATTTTGGAAGAAGCAGGCTCACCAGTTTAGGTCGACTATGAACAACCTAGAAATACTATCACTATACAGGAAAAGTAAAAACTTCTTTTTGTTCTACATCACATGGGGATGCAACATCCAGATATTATTTGTAGTTTGAGCACTAGTATGTTATCAGGGATAAACGAATAAAATAATGCCTTAATTTAAAAAGCAATTCAAAATCAATTCACAAGTACATACGCGAGCATATAAATATGTGTATATATATATATAAAAGATATTGGAAGAGGGAACAAAGTTTAGCATGAACTTTAAATAATTAGCCTTGATAGTGTTGCTTGACCATCAAAATATCAACCAGGATGTAATTACCCACCCATAGCTAACACAATAATACATTAAAACAATAATGACGCATCCTATAGAATAAAAGTAAGCATACCCTATTTAGATATTGTCAAAACCTCATACACTTCTCTACACTAGAAATTTTCCCTTTCGACAAGCCTTTGACCATTGCTACGCTTTCAATATAAAGTTGTACGCATTAAGGTGAAATTATTAAGACGCGTATTATATATGTTTTCTTTGGATTAGAAGTCAGATTAATAATTTTCTTTGGGATCGTCTTGCAAAATTATTAAATTATATCTATCACAATATTGCTCTCTGCTCAAAAATCATATTACCCTAAACTTAGGAGCAATTCGAGCTTAAATTAGTCCCAAAATTGTCCTATAATAGAAGAGACAAGTAGTAACTAAACTAGGGGATTAACAAGAAATTAAGCAGAAACATAAAGAAAAATTGATAAGGAAATGATCCCAAAAACATCCCTAATTCAATCACTAAACCAAATATTGAATCTGCCATAATTTTGAGCTCTCACATGACTATAATAATGATTTTACTTTAAAAATACTCTATCAATAATGGAAATAATAATTTATACAACCATGAGTCCTTCTTTGCAATCACAGGATTCTTTCCATGAATGCGGAAGATGGCATAAACAGACCTTTACAATTGCATTTGGTCCTCCATGATCGCGAAAGATAAGGCTAGACCGTCCTAGACAGACACTTCTTTAAAAATGAAAAGGCTGGAACATGAATGCAGACACCAATAACTTGACCCTTGTGATTGTTGCCACACGAAGGCTATTTTTGGCCTACACTTAGTGCATCAACACCAGTAACTTAGGCAAGATAAAAATATTCTAATCGGGCCCTCAAGTTTTATTTAGAATCTCAAGAATTGAAATGAAATATTCTATCTTACGAAATTGAGCATTTCAGAGTCAATGGCATTAATCTTCATTTGAGGTCATTTCAATAAAAAAGTGGCACCCACGCCAAGGGTTTGTTTAAACCAAAATCCACCTAAAAGTCCAAAATGATATGAAAATCCTAGAAACCTAAACTAAGGGTCCCCCTAGATTAAATTAACATTTCAGAGTTAATAAGTCAATTAAAATTTACATACAAGGATGTTTACCTTAAGTTTTGATGCCATACCATTTTTATAAAAACAAAAGCTCTAAAATAGGAAAATGTCTCGAAAAACCATATGAACTATCCGATAGTTAAACTATCAGTCCTAGTAAGTCATAAATAACTTACAGAAGCTATAGGAAACGTTTAAACATAAAAAAAAAATGACTACATAATAAATGACATGGAAGGCCATTTAAACATACACTATTAAAAAGACTATCATTCACAAAAATAAATGGTTAAAAAGTACCTATCATGACCCAATTCACGAGACATGTGCCACGTACTAAAATCCACCAGTAGATAATCCAACACCGTAACCCAAACATAAGGCAATAATTACCTTGGTAGAATTGCCCACTAGGATTAAATACACAAACATAATCATAATCAACACTGTTCTGCAAAAAAAAAAATAATTAAAATACGGATACCAATCCCAGAACTTGCTAAAACGTATACAAAAGCATCTATGTATCATAATAGGAAATACAACCCAAAAGTTTAGAATAGCCAACAAATCTGACTCGAATACAAAAGATTGAACAAGGATAGAGGAAAAATGGGTAAATCAAAATTCCAAGAGATCACCGTATCTCTAAAGATCGGCATTGTAAGAAGTCAGCTCAGCAGCGAGAACTAGAACTCGGGTCTGCATAAAAAAGGTACAAGAGTCTATTATGAGTACTAAAATAATGGGTTCTCTATAGGCATTATCTGTCGTCACAGCTATATTATGATATAAAGGTGATATAAACCAAGACAATATATCCAATTCAAGGTACATAATCCAAATTGAATCATCTTCGTCATCAATATATAAAATCAATGATCAACTAGAACAATAATACAACATAACGTATTAATACATATCAATAAACTACAAGAAAAACATCCTTTAAGAAAGGAAAAATTGGTCAAGAAATTCCAAATCTTGTCCCAATCATTCTTTTAGGATGGGAAAAACTTAGTTGTGTCCCGTCCTAACAGGCTACTACCAAAATGGTCAATAACGACGAATCTAAAATGTTAGTCCTTAAAAGATTTTTATGACAACCAGAAATCCCTTCGTAATTATTATTTAGCGATGGTATATCTTGTCCTAGTCCTAATCGACTAAATATCTGATCATAATTTTCTTTTAGTGATGGGAAATCTGGTTAACACTCATCTCTATAGCCTTCTTCACTAAAGGTCTTTTATGATGGGTTAAACTAGCTGATCCCTAAAATGTTTTTTGCGACCAACATAAAACTAGTCCTTAAAATACGTTTAGGGACCATGTTTTTGGTCCCCGATTAATGATATTTTGTGACCAAGAAAAATCTTGTCCTGAAAGTACATTTGGTGCAAAGATTTTCAACCACCAGTTTACTGGTCCTAGAAAGCCTGTTTGGACAGAGTTTTGGCCCTGTATATGTAATTATAAAATTTCTAATGGCATTAATAAAATTTGTATATATCTATATATATCAAATTACAATATTCTACTTTCATATATACATATAAAGACCATATATACATCAGTCATGTCATTATTTACACAAATACTTCACAGAAAAAGAAAAATGACATCCTCTATTAACTAATACTATTAATATAGCTATTCTATTTTCTTTATCCATCTACCTAGGATCTTTGAGTTAAAACACTAACAATTTCATTTTCTGAAAAGTGCCAAGTCCAACTACTATTTAAGATACCCATGGTTCAGTTTATCTGAGGCCAATGGAGGAGAACTGATCTCCAAGGGGAGTGAGAACCCATTGTACATGCTACTACACTTAACATAATTGCAAGGCTAGTGGTCAGTTGATGAATCCCAGTTATTCAATAAACGCCTGTAATGGTCAAGGACATGAGAAATTGTTCAATGTGGGTTGAATTTAATTTAAAAAATTAATGGAGCTTATTTGGTAACAACAAAGATGATACCGCAAGCCTTAATATTAAAGAATTGATATTTGGTATTGTGAGTTACTATTGGTTTTGAATTTTCATATTCAATGCTCACCTTGTGTTCTGCAGAGAGCTGAACCGCAATAACTTCGCCGGTTGACCTGACAGGTCTCCCTAAGACTGCCCTCAAGTCACCAATGTTTAACTAAATATAAGGTTCCACTGCAGATAATTACAACAAAACAACAAGATTCAATAGCAGTAATTTATCGTTACCTTGGCCATTGCTAGTCACAACAGAGAGGAAACCTTCTTCAGTTGCTTGAAATGCTTTTTGAATCATCTCAACAGACATAGTTTGGTGCTCAAATGTCTTCCCTATATAATTTGGTACATGCGATAAGTGGAAGGCTTAAATATACATAGCAGTTCATGATATTCCACATTATAATATTCAACAAAGAGAAATATGCTTTAATCAGAAGAAAGTTCAATTTGCTCATATGAATCATCACTATCCATGTCACTTCATTTATTATTTAGCAGAAAATATAGATTTACCAAAATAACTACCTTACTGATATAGTGATATAAATATACTTAGACTTCTAATTATTTACACAATATTCTATGATAGGTAAATGTAATAAACTCTTAGGAATTGGGATATTCTTGGAAGGTAAAAAAATATCTTATACTATTTTTTGACAACTATTTAATTCTAACTTTCCACATGACATATTTGAGATCACAAGATTAAATAGTATTTTGGTACATTCTACATCTCTTTAGTTTAATAAAGGAGATTAAAAATCTTAGATTTACTTTGAATAACTGTGACAAGTCAAACTAGACCAATAAATTGACACGAAGGTAGTAAAAAGTTGTGATATTACTTTCCTAGAGAAGATATAATTCAAATTGGTAAGAAGAACTCACGAATGAAATTTTGAAAGTGGTGTTCAATGATGAAACTTGAAGTTTAAGAACCACCATTCCCATCATAAATTATAATGAAAGTACTATATGGTCTAGAATTCTTCATGCTGAAGAACCCTCATTCTATTTCGATCTGATCTTCCAGTAGATTATTAGTCTGAATAGCATCCATAGAAAACTCAAAATTTACATGTTGTCCTATATAATTATACCTTAAAATCCCATATTGAGGACTACCGACATCAAAACCTGCATAAAAATATCCATCAGCTCTTGGCTAAAAATAGGCCCTAGAGAAGTTCATTCATGCAGATATCATACCTCATCTTATCCAAAACACCATCCAATGCCTACACATGACAGAAACCACGCTCACTTCCTCTTAAAAATATCAAAATTACATTTTTTTGAAATACTACAGGTCAAATAGTACCAATGACAAACTTGCAGCTGACAAGAAAATGATACACCACCTTCAATTTAATAGTGAAGTTCATGGAAATCCAATGAAATGATTTATCTATGATATACTCATAATGTTTCACACATGATAATGAATCACTCTAAAAAAGAAAAATTCTATAAAAATACAACACAGAACTTTCAAAGTAGTTAAATTTATTTTTTCAACAAAGAACAACATGATTAATCAGATTGTCCAAATGGTCTGACTTTTGCAATGAAAAGACATAAAACTGGAACAGTATTTTTTTTCTATCTAATTTAAGCTAAAAGTTGTGATAAAGTGGTGTGATCGGTGACTGTAACCATAAACTGCAGTGTTTATAAGCATAAAACATTGTAGTTCAACTTAAAAGTTAGACAATTTAGGTGCCCTGGTTCTTTTATTTGATTCTTCTTAGTGTCAAGTCAGTCTTTATTCCTTACATGTGTTAGAATTTCAATAAAAAGTAATCGATTACAATGTATACAATATATTCTTGAGGAAGTACTTCCTACGAACAAAGCTTTACAATCTGAGCATGCCATGAAGCAGAAAAGATGGTCCTCGATTGTAATTGAAAAATAACCACCTATTTATATGTCAGTTCTTCTTACAGATGGTTGCATTTGCATGTTATATATGAGTATTTATTCTTCTTTAAACGTAAAAAATAAAAGGAACTTGATTGTGGAGGAACTTTTGTTGTGTACTCAAAGAGCTTATGTTGAACTGTTTTGGCCATTAAAAAAAAAGTTTTTGTAAATTTGATTGCAGAAGTATAGATAAGAAGATAAGGGAGAAAATGAGTACAATGTACAATTCTATTTGGCAACATAAATTAAAGTCACGTAAAAATAGTGGACACAGAATTATACCTAAAACTATACAATTCATTATCCATAAAATATTAATGAATATGAATGTTAGAATCAAACCTATATAAAGGCAGAAAATAAAGTCATAGTTCATATGGAGATACAATTATTCTTTTTAAAAACTACTGATACAAAGGTACCTCCTCACACTATAAAAAAATAGCTGATACCACTTGTTCTATAACCTGAATTTTACACATCTAATTCTTAATTTTAGGAGTAAAGAGTTCATATCGAATCTACGTGCCATCTGAAGCTAATCTGTAAATATAGAAGAAGTGTATGCGCACTAATACCATAAACATATTATTAATAATAATGATATTATTCTAGAACTTTATTGTAATGCCCTGTGTCTTTACCTCGAACTCTACACGGTGCTTACGACCCCAAAGGACCATGAGCTAACCCATGACTGATATCTGCTGTGAGCACTGAATAATAATACTAAAATAAATGCAGAAAAATATGCTGAAATGCCATAAGGTTCAAAATTAGAAATATTGATAAAATATAACATCTTATAAAATATCTGAATCTAAAATACTGTTTGTAAATTTATTCTGAAAAACCTCTAATCTGAACTGTCCGAAGGTGGAGTTGATGGGACAATCCCCCAACTAACTCCATCTACTAAAATATTGCCTCTAATGAGATACGAAATAAAAGCATATCCTCGATAGTGGAGGACTCACTGCTAATCTGCTAATCTACTTATACTATCTGAATCTAAATTTGTCTATACGAGGTTGGGAACCTGAGCCTTCGAACCTATGATTTGAGACATCATAGTGCAAAGAAAGAGTATGTGTCAGTACTTGAAATGTACTGGTATGCTAGATGAGGTTAGAATAAATGCAAGAGTTCATATGCATGAACAATAACTCACTAAATGATATATAATAACTGAATATGAGAGTACATATATAACATAAACTGTTGTGAATACTGACTATGCAATTCTACACATATACATGAAAATATACCGTAACAGAGCTTATCTAAATCTAAGTACTAAATTCTAACACTTAGTAACTGATAATCTGAAATTACTAATAACTGAGTTACTACTAGTGATTGACTGTGTCAGACAGTCGTGACTCTATAGAACTGAATTGAGTTCTATCTTGAAGAATGAAACTGAAACTAGAGGAGGTAATCATCTAACCGACATGCCCCAAATAAGATAAGATAACTGAGTTGGGGTCCAATTGGTAATCCCAAATGGAAGGGTGTCAGTATGGTGCCACGGGTAAAGACAACTGAAGAGATACCCTCATCTGGAAGGTACTCTAAGGAGAAGGGTGGAATCCTCATCTAGTAGGTTAATATACCCCATCAACCCTTAACTAGCAGGTTGATGTCTCAACCTATCCTGGATACGTAGTTCTGGAATGAAAGGATTGCTTTTAATGATCATACCCTTTGCTGGTAGGTGGCTCACCATCTTTGGATTCACTTGGTACTGAATCCTACTCCCAACTGAAAGACACTGGACTATGTATGCTGAACTAAACTAGACTAATACTGAGTTTACTGAGTTTTTCTGAGTTCTGTAATTGATTAGGTTCTACAGAGTTCTATATTTTACTGATCGTGACATGGATGATAATATTCTATAACTGACTTTGGCTCTAGGTAAACAACTATGTTGTCGGGTATTAAATAACCCCAGGACTCGCTAGCTTGAGAAGTAAAGCATAGTATAGTCTTGAATAAGATAACAATGTTCACTTGTTCATAATTCATCCACATAGACATTTTATCAAACACTTGCAAGTCATAAGCTTGAACATGAATGGGACCACATAATGACATGTCATGATTCCACTATTTACATCACATAGGATTTTTTTATAAATACTTGGGGAACATGGATGACTTCACATGATAATGGCTAACACATGACATCATGAATACAATACCAAATTTCAAATTTAAGGGTTTAGCTTGAAATTCAAATAATGCTTCATATATCTATTTTAATTTCATGAATCATAAAATAATCATGGATTGAAAACCCAATTAGCATCATAGACATGAATACAATCAATTTCAAGCATTGAAATTCACAATTTCGTAAACTTGTAGTTTTAAAAACGGATTCTTGGACTCCATGGATGAAAGGAACCCATAGATGAACACCTAGTATACCTGAATTGATAAGTTCTTGGAGTCTCTTGTGAGTTTCTTGAGCTTTGTTCTTGATTTATTTAGCCATAAGGTTTTCTATGTAGGAGAAAATGATTTCTTTCTTGAGATAAGTGATCAAATAATGAGATAACAGGCTATTTAGGCCTTTAATCTCGTGTTTAGGTTGATTAGAGATTTTAGGAATTGACCAAACACCCTTGAAATTAAATAATGGAACCTAAATTCTTGATCTTTTCATGCTAGACATAGTGGAATCGCACCAGCTTACTGGTATTTGGATGACTTGGAACTGAAGGTTTGGCGTGATACAATGCCATCATGCTAGCTTACTGCATGGGAATTTACCCCTTGGCCTGATGCACCAGGATTGCATTGCATTACTAGAATTGAATAATTGGGAAATTAGCTGGTGGCGCAATGCGGTGATATCATGTTAGCTTACACAAAAATGACAATTGTCATTTAGACGGCCGCAGCGAAGCGCTGAAGTACCAGGTGGTACACTATTTCACTAAAATAGCTCTAACTCTTCACCCGGGTATCTCATTTGGGTGAACTTTATATCTTTGGAAAGCTAATTAAATTTCCTATGCAATGGCAGGCTCTAAACTAAAAAATACTGAGTATTTCTAACATTTGTATGGAATAACTCATGGACTAAGAGTTAAATCAAGCTAAGAAAATATGGGTATTACAATATCTACCCCTTGGGAACATTTATCCTCGAATAAGATTGACTAAGCTGAGAAGAACTTATAGACCAAGTTTACACACTGAACATGCTTAACTAAAACAAAACTGGACTACTGACAAACTGAGTTTTCATACTGAATATAATATATGATACATGAGGATATGACTAAAACTACTAATAAGCTGAGTTTTCATACTGAACATGCATATTTCCTGCATGAGTACATATCTGAACTGATTCATGAATGCATGACTGAATATGCAACGGTAAGGAATACCAAGAATATATGTACCTGAACATAAAACCGGGGAGATCTAAGGAAGACTATTTTCTCAAGCATAATCTAAGTTTGTGGAGAAGATGCAAGGGTACTTGATCTACATATCTGCTACTTCTTTCCAAGTAGCTCCCTCAATGGACAGATTTCACCAAAGAACTTTAGCTAATGGAACTTATTTATTCCTTAGTCTATGAATCTGATGATCAAGGATTTAAACTGGAAGTACTTCGAAAGAGATATCATTCTAAATTCCTATGCCCGTTGACGGAAATATGAATGCAGTGTCTCTAATGCATTTCTTTAGAAATGAGATATGGAATATGGGATGCACTAAAGATAGATCTGAAGGGAACTCACGCTCATTAGCTACCTTTTCAAAAAGACTGAAAATTTTATAAGGACCGATTTATCGGGGACTGAGTTTTCCCTTCTTGCCAAATCCCTTAGCTCCCTTTATGGGAGAGATTTTCAAAAACACAAAATCACCGATCTCAAACTCGAGATCATTTATTGAACACAAATGAATGGGGAATATGAGAACATAACTGGACCTGAAATGTGATACATGAACTGAATATCATGAACTGGACTGAGCCCCTAAATACATGGATTATAACAGAGATTAGAACTTGAGGGTAAACTTTTGAGTACCCACTACTCCAAATTAGATTCATTGCATAAAGAGAATCTGAAAGGTTTAGGACATGAAAGCTCGGGGATTTTAGTGCATCTCCCCCTTAGGAAATTATGTCCTTTAAATAATGCTGACTTAGCTGAGATACTGAGGAAAAGCTGAGACGATACAGGAGGCACTTACAAACTGAGTCATGACTGAATATCTGGGACCTGAAATGGAGGCATGATACATAAACTGAGCTAAAATTGCAACTACTAGGATGTTCCATCTTGCAGTGGTCATATTCATAAGACTTTGGATAGGATGACTGGGTGGAAAGATAGGAAACCATGTGAACTTGTTATAGTTATATTGACTTTAGGGAGCAAGGAATCTTCAGATTGGCTGAATAAAACAGCTGAATAAGAAATCACATCCAGGCTAAAATTTTATAACATGAGGTAAGGCCTACAAAACATCATCTAAGATGGAGTGACAAAGCCTTATGCACTGTAACCATAAATTTTCAAGCTGTGAAATATTTCTTGAATATTCTCTCAACTATTCTCTCCACCTTAGTATGAAACTACACATAAGATTACTAAAAATATGCACATAGGTGCTGAGCACAAATGCATAAACAAACTAACTTATCTGATTAATTGAATGGCTAATAGTTGAATACTGGTCATGTAAGATTGAACTATACTTAGTCTGGACTAAAACTTTGGGGTATTATGCATATAAGGTAGGGACTAACTGAGGAACATTAGATTCTGAGCATGAATGCATGTAAACTGTGTTATTTGAGAATGATCAACCAAGCGTATAACATGATTCTGATAACTGACTAACTAATAACTGTATGCTATGGTCAAGCAAGCCTGAGACTGAACTGTGTTTTGAACTGACTGTTGAACTAAGACTATAACTGAGTTTGATAACTACGTGATGGAGATTGATGTAAATCGAGGATCTGAATAGGCACTCACACTTTGCATCTCCTCATCTTCTCATCTCATAAAAAAATATTATGATTTCCCTCCTTTCATCAACTAAACAAAACATTTTTCTAGTCATTTACTTGCACACTAATCTGACATTCAAGCCTATCTTCATAACTACTTCCTGGTGTAAAACAAGTATGCAAAAATCTTTCCTTAGTGTATAATATTTACCTTTTCCCATCTAAGAAATGGCTCATAACATATTAGTTTATTAGGGGAGTTCACTGAAGAGTTAAAGCTTAAGAACTTAAAGTATGAACGGATACTACATCAAACTCGACATTTTACAGAGTCCTGAGGAATGAAATGTCAATAACATTGGTTTATCAGAAGATCTAAATTGAGAATATATATGACATAAAATGATGTTAGCCGATCGTTAGTAGCGTAGCACAAGTCATGGGAGCTGTGCATACTATAAATGATGACATTAGTACATGAGTCATGAGCTGCATGACCTGAGTCTGGACTTTCTGTTTTCATGGAACATGATTCATAACACTGAGTAAACTGGAACTCTTTGTACTAGGAACTGTAACCGTACATGATTTTTTTTTTACTAATGTGCATGAATATGAGATATGTTCACAGAGCTGACATGTAAGACATGAATAGATATCATAAGAACTGATGGGTCTTAAGAGTCTGAAGTACAATTCAAAAATGATCTGCATAATCATTTCTGCTACGATAATAGACAAGAATGCAATTAATGAAGAGTATAATGAACATGTCCAAGTATTGCTTGAACAATCGGTTTATTAAGTACATGAATGTTTCTGGGTCATTAGTAAGACCAAAAGACATGACTAGAGACTCAAAGTAACTAAACCATATTCTCAAAGCTAATTTAAGAATGTCACATTCCCTAACTCTGAGTTGATGATAGCCTGATCCGAGGTCTATCTTATAAAATTAACTAGTACCCTGAAGTTTTTCAAACAATTCATCAATTCTAGGAAGTGGATATTTATTCTTGACTATGTCTCTATTCAACTGATGGTATTCTATACACATTCTAAGAGAACCATATTTCTTAGGCATGAATAAGACTGGTGTGCCCCATAGGGAAATACTGGGCCTAATGAATCTCTTATCTAGAAGATATTTTAACTGCTCATTTAACACTTTGAGTTTTGGTATTTCCATCTATGGCAGAATAGATATAGGCTGATTGCCAAGAAGAAGGTCCATTTTGAAGTCAATTTCCCTTTTAGGAGGAACTCTAAGAAGATCTTAAGGAAACATATCTGAGAATTCATTTACTACTGGAACTGACTCAATACTAAGAGTCTCAGAACTAGAGTCATTAACTTGGATAAGGTAATAGACTCATCCCTTGGATATTATTTTTCTCGCTCTAAGGTATGAAATCAACAAACCCTTCGCAGATGTGGTACTACCCCTCCATTCAAAGACTGGTTCATTTGGTAACTGAAAATGAACAACTCTATTTCTACAATCAACTAAGGCATAGTATGAATGGAGCCAGTCTATTTTTAGAATGACATTAAAATCTGCCATCTCTAGCTCTACAAAGTCTGCTGAAGTAACTTTCTAATATATCAAAACCAAATAGATCCTGTATACCCATCGATAATGATAGACTTACCTACTGGGGTAGAAACTGAGAAAGGCTCTGCTAGGATTTTTGGACTAACTTTAAAGTTAATGGCTATATAAGAAGTTACGAAAGATAGGAAGCTCCTGGATCTATCAAGGCATAAACATGTGAATGGAAGATCTGTAATGTACCATTGACCACATCAGGAGAATTTTTCTGATCTTGTCTGGACTGAAATGCGTAAATCCTGTTTGGGCGTTGCCCATGTGTGGCACTAGAAGCGGCACGCTGCTAATTCGAGCGACCAGACTAAGCTGAAGGATGATTATACTTACCCTAAGAACCTAACTGAGGTCAATATCTGACTCTATGGCCTAGCTTGCCACACCCAAAACAAATATCACTGCCAGCTCTGCAGACACCCTGATAGTTTTTGCCACATGTCTAACAAAGAGTATTTATTCGAGCACTACTGACACTACCTTGAGATTTAAAGCCTGATGCCCTATTTTAGTTACCATTTTTGAACATAGGAACTAGAGCACTGGCTGAGGATAGAGCTGGAACCGAAGTCTTTGGACGAAAATGGGATTGGATATCGCCCTCTATCTTAGGCTGATTGAAATTAAAGCTCTCTTGTTCTATCTCTCTCTATCTCTCTCAATTCTTATCCTCTTCTATCTGCTGAGCATGGACCATGGTCCTGGATATGTCCATCTCCTTAATCAACATCGTAGTCCTACACTCCTTAACCATACTATTTGACATCCTAGACATGAAATTGCTCATTCTGGACCTATTATCTTCTACTACATGGGGAGCATACCTGGCTAACTAAGAAAACCTGAGGGAATACTTTTTCACGCTCATACAACCCTGTCTAAAATTGATAAACTCTAACACCTTGGAATCTCTTAGCTCTAAAGAAAACAATCTTTCTAGAAAAGCAATAGCAAACTCTTCCCACTCTATTGGCTCGGCATTTGTACCCCTATCTACCCTCTACTGCTTAAAACACATATGAGCTATATCTTATAGCTAATAGGTAGATAACTCAGCACTTTCACTGTAAGTCACTCCAATAATATCTATGACTTTCTAAACCAGATCAAGGAACTTCTATGGATCTTCTTCTGTCTTAGATCCTGAGAATATAGGAGGATTCATTCGGGTGAAGTCCCAAATCTTGGGTAGAATAGTATTAGCCACTGGGTTGGCCTGAATAATAAGTAGCCATTCATTCTGAGCTGTTACGAAATTAGCTAGAGTAGTGAATGCAACTCTAAATCTGCATGGTCGTCTAGGGGATCTGCCTTAACTGGCTGAGGTGCTGACTGATTTCCAATCCTTTATCTGATAGTCCTTTTGCGAGGCATATTCTATTAATAGAAGGAACAAATGAATTAGACTAAGAGTCTAACTTGAGTTCATGCTTACTCACACGACATGAATACTATAAAAAGGGAAAATTTTCCTAAATTATCTCATAGCCTCCTATCCATAAATGTGACGCACTACACAACCATGCATAAGAATCTACTCGATGCGACTTTTAGACTCCCTAGGACTCTGTTGAACCTTAGGCTCTGATTCAAAGTTCGTAACACCCCGAGTCTGTACCCTAGATGCTACATAGTGCTCACAACCCCAAAGGACCAGAACCTAACCGATGACTAATATCTGTTGTAAGTATTAAATAATCATACTAAAATAAATATGGATAACTAGGCTGAAATTCCATAAGGTTAAAAATCTAAAATAATGATAAAAATAAAACATCTGATAAAACATCTGAATCTAAAATAATGTCTGTAAATCTAGTCTGAAAAGCCTCTAATCTGAACTGTCTGACAGTGGAGTTGATGGGACAATCCCCTAACTAAATTCATATACTGAATACTAAAATTAAAGCATATCCCTTATACATGAGGACTCACTACTAATCTACTGCAACTATCTGAATCTGAATCAATCTATGCGTAGTCGGGAACCTGAATGTCAAACCTACGATATGAGACATCATAGCGCAGGGAAAGAGTATGCACCAGTACATGGAATATACCGATATAATAGATGAGGTATGTCTTAATGCATGAGTTCATATGCATGAAAAATAACTGACTAAATGATGTAGAATAATTGAATATTAGAGTACACAGATACCTAAAATTGTTATGAATACTAAGTATGCAATTCTTTGCATATACATGAATGTATACTATAACTGATCTTATTTGAAGCTAAGTACTGATTTATGACACTAAGTGACTAATTATCTAAAATTACAGATAACTGAGTTACTGATATTGTTTGACTGGGTCTGACAGTCCTGATTCTGTAGAACTGACCTGAGTTCTTTCCAGCAGACTAAAATTTAAACTGTGGGAGGTAATCATCTAACCGACATGCCCCAAATAAGATAATATAACTAAGTCATGGTCACATCTATAAGCCCAATTTAAAGGAAGTTAGTACCGTGTCAGGGTAAAGACAACTAAAGAGATACCCTTATCTGGCAGGTACTCTAATGAGAATGGGGGAACCCTCATCTAGCAGGTTAAAAAACCTCATCAAACCTCAACTTGTAGGTTGATGTCTCAACCTACGCTGGCTAAGTATTTCTGGAAAGAAAGGATTGCTTCTAAGGATCACACCCTCTACTGGTAGGTGAGACCCCATCCTTGGGTTCACTCGGTGCTGAATCCTACTCCCAACATAAAGACACTAGACTGAGTATACTGAACTGAAATGGACAGATACAGATTTTACTGAGTTTTCCTGAGTTTTGTAGCTAACTAAGTTCTACTGATTTCTGTAATACATTGAATTCTATTGATCATGACATGACTAATACTATTTTGTAATTGACACTTGCTCTAGGTAAACAACTAGATTTTCAGGTATTAAATACCCCCAGGACTCAATAGTATGAGAGGTAAATCATAGCATAGTCTTGAATAACATAAAAATATTCACTGTTCATAATTCATCCATAGAGACATTTTATCAAACATATGCAAGGCATAAGCTTGTACATGATTGGGACCACATAATGACATGTCATGATTATACTATTTACTTCACATAGGCTTTTTTACAAACACTTGGGGAGCATAGATTACTTCACATGATAATTGCCAACCATGACATCATGAATACAATACCAAATTGCAAATTCAAGGGTTTAGCATGAAATTCACAAAATTCATCACATAACTAGTTTAATTTCACGAATCTTATGATAATCATGCATTGTAAACACAATTAACATCATAGACATGCATACAATCAATTTCAAACATGAAAATTTGCAATACCATTAACTTGTCATTTTAAAAATAGATTCTTGCACTCTATCGGTGAAAGTATCCCATAGATGAACACATAACATACCAGAATTGATAAGTTCTTGGTGAGTTTCTTGAGCTTTGTTCTTAATTTCTTAAGAGCTAGGGTTTTATAATTGAGAGAGAATGATTTTTTTCTTAAGATAAGTGAGGAAATAATGAGATAATAGGCTATTTAGGCCTTTAATCTCCTGCTTAGATTGATTTGGAATTTTAGGAATTGACCAAACAGCCCCTGAATTTAAATTACGAAATCGGAATTCCCAATTTCTTATGATGGTGCGATGTGGTGGAATCACGCAAGCTCACTAGAATTTGGACGACTGGGAACTGATGGTTTGGCACGATGCGGCACCATCACGCCAACTCACTGCCTGGGAATTTACCCCTTGGCGCGATGCTCCAGGTTCGCGTTGCCTTACTAGAATTCAACAATTGGGAAATTAGATGTTAGCATGATGGAGTGGTATCGTGTTGGCTAATTAGTAAATGACAATTGCCATTTAGACAGCCTCCGTGATGCGCAGAAGTACCAAGTAGTACACCATTTCACTAAAATAGCTCTAACTCTTCACTCAGGTATCAAATTTGTGTGAACTTGAACTCATTTGAAAGCTGATTGCATTTCCTACATAATGGGAAGCTCTAAATTGAAAAATACAAAGTATTTCAAAAATTTATATGGAATGACTCATGGACTGAGAGTTAAATCAAGCTAAGGAAATATGGGGTATTAAATTTATCCTGAGGTTTATAAGAAAATAAAAGGTAGAAATCCATGGTTGATTGACCCTTTGTTTTACTTCTCTAAGAGAGAAGAAACAAACACTACAGTTCACAAGCGACACAACTGCCTAAGTTGGCTTGATTCTAAAGGACCAAACTCTATTGTGTACATTTGTTTTGGAAGTATTGGAAGATTTTCTGATTCTCAGTTCCATTAAATTACCTTCGCACTCGAGGCCTCAGATTTATCAGTCTTTTGGGTGGTGGATACTTACTGGCTTTTAAGAAAAATTACTCGCCAATAACAAAGGTCTGAAAGTAAGTAGTTGGGTGCCACAATTGATGATCTTGAACCATCCAGCAATTAGAGCTTTCAAGACTCACTGTGGTTGGAACTTCTCTTTGGAATCCTTCACAGCTATAGTACCAATGCTCACATGGCCATTGTTCAGAGAGCAATTCTATAATGACAAGTTGGTGGATATTATTGGATGTGGTGTTGGGGTTAGTGCAGAGGTATGGCATATTTCTTTTAACATCAAGGATACAATTATCATGAAAGATAATCTAGAGGCGAGCTTAAAGATGTTGATGAACAGCACCAGGGAAAGTAAAAAGACCAGAGGTGGAGCAAAAGACATCGAAGCAAAGAGTAAGAGGGTTGTAGAAAAATGAGGTGGTTCTTATAATCACCAAATAGAACTAATAGAGGAGCTAAAGTGTCATGTTTTTGGCACCTTAGAAGAGTAATTGAAAACCTAATATCCCAATTTTACTATTTATCCAATATATGCATCACATATTATGGGTGCTGAACTCGCATATATTACAAGACATAATAAAAGAGAAAACTAAATAACATGCTATGCTTCATGCATTCACCAAAAAAACCGAAGTCAAACAAAGAAGAACACTTATAGATCACCAGATACGCCAATCATACAGCAAATTACAAATGAATTAGTAATATCCAACTATAGGGAACCATTAGGAATTGCCTATAATATATGGTACTAACCCAAGAAAGGGTCCAATTCATCTAGCATGAATAATATGCCAGGCTTAGGTCCAATTTCTAACCTAATTGACAATTAGAACCCAAATCTGAGACCAAATACTGATCAAAAATCAGTGTTGCTTGATGAGGTGTCCAAATTGTTCAATTTGCTTCTCTCTGATGCTGCATAATCCCTAGTATAACATCATTAAGTTTTGACATCAATAGTACACAATAAAAAATAAGTCAAAGTTCACAAAAAGTAAAAGAATTCCATTCATCGTCAACTTATCAATCTCATAGATACCATGGATATTATAAAATTTACTTCAAATCTTTGATATTCGTATATGAAAATTACGTTCTTATAACAAAATCACATCTTATTTAAAGTACTGTCACACAAAAAATCACATCCTTTTAAGTAAACATAATCAACTTCACAAAGAGAGATTAATCCAATAGCAAATTATCACGTTTCAATGAACCCTTATACTACAACTTCACTTTACTATAGACAGCCCCAAATAAATCAAACTTAAACGTGAAGACACTTCATAAACATCAAATTATCAATTGAAAAATTTCATCCCAATAACCTTTTCACTAATTATTTTTTGTTATAAAAGAGAGAACAATAGAAAAGTAACTAGTATCAAACAAAAAATAGAAAGAGGAAATCAACAAAAATAAATTGGAACCAAACAAAAAACTCGATGGTTGATAAATCATACCTGAGTTGCTATGGAAGCTGCAATGGAAATTTAGATTAGGGCACAAACTTGAAGGCAAAAAAAATTGACAAAGCTGTGTGAAGAAGCAATGGAAAAAAATTAGGGAAAACTTCAATTGCAAAAAGAAATAGACAAATCTTTCATGGAAACAATTAGGGAAAAGCTTATAGCTTAGGGGTGACTTGTATGTATTCTGCTGAAAAAATACAGAGCTTTTTCTATTTCTTTTTGGTGCTTACTTAGAATATATGTGTTTTAGCCGTGAAAACCAGATTTTTTATTTTTTATTAAAATTTTTGTTAATGTTTGGTGGTACTCTTTCCCCCTCAATGGTTCTAAATAATCAATAGGGACTAGTTAATAATTTTCTTAGGACCTGATTTTCTACCTTCATAATAAAATGCACAATTAGGGACCAAAATCTAATCTCGTCCCAATAAACATACTTTTAGCGACGAAATTGTTTACTCATCCCTAAATGTTGGTCTTAAATAGACCTTTTTATTTTAGTGATACCATCACACAATAGGAGTAATTGATCTGAAAGCATAAAGCAACATTAATGAACCGATCACGGCGTCCGATACTACCGAAGAGTGCATAAAAGATCAAATCATCAATGTAAATAGGAATATAACCGACTACTCATTTTTCCATTGTATCCACATTTCCCATCAAGTACCATTTCCCAACAACTATAATGATCAACCATTATCTCAATTGAATAACAAATACCAAGGTGCCAATACCCATAGCCGTATCAACATATAGATGTCTATCTGACCAATATACTTATCTCATCAATATACTTTACTTGTTTATTATTATCTAACAAATTATTATTAATAAACCACAAATTCACTAGTCATCAATGACCTCTAATTATTAGCGGAATCAATTCTTTACAAAATCCTTATTCACAAGATGACATCTAACCATTATGCAATAAATAACAAACATCTAACATCTAGTTGAGGTTCACTACTAGACCATAGATTCCATTTATCCCAAGCACAATTCTAGTCATTATAATTGTATGAGTCATTATTAAGAAATAGGCCACTAATCATCATTAAAACACATATCAATCTGACTGTTAATGTCTTATATTATCTAGCATCGCTAACATATAAATCCTCAATTAATAGCTAATCGACATCATAACTTAGTCATAAATATCATTAATCATCACCAATGCCAACCTATTA
Source organism: Capsicum annuum (assembly GCF_002878395.1). Lineage (NCBI taxonomy): Eukaryota > Viridiplantae > Streptophyta > Magnoliopsida > Solanales > Solanaceae > Capsicum > Capsicum annuum. The sequence goes on from NC_061119.1 coordinate 100,502,183, forward strand.
TCATTATTAGGCACCTAACAACCATAATTGCTAGTTACCATATCTTTATTAAACAAGGTTTATTAACTAGTACTCTAGACGTCTAGCCGTCAAGTTTAATAATCACTTAGTAGAATACTAGTTACCTCATAACTTATTCTAATAGGCAATATTCCTTAATTAATCCATTTATCCAATGATATATATACTAACTAGGTGAATACCCAAATACCATAGATTATCCCACATACCAACTTGTCCTAATATATTATTCGGCAGATACTACTTGTAGTCACTATTTAACACTAGCAAGAGAAACATCGCTTAACAACTGATTTGCATGGAAGAATTATAACCGCATCCCAACAATGACATTGTACCTTCAATTACATACGGATGCAATCATATAAAGTCATAATCAAACGTAAACATATATAAACACACATGTTTACCATACATAACATCAATATATTCTCCGAACTTACCGGGCATCATCATATCATCAATATATCCTTTGGACTTAGTAGGTATCATCATATAATAAATATATCCTCTGGACTTAACGAGAATCATCATATCATCAATCTATCCTCCGGACTTATTGGGCATCATTATATCACCAATATATCACCCGGATATACCGGGAATCATCATATCGACAATATATCCTCCGAACTTAAAAGGCATCATTACATCATGAATATATCTTTTGAACTTTCTAGGCATCATCATATCATTAATATATCATTTGTACTTACCGGGAATTATAATAACATCAACACATATAAGTAATCTAATCAATAATAAGTGAAAGCCCCACTAGAGATAGAGTGAGAGAGAAGTAAGGAAAGACGTACCATTGTACCTTACCATTCATTATCAACACAATATATTAATAGGTCCATGAACAAGCATATATATATTTTAAAAACACTCAATACATTGCTAGGCTTCACATAATCATTAGTGTTTTCAAATATAATGCCATAGTTATATCTTCTAGATCCCCTCTTTATTAGAATGATTCACATTATTAGGACATAAGCGGATTTTAGCACAAACATTAGATTAGTCGCTAGGCTTGAACAAAATATGAGTAGTAACATGGCCCAAGGCCCAAATGGTAATTTAGTTAATAATTTAAATGATAGAATAGCCGTGGGTTCAATCTGTACGACATTTCATTGCTATCCCAGAATTATCAATAATTTGTCAACCAATCATGCACATCATTTCCAATGCCAAAATCATGAATAACCCATTACTAGGGTTAGCCATCACATTACCAAAGGCACATTCTATGCTTTACTTAAGTATCAAGGTCACTAATGAAACTACATAGTACAAGCTTAAGTCGGGTCTTATTCCGCATCTAATAACCCAAATTCCTCTTCATCTAACTTATACCTGGGACTAAGATAAGTCATCTAGGTCATGTCGTAGAGGTTTATCAATACACACTAGTTCTGTCGTACAATTCTTTATCATATTAATGCATCCAAAGCTACTAGGAAAATTTCCATAACTACACATAACTAAGGTTAACTTACTATTTAATTTTAGTGAAAGGTCACTCCCATCTAACTAGAGAAACTAGAGCATTCTCAGGTTATTCAAGAGATAAAAAGTCCAACTAATCAAGGTTCTAGACTATATTTAATCACACTTTTTGAGTTCAATATCCTTAGTGGTTCAACTAATACCAAACATCACCATCTACTATTTCAACACCTAAAACCCCTCCCAATCTTGTCAATATATCAAAGTCATACTATAATAAAACTCAATATAACAAGAAGTAAGCCTAACCTGCCTTGAATCCAAATATATCTCATGAATTGATAGCCTACACTTTCCCCTTTATCGATGTTTTTTCAAGAACAAAGGTAACAAAAACACAGTCTATGCATTATTATGAGAATATCAGTACATATATTGCATCATTGTGCTTCGGGTCCAGAACGACACTAAAAACTCCCAAGTGGGTCCCACTTATGGAAACTGAATTTCCAAGACAAACCCAATGTTCAAATACCATTAGGGAGTTTTATACCTCATGAAATTGGTGCATACCAATAATATTTTGTCTAAAATCAGTCCCTAAATCCACTTTGAGGCTTTGGTCAAATAATCAAGAATTAAACACTATAAATGATGGATTTATACCTTATATTTGTTGTTAGTCACAATTATGCAGATTATTCAAGTTCCGAATCAACACCCTAGACCCAATTTGTAGACTATCCACTCTATTAGGGTGTATGGGACTCAAAGCAATAGCAAAATGGCAAATTCTCGACCATTAAGGGCATTTACATACCCTTCCCAGGTCCCCAATCCATGTGATTGCCATCACTTAGGTTGCAATCACAACATCGCGATAGGCGAACACCCTTCGTTATCGCAGTACTTAGCTGCACCAAATGACAACTGAAACTTGGAATATTTTCCAAGTTTTGGCCAACGCCTCGGGATGATACAAAGTCCAATATGAGAAACCGCAACCACAGTGATTTTGACATTCCAAATGTGTTGGTAAAGTTTGATTTTCCATCCAAGGTTATTTCCACCAAATGTGTACCCCATATCATAATTTTTTATTTATCAACTTTATGACCAACAGGTCAATATGAGTTTGGGTACAGCAGGACCCAAACCAACGGTGTAGCCAATCTAAATCCAATATTTTAGAGCTGCTGGAACATTTAATATTCACATCAGAAATCTTCTTATTGAGGTTTTCACTAGGTGGCCATTTGGAACCAATAGAGACTTTTAAGTAGGAGAATATTTCTAAAACTAAATGAACTGCACGATAACCGAACTATCAGTTACAAAAAGTCATAAATGACCTGGGGAATCTACAAAATGAATCTAACAATTAAAATAAAAGGGATCACAAGAAATGACCTGAAGGGTAATTATAACATCCACTACTAAGGAACTTTTATCCTCAAAATTTAATGGTGAAGAAACTACCTAAAGTCTAAAATAGATGAGGATACTGGTCTGGAATCTCGCTCTCAATCTACTAAATGCCCTCCTCCACTAAGTGGTGCTACCACTGATCATTTACAATAGGAATCTCTTTGGTACGTAATTGCCTCACATCACTAGATAAAATAAGCATGGGATCCTCCACAAAGTTCAACTTCTCATCAAACTGGACTAAGTCCAACCAAAGCATTTGAGAAAGATCAGAAATATACGTCTACAATATGGAGAAATGGAAAGTTAAACGAACAAGGGTGAAATTTGTAGGCAAAGCTAACTTGTAGGCTATCTAGAAAGCTACATGGAGAATCTCTATAGACCCAAAAAATCGAGGGTTGAGCTTACCCTTTTATCCGAACCTCATCTCACCCCTAATGGGTGAAACACAAAGGAACACACAGTCACCAACTTCGAATCTTAAAGCACATGGCCTACGGTCGACATAGTCATTCTACCTACTTTTGGCTTCTCTCAACCTATCCTGAACCAACCAAACTCTATCCAATGAGTGATAAAGAAAATCCATACTGAGGGGTAGCACCTCTAATGTCTGAAACCATACTATTGGAGAATGACATATCCTCCATACAAAGCCTCAAAAGGCACCATCTCAATACTTAAATGATAGCTATTATTGTATGCTAAGTGTTGATCGCACTATCTTCTGAAATCCATAAATTAGGCTCAAAGCATATCCTCAAGAACCTGCATAGTGAACTTATCCTGACATCTATATATGGATTAAAATCTTTACTCAAATCCACTCGAGTATCCAACTCCTCCTTGAATCCTCTAAAAAATAGTGATTCAAAACCATAGTCTACTATGATAAAAATGGGCACCCTATGCAAATGAGCTATTTCCCAAACATAAATATCACTAACGTTTAAGCATTAAAGGTTATCTGAATAGGAAAGAAATGTGCCGACTTGGTCAAACGAACCATGATAACCCAAAAACCATTAAAACTATAGGAAGTACGAGGCAAACCACTATTAAAGTCCATTGCAATACATTTCTATTTCTGCTAGTAAATGGGCAGACTCTGAGTCTATCCTCATGGACGTTGATGCTCAACCTTAACCTTCTAAACATATATGCAGCAACCCATAAAGTTTTCACATCTCTCTTCATACTATCCCACTAGTAATATTGCCTTAAATCTCTAAACATCTTAGCTATGCCAGGATAAATAGAATATCTAGAGCTGTGACCCTCATGAAGAATTGGTTGAATAAAGTCATAAAGTCGGGGAACATAAATAAGAACCCTAAATCTCCACATACCCTTGGAATTTGCGATGTATATCTCAGACTCACCACTTACCAACTCATTACGGAAGAAACACAACCAAATATCCTCATACTGATGATCAGAAATATTCTTGAATAGGGATGACCTCACTACTACACAAGCCAAAATACTTGTAGAATCCAAAATATCAAGCCAAACCATCAAATTTGCAAAGGACTTAATATCCCATGACATAGGCCTCTGAGAAATGGATATGCATATTAAACTACCCCTACTCAATGCCTTTCCACTCAAGACATCAAGTACCATATTTCTTTGCTTGGATGATACTAGATTGACCTATCATAGTCCTTTACAAACTCCATCCATCTACGCTGGCGAGCATTTAATATTTGCTGGGAAATAAGATGGTTAATGCTGCGGCGATTAGTGAAAATCTCAAAATTCACTCCATACAAATAATTCCTCAAAATCATGAGCATGAAAACTATCGCTGCTAACTCTAAATCATGAATGGGGTAGTTGCACTCATAAAAATTAAGCTATCTAAAAGCATAAGCAATGACATAACCCTGTTGCATCAAAATCAAGCAATGCCAATGCTTGAAGCATCATAAAACACGGTGAATCCCTCACTCTCAAAAGAAAGAGCTAACACTAGAGATAATGTAAGACAATCCTTGAACTTTGCAAAGCTCAACTCACACTCCTCGAACTATCAAAAACGAACTTCCTTCCTAGTCAATCTAGTGATATAGGCTGAAATAATATCAATGTCTCAATAAAACACAAGTAATAACTAGTCCAACCAATGAAACTACAAACATCAGTCAGAGATGTAGCCAAGCCCAATCATGAATCACTACAATCTTCATTGGGTCTATCCTGATACATTCTTTATACACCATGTGTCCCAGAAATGACACCAACTCAAACCAAACTCACACTTAAAGAACTTGGAAAAAAACACATGATCTCATAAGTTATGGAGCACACTCTTCAAATATTGCACATGCTCTTTATTACTTCTTGATTACACAAAAATGTCTACAATGAACACAATAATGGAGGAGTCTAGATAGGGTTTGAATACATAGTTCATCAAATCTATGAATGCAAATAGGATATTAGCCAGCCCAAAAAATAGTACCAAGAACTCATCATGACTTTAATGGATAATGAAAGTAGTGTTCAGGATATCTTTGGTCCAAATCCTCAGCTGATGATAACTAGACCTCAAATAAATCTTAAATACCACGGCTGCACCACTCGATGCATAGCATAGTATAAAATTTCTTTACCATCACCTTATTAAATTGACTATAGTTAATTCATATATGCATGGAGCAATCTAACTTCTTTATAAAAAATATAGGCTCTCCCCATGGGGATACACTATGTCTAATAAAACCCTTGCCAAGAAGATCCTAAATATATGAATTTTGCTCCTTATGGTCGGTAGGGTCCATACAATAAGGTGCCAAAGAAATAGGATGGGTTCTAGGCACAAGGTCAATAGCAAACTCAATCTCGTGGTCTGGGGAAATAGCAGGCAGGTTGATAGGGAACACATCAGGAAACTTACAAAAAATATCAACAGTCAAATGATGGGCTCTCTAGATAAGTATCACATATATAAGAGACATAAGACTCACAACCCTTTATATAAGTCCCCTAGCACAAACATAAGAAATAATCCTCACTAGCTCTTTCCTAATCGCTCCTGCCTCATGGCTATTTGTGCTTCGATCGTGGCTAAGGTAACGATCTTGGCAAAGCAATCCATGATCGTATGATTGTGGAATAACCATTTCATTACTAGAATCACATCAAAATCCATCATAGCTAGAATAATAATATCCACATAAGTATCGATATCATGAACAATCACAATAGATAATTTGGATACTTGATACCACTAAAGAATTACCCATGGGATTAGATATGCGCAAAGATAATAGATCACTAGTTAAGTTAAATTGTGGGGCATAATAAGTAGATATATAGGAATAAGTTTATCTATGATCAAATAATGTAAGAACCTACTTGTGGAACACCAAAATCATAACTGTAACTACAACATCCAAAGTCTCAGCCTTGGGTTTAGAAGGTACTAGATATAACTCGCCACACTTGCCACTTGGTAGAGCACCTAACTGACCTTATGTCTTGCTTCCTTAGTACAAACTCGAGCACCATAATAACCACCCTTTTGACCTCATAAACTACCTCTACCTAAGGGATAAAATGCCCTAGTAGGTATAATACCCTCAACAGAAACAACCATCATTCCCATGAATAGAGTAATCTGATAAAAAATGACAAGGAAGCCCATAAGTGAAATAAGAGACACAAACTGAACAAGAACTCATAGATCCAGCAGAACTGTAGTAACCACTATGTATAGCATGTCCTACAGATGAACCTCTCTAAGAATGGTCACTTTCCTTACCAGGGCATCCACTAGTGCAAATTGACCTTCATCGATAGTATAAAGAGCATCCTTCTGGTCGACTAGTTTGACTATGAGGTGAAAGAAATAGATGCAAAGAATACCAAATATGAGAACTACCACCTCTGAATTGGAACTACTACCACTCCCACCAAAGCTACTATGGTACTTAGCCCACATCACGCCCCTCATGATATATGTCCTCCATCACTCAAGCATGATCTAAATCCTCACCAAAGGTCCTACCCATAATAACTAGAATCTTAGTAGCCATTGGAATAGGGAGTCTCAGTCATCTCAGAAAACAGCATACTCTCTTATAATAAGTATCCAAAATAGAAGTCGCATGCCTGGCTAATTAATAGAAATAACCCTCATACTCAGCGACTGCCATAGAACCCTGCTTTAATTTGGTGAATTGATCCCTTAGTCAATCTCTAAGGATACACAAATTATACTTCTCCATGAATATCTCAGAGAACTTAGTCCATGATAGGGAAGAAGATCTAGCTAGCTTAGAACTCATAAAACTTCTCAGAGTTTTAAGCAGACAAATCAAACTAAAATATGGTGTAATCCATACCGTGAGTCTCAAACAGGCCCAAACTGCGAAGCCAATCCTAGCTAGTGGTAAGAAACTCAAATGCATCCTTTCTAGGAGCAACAAAAAACCTAAGTTTAACAACTAAATAGGCTACCTAGCATCTTCTGCTCCTCAACATACATAGCAGGCTAGTTCCCAATTAGTTAAGCGGCCATTGGCTAAACATCTACCGATATAGAAAGAACCTTAACTCCAAGAGCTACAACTGTAGGCTGCACTCCTGCCCTAGTAGTCTGTACACAATCAAAATAATGCACCACCAACAATACTCAAAAGAATAATCAAGGCATCCCTGAGTAATTAAGAACGAATATAATCTGGTAGAACCTGGGATAGTCCCTGGCCCACTATAGGCTGTGATAGAGGAATCTCTGGCTCCAGTACAGGAATAGGGTTTGGGGGAGGTGGCCCATCCTATTACCTAATTAGGGACACATCGCGAGGCTATACTTTAATAGAAGTAGGGTCCCCAGACATAGTGTCATGACCCTCATCATGACCCTTATCATGTATAGCTGTAGCCTGTGTCATGGGCATCTGCAAAAGAGTAAAGTAAAGAAAATCTTTTGCAAACTAACTCTGACTCTTGGCATGATATGAGTGAAAGAAGTGAAGGAATCCTAAGAATGTCCCATAGCGTCCCAAAGATAGAAAATGAATATCAATGATCTGATCCGTAGGACTATATTAGACACTTGCTTTTGTATCAACAATACTAGTGAAACTAAGGCTCTGATATTAATTTGTCAAGACCCAATTAACGAGTCTTGATTGCTCCTATTGAAACCCACCAGTAGGTAAGCTAACACTGTAACCCAAAGCTAAGGAAATAGGTTACTTTTGTAGAATTGCCCACTGTGCCTAAAACATAAAAACAATAATAATCACAATGTTCTACTAAAAGAATACAATCAAAATAGACTTTGGTAATATCGGTACAAGAACATCTAAGAATAATAATCAAAAATACAACAAAAAAGTCTAGAATAGTCAATACTTATATCTCGATTATAAAAGATTGGACAAGGATAGAGGGAAATTGGTGACTCAAAACTCCAAGAGCTTACCCTTTCTCCGAAAGTCAAAATTGCACGAACTAAACTCAATGAAGACAAGTAGTAATTATGTTGTATCCAAAAAGGTACAAGAGTGTAGTATGAGTACCCAAACAATAGGTACTCTGTAGGAATCATAGCCAAAAAGAGCTAAATTAAGATACAAAGATGATATAAAAGAAGATAATATCTCTAAGTTAACATATTGATAGTTGCATGAACAAATATATTCATATGGTATAAACACTCAATAATTTACCAGGTGTAAAATAATCATTAGTATTTTCAAATACACAACCACAGTTATATCTTCTAGAGCCTCTCTTTATTAGCATGATTCACATTATTAGCACAAAAGAGGATTTTGGCATAAATATTAGTTTAGTGACTACGCTTGAACATAATGTGAGTAATAACATAACCCAAGGACCACATGGTAATTTAGTCAATGATTTAAGTTCTGGCATAGTCATGTGTTCAATCTATTAGACATTTCATTCCTATCCAAGCATTGTCTATAATCTAGTAACCAATCATGCACATCATTTCCAATAGCAATATCATGAATAAAACATTTATTGGGGTTAGCCATCATATTACCAAAGGCACATTCTATGTGTTTAAAAAGTATCTAGGTCACTAATGAAACTGCATAGTTCATGATTAAGGCCAGTCGAACTCCCTTTCTAATAGTCCAAATTCCTTTTCAAGTCTAACTTCTACACGGGACTAAGCTAAGCCATATAAGCCATGTCTTAGAGAATTATCAATGCACACTAGTTCTATAGTACTATTCTCCCTCATATATTATTTTTAATTCATCCAAAGATACTTAGACAATTTCCACAAATACTCACAAATAAGGTTCACTTACTATTTAGTATGCGTGACAAGGTCACTCCCATCTAACTAGATCAACTAAAGCATTTTTCAGGCTATTTATGAGATAAGAAGTCAAACTAACCAAGGCATAAGACTATAAGTCAAGTATCACACCTTATGAGTTCAACATCCTAAGTGGTTCAACTAATCTAAAACATTACCATCGACTATTCAAACACCTAAAATCCCTTCCTATCTTATCAAGTTATCAAATTGATACTACAATAAAGCTCAAAATAACAAGAAATAGGGCTAACCTACCTTTAATCAAAAAATACCCTACGAACTGATAACCTTTGCTTTCCCTTTCCTAAAAGCTTTTTCAAGGAGCCAAGATACCAAAACCACAATCTATGCATTTTTATGAGAACATCAATACCAATAGTGCAACATTATGCTTTGGGTCCAAAGTGACACCAAAAACCCCAAGTGGGTCCCGCATATGGAAAATGAATTTCAGACACCAAATCAATCTTAAAATACCATTCGGGAGTTATATCCCTATAGAAATTAGTACAAATTAAGCATGTTTGGGCTAAAATCTATTTCTCAAGCCTTATTAGGGTTTTGGTTAATTAATAAAGAATTCAACACTATAAAGGAAGGATTCATACCTTAGATTCATTTTTAGTCATGATTATGCAATTTATTAAAGCTCCTAATCAACACCGAAGACCCAATTTAGGGACTAGACACTCTATTAGGGTTTATGGATCTTATAGCAATAGCAAAATGGAAAATTCTTGACCAAAAATGGCATTTAAAAACCCCTTTCTAAGTACTTATTTCACTCATTCTCCATCACTTAGGCTGTGATCGTGGCATCACGATGATTGTGATACACCCTCCACGATTGCGATACTCTCCTGCACCTAATGACAACTGAAACTTGTTATGTTTTCAAGTGTTGGATAATGTCTCGAGATGCACCTAGAATCCAATATTTGAAAACAAAATATCCAATCACACTGATTTCAACATAACAAACCTATTGGAACATTCAAATTTACCATCCAAGGTCATTTCGACAAAAATGGCCCCTACACCTGAATTTCCCATTTATCAGCTTTTTGACCAATAGGTCAAAATGAGTTCAAATGAAGTGAGACCCAAAAAAATGGTCTACCTGAAATTAGTATCCAAAATTACTTTAATGAGTTTTTTCTAAAACACCCTAAGTTTTACCCTTGGAATTTTCCTGGGTTTTTAACTCTCTAGACATAATAACACTCAATCTTATTAGTTATATGATATCAGTTTGGCTTAGTAGCCCAAGTATTTTGATAATAGGTGTGTGGTATGTCATTCACTATACAAGGTATGACTAAACTGAATGCAAGTCGTATAGGAAGGGTATGACAAGAATAGGAAAAATCATATGATTAATAGTGTCAAAACCTTGAGGTACTGTCTAGTACTACTCTTATTATGAGGTATGAGTGAGGTGCCCAAACGGTACCCACGTGCATTTATTTTTTAACTTTCATGTTGAAGGTATTTTGGACTTTTCCACTGTTAAAACCATTTGACCCCATTACTTAAAACACTATTAGGATTTCATTTACCCTATTATTTACAATTAAAAAATACTTTAAAAACCCTCAAATATCTTTCAAGGCTCTTGGTTCAAGAAAGGATAGTGTTTTTTGATATTATCAATACGGGGCTTACAAGGATGGTTTATCTACTTAATCTTTTATATTTAAGGAATATTACTTCTCCCTCATTGTTAGTTCAACTAAAGGCATGTTTTAATTGATGATTTCCATGGCATAATTGTGATATTTTTTTGGGTTTTGAAATATATGTTAGGGTTTTTGGTTTTTCTTTCTTTGATAGGGTTTACCATGTTTTTCTTATGGTTTTATTGTTATGATTACAGTTTAAACATGTGGTTGTATGGAAATTATCAATTGGTACTTTGTTTTGGTTTTTGACACTTTACGCCCTCAACACGTTTGATAAAATTCCAATGTGAATGATTTTGTCACATTGTTTGTCCTTTTCTAAAACCTTTGCATTATATAATATGGTAATGAAACTTAAATTTGTTTATATTGTTTTAAAAGGATTGGAAAGGCCTTGGTGTCCATGGCTTTATTTTTCTAAACCCTTGTGGGTTACTGAGAATCCCCCAAGTGATTTTAATAATGGAATCTACGGGGTACATAGGAATCCCCTTAGTGTTGGCTAATGATATTTCTTGCAAGCTATAGTCGGTATAATGATACCACTTCATAAAGCCTTTGTTAATAACTTCTTGAATTGTTGGTTGGTTTTATTTTAATAGTTTAATTGGTCGATAATGGTGAGTTTTTATAGATAACTGTGAAGCTCTGAGTCTAATGGAAAGATACTAAAAACTTATGTTTTATCGACATAAGGATTGGCCATGGTTATTATATACTTGTGGGGTACGCCAGAATCCCTTAAGTTTTTAATTTTATTTTTGTATCCTAGAGGGTGAAGGTACACGAGAATACCCAAAACCTATGATATCTCTAGTTCGTGCATCTACACATGCTACAACTCATTCAGGGGGTAAAAATGGATCCATATTACCAGTGGATGGTTTCAGGACTGTTAAGCTATACATACCTAAGTTAAAGTTTTAAATGCATGTTAAACCTTCTTTCCTTTGCCAACATTATATATATGTATATATGTATGTTATTGCACATGGTTATTTACTTTATTTTAAATGTTGGCCTTATTTTACCCTTGATCTTGAGTACATGCTAGTGTTTACCCACTAACTCATCTTTAGTAGTTGTATGCCCATACAATGTTGGAATCAGCCATACTACTTCTTCAACTCATTGACTGGATTTGGGGATATCTTGTCTCAGATTGAAGTGGAGAGCTTCCGCACTCCAGAAGAATCCATTTCACGTTATGGATTTCTATACATACTTTTGTTGCTTCTTGGACATTTGTTTTTGCTTTGGTCGGGGGCATGTCTTAACTAATATTATTTTAATTTTGGATAGAGGCTTTATGTGACTACTATTACTTTAGGAATGGAAAGTGTTGGTATTAGTTTCAGCCATGTCGTTGCTATTCATATTAGGGCTGACATTGGATGATTTTATCATATTGTTGGTCGATTATGGTTATAGATTCTATTATTTTCTTTGAGTATTTATTTATCTATCTTATTAAATTTTTAAATATTTATCCGACATAAGACATAGGTAGTTATGGTTGGGTATTGCGGGTGGTCTCCCATCTCGGTTAGAATTTAGGAACCCGACATGACTAGGCCTGATTCAGGCGGTGTTATTTTCGATCGGTGGACATTATGAACCGGCAAAGACTTTTAAATAGGGAAATGGTTCATAAAAACAAAGGAATTGCCCAATAACTGAACTATTAGTTCCAAAAAATCATAAATGACATGGGATAGCTATGGAAAAGCTCTAACAACAAAAGTAAGTAGAATCACAAGAAATGATTGAAGGGTCGTTAGAGTACCTAAAGACGTGAATCAATGGGGATAATTCATCCGCATCCCATTCTTGGTCTCCCATGTAGCTTCCTAAAGTAGATAATGTCTCTTCTAAATCTTAACCACCAGTCTGACTCTAAACACAACCATTTGACATCTCTGTCTGGGATTGATACTGTATCCTCAATAAAGTTTAAGATCACATCCAACTAAACTAAGTTTTGTTGTAGCATATGAGAATTATCTAAATATAGTACAAAAACGTAGATACATTGAAAACTAGCTAGATAAATAAGAAGATTAGATGTAATGAAAACGAATAAGACACCTCCTTAACTATCTAAAGTATCTCAAATTTTCCAATATACTTGGGGATAAGCTTTTCCCACCTTCTAAACCTCATCACACCCTTTATTGGAGACACTCTAAGAAAGACTCAATCACCAACTCCGCATCTTGAGGCATGAAGCCTATGGTTAGAATAACTCTACTTCCTTATTTGATCTTCACTTAGGCTATCCTAAATCACCCAAAACCAACCCAAAAATTCAAGAAGAAAATCAACACCACAAGGACGAATATCAAAAGTCTCAAACCAACCAACCAAAGAGCAACAATATGACACCCCAAGTTATTGATATCTATACTATCCAAGAAATAAATAATTAAATTAGTAAATTTGTAGAAGTTAAGTGAAAATAGCAGTGACAATGTGCCCTACCTATGACTCATTATAAGAATTAAAGAGTAATTAGGAGTACTCATTACCATGACCAAGAGAAAGTCTAGGTTTTGGTCCCTTTACAATGAGTCTAGGGTAATATTAACTTTGATACATAATGAGTCATTAGGATGGAATCATTGTCACAACATAAGGTTACCAAGAGTTCAGCCTCTGAACATGAGTCTTCGTCATGACTTGTGTTTTTAGATAATAAGTCATAATTAGAGACTCGTCTTTATAATAATGAATAAAATAATAATCAATTCTTAGGAAATGACTCAACGACACCACTCATGGTTAAACCTCAAGAGTTTTTACCCAAGTCATAATAATTGTTCCTAGTTTTTTATTTGTATTTTAATCAGGGTCTTTTTGGTCATTTCCTCTCTTCTCACATGTTCATTCAACTTAACAACACTCAAAGGACCTCTTTGACTTTATTTATTAGGATTTAAAACTTACTTTTCCCTCTTTAACTCATAAGGAAAGATATATTAAGGTTTTACAAGACAATCTAACAATAAAGCTCCAAACATCGAATTTCTTTTGATTTCCTCTATATTTCTTGCATATTTCTCATCCCTAACTTGTAATTTTACATTATGGAACTTTTTTATTTACTTTATTTATGTTTTGAATATTTGGTTTTAACTTGGGTTGAGAATTTTGATTTAGATTACTTGGATTTCTTATCCTATTTATTAAAAAAATTATTCATGCTTTAGTTGATGATTTTTTAGGCTGAATGGATGCATTGTTATAATGATTGGAATGGATAAAATGAGTTTTCACCATAGAAATTAATTATTGGCTTGGTAATGGCATTAACCTCAACCAACCTTAATAACATTCAATTTTAATATGGAATTTGTATGATGTAACTTACTTTTTGAACATTACATAGCATTAAAATGATAACGGATAGTACAATTTGTATTGGAATTCCCTTGGTGTCAATGGTTTGGATTTTAAGTGGATATTAAGAGTCTAGTAGTTAAATAGACAGGTCTGGTATAATTGGATTATCTTGCAATCATATTGGTATGATAATAGATTATTTGAAAATACCTTAATAAAGACTTCTTGGTAAACTATTGGGTTTATGTGTAAACTATTTTAATTTAGACTTAAAGAGAATTATGTAGCTCACCTTTAAGGTATAGTCCCAAGAGGACAAATATTAGATACCACATTTGCTGATGTGGAGTCCATGAGACCAAGTTCTTAGTTCACACTTTATAATTTTTGATGGATATCGCCTAGGTTTCTCTATTTTTTTCTCAATTTTCTCTATACATACAACTGACATGTACTGTGGCCCTTCTAGCAAGGGAAGTCAGAGACATATAGCCCATGGGTGCTTTTAGGATAGAGCAAGCTATATTATTCTGGTTAAAATTTTAAACTCCTATCTTCAAAATCACTGTCCCTATCCCGACATCCTATAATATGTGTATGGATGTTATGGATAATGTTTTGACTGGTTTTTGGCAATAACATTATTTTATTCTTTTCTCTTAAGTTACATACCAATGCTCGTCCCACTTATCATCTCTAGACGCTATATTATTTCATGATATAGGGTATAAAGGCTTTTCTATTACTCATGTGCAATGTCAGATAGTGTGGTAGATTCATTGAGTTATTGTGAAGTGTTGAGCCTCCATTATTTGAAAAGCCCTGCCATTTTATTAGGTTTCTTGTACAATTCTAGGAATTGTGAATTTCTTTTTTTTAGGGTCGAGAGAATGTCCTTACTTAGCTTGGCATTCTGATTTTAAAGGCTTTTGTTGACAAGTGTTGGGTTAGTTGATTCTTTTGATTCTTAAAAACTTATATTTGACTTTTGTATCTGTTTTATTACAATTTTTCTTGGATTTTGCAATTTTTTATACTGTTCTATAGAGGTTATGCTAAGGGGTTGATCTCCAGCCCACGGTGGGCTTGAGATACCTATCACGACTAGGCCTTGGTTTGTGTGATGACAAACTTGCAATTAGAGCATAGATTAGGGTATTTTGGTGTCTACAAAGTTATGTCAAGAATAGTTGCTTGTATGGGTGTGTATGATGCGATACTTATAAGGGGACGGCTATGACTCATTTAGGAATATTTTTCTATCTTGTTGTTTATTTTTGGCTATAGAGTCTAGTTACCTTGAATATTCTCTAATTCCTATCTTACTTGCATTTTAGATCATGCCTCCTCAAAGATCTGATGGTCATAGAAACTTCATTGGAACCTCTGTCCTATTTGTGGAATATGTGAAGGGAACTTACCCTATTTATGGAGTACAAACCCGGTCTTAGGTCCCTACTTCTGGTTGTTCTGCTCCATATTGGGGTTTTCCTCGAGCTTCTAAGCTTGGTGATACTTATGCTAGGTTACCTCAGAGGAGATATTTCTAATGCGAACATTCATTAGTTTATTCATATATTTACTCAATTAGTAGCATCACTATCTTATTGGTCTTATAATGTTCGTCCTAACATTAGTTCATCTGAGGTCACCCAGGTTAGCCAGTTTATGAGATTGAATCCCCCAATCTTTATAGGATCTATGGTTGAGTAGGATGCTCAGAGGTTTATTGATGAGATTGAAAAGACTTTTAGGGTTATACATTTAACTAATTTAGAGGGTGTGGATTTTGTTGTCTATCAATTGAAAGACATGGCTTATTAGTGATATTAGTAGTAGGAAGCAATGAGGGGTGATTGTGTTGAGTCAGAGGTGCGGGCACTCAAATTTGAGGAAAGCAAAAGGCAAAGAGTTTATTTACTTGAATCAAAGTAAGATGAGTGTAAAAGAGTATGCCCTAAAATTTTAGCTATTGTCTCGTTATGCTGTGGAATTAGTGTCCAATATAAAGTTAAAAATGAGGAAGTTGTCTTCTAGTTTGTCCCATGATTTAGTGCTAGAGTGTAAAGCTTCTAAGTTTAATAATGACATAGACATCTCTAGGCTGGTGGTTTATATACAGCAGGTAGAGGATGAGAAAAAAAGTAGGTAGAGATAGGGGAAAGATAGAACAAGGAGTTTAGATATTCTAAGCAAGATGCAAATCAGTAGAATAGTGAGAGAAATAGTAGGTAGTGGACTAAAAATAATAATTAAGAAATTCTTACATAATAGCTAGTTCTCCTTATCCTAAGTCTCTGGGTGATTATCACTTTTAGTCTAGCTATAGTACTAAGGAATATTGTGCCTATTCTTAGGGTAGTAGAGCTTAGTCAATCCACCTTATCCTTCTTATTGATTTTGTAGGAAACTTCATTATGGTTATTATGATAAGGAGAGAAAGTTGTGTTTTACTGTGGTCAGCCTTGTCATGTACAACAGAATTGTCCAATAGCTAAAGATGCCACATAAGCTAATAAGGTTTCGATCGCCCCTTCTTTCACTCCTAAACCCTTAGGTACCAGCAATGGTTGGAATCATCTCTATACTCATGCTACTCGTCAGGAATATAAGGCATCCTCCAATTTCTTTAGTGGTATGTAATAGCTCATCTCTCTTGATGTTTACAGTTAGTTTGATCCGGATTCTACCCTATATTATGGGACCCCTTACATGGTTTTACACTTTTGTTTTGGACTTGAAAATATTTTTTAACCTTTCTCTATGTTTACTCTGGTGGGTGATTCTATGGTTTCAAGAAAAATCTACTACGGTTGTTTAGTTTCCATCTTTTATCGGGTGACATTGGTGGATTTGATAGAACTTGATATGCTAGATTTTGATGTAATCATAGAGATGGATTGTCTTAATTCATTTTATTTTTTCATGGATTATAGGACATGAAAGGTCAATTTCCATTTTCCTAAGGAACCGACAATTGAATGGGAGGGGAGTTCCTTAGTACCCAAAGGGAAATTTATTTCTTAAAGGGATATTTATTTCTTATCTTAGAGATTAGAAAATGATTTCCAAAGGGTTTATGTATCATCTAGTTTGGTTTAGAAATTCTAAATCTGAAAGTCCCTCATTGCAGTGTGCCTCTGTGGTTGATGAATTCCTAAAGTGTTTCCCAATGATCTCCTTAGGATTCCTCCTAAAAGGGAAATAGCCATTAGAATTGACCTTATACTCGATAGGAGGCTTATAGAGAGTTTCCCATCTATTGTTGGTCTACTGAGAAAGTTAACTCAAGAAAAGATTAAGTTTTTGTGGTCTGATGCTTGTGATGGTAGTTTTGAGAAATTAAAGAATAGGTTAACATCTGTGCTAGTTTTTATCCTGCCTGAGGGTACTGATGGCTTTATTATGTATTCTGATATTTCCCATATGGTACTAGTTGTATTTTGATACAACATGGTGAGGTTGCGGTCATGCTTCCAGGCATCTCAAGATTAATGAGAAGAATTAACTAACTGGTAATCTAGAGTTAGCAACAGTGGTTTTTATTTTAAATATCTAGCACATTTATCTATATGGAGTGCACATATATATTTATTCAAACCATAAGAGACCACAGTATGTGTTTACGTAGAAGGAATTGAACCTCAAGTAGAGGTGGTAGCTCAAGTTACTTAAAGATTATGACATGAGCCTTCACTACCATCCAAGTAAAGCTAATCTTACTGCTTATACTCTAAGAAGGTTTTATATAAGGATCCTATCCCTTATTGATAAAGAGAAAATACAATTGTTAATAGATATTAGTGAGTTGGCTAATGTAGGATTTCATCTCATGGACTCCGAGGATGGTGGGGTGATTATTCAAGAATTGGTTAAGACATAATTTATCATTAAGGTAAAGGAGAAACAATCTTTGTATCCTATACTTATACAGATTAAGGATGATGAGGGTCCGCAAAAGGTTATGGCATTCCAGATTAGGGGAGATGACATTCTGAGGTATCAAAAATGTTATGTGTTCTTGATATTGATGAGCTATGAGAAAGGATTTTAACTGAGGTTCAAAAGTCCAAATTTACATTTATCTGAGTTCGACCAAAATGAATTTTGGCTTGAAGGATATCTATAGGTAGAATAATAAAGAGGGATGTGACAAATTTTGTTAATAAGTGTATGGTTTGTCAGCAAGTCAAGGTTGGGCATTTGATTATCTGTGTAATATCTCAAGAGATTAAGGTTCCCATGTTGATATGGGAGATAATTAATATTGATTTCATTCTAGGTCTTTCATGGTCTCGCAACCAATATAATTCTATTTAGATCATTGTGGATAGAACGATAGAGCCTGCTCACTTTTTATCGGTGAGGACTAATTACTCATGCGAGGGTTATAATAAGTTGTTCCTTCAGGAGATAGTTAAGTTGAAAGGAGTGCCAGTCTTCATCATTTGACACTTATTTTAGAAAGGTTTAGGGACTAAGGTGACCCTTATAACTACTTTACACTCTTAAATATATAGGCAAGCAAAGCGTACTATCTTAACTTTAGAGTAAATAGTAAGGGCCAATGTGATTTATTTTATAGGTTGTTGGGTTGATCATTTGTCTCACATTGAGTTAGATTGCAGTAAAAGTTATCATTCTAGCATTTAGATAGCTTCTTTTGAGACTCTTTATGTTAGAAGGTGTAGGTCTCCTAATGGATGGTTTGAGGGTAGTGAGACTAGGTGATTTGGTCCTAACATTGTTTACTAGGCCATAAGATGGTGAGAGTTATTAGAGAAAGACTTAAGATTGCTAAAAAGACTTAAGATTGCTAAAAGTAGCCAAAAGTCTTATAAGATTATGAGGCGAGGGGAGTTGGAGTTTGAGGTTAGGGATTAGGTTTTCTTAAAGGTTTCAAGTATGAAATAAGTTATGAGATTTGGGGAAAAAGGGAATTTCAGTCCCCATTACATTGTTCTGTATCAGATTTTAAGGAGAATTAGTTATGTTCCTTATGATTTGGTATTACCAGCAAGATTGGTTTCTATTTATCTTATTTTCTACATGTCAACGCTAAAAAAGTTTGTCCGTGACCCTTTTTTTGTAATGTTTGTTGTGGATGTTGGCATCACAGATTAATTGTTTTATGAGGAAGTCCTGGTGAAAATATTGGTTAGGTAAGTTTATAGATTGAGGACAAAGGTTGTAGCTTCGGTGAAGGTTCAATAGAGAAATCAAAAGGTGGAAGAAGCTACATGAGAAGCTGAGGAAGATATAAGAACCAAGTACCCAGTCTTATTCTAGGTCATGGATATGAGTACCAAAGGTATGAGTTTTGTTTCCCTCTTAACGCATTTCAAATTGTCCTTGAATATTATTTGCATTCTTTCTTTTACCATGTTAAGAATGCCTTAACTCCTCATTTGAGTATGAATGATCCTAAGAGAGAGGGGTAATGTGAAACCCAAAGTTCTTGAGACCTATACCATTCAAGAGATGAATTATTTAATTAGCCAAGTTGTAGAAGTAAAGTCTAACTGCCCATAACAATGGGCATTGACTATGACTAGTTGTGAGGCATAGAGAGTTATTAGGAGGACTTATTACCAATATAATAAGGAATATTGGGTTCTGGTCCTTTTAAAACAAGTCCATGGTACAATACATTATGAGACGTAAAGAGTCATAAGGAGGGACTTGTTATCAAAATAGAAGGTTACCAAAGAGTTCAGCCCCTAATCATGAGTCTTTGTCTTGACTCATGATGTCAAAAAATGATTCCTTATGAGAGTCTCATAATCATAACATTGATGAATTTGAATGATTAATAATTAAGAAATTACTCCTATAATACCTCGGGAATTTGACCCTTGCTGATTTTCTTTATATATGGGACTTTGTGACTTAGTACGACTCAAGGGTACCAATCATACCCTTGATATGAGTTAGGTATTATCTTAAGGGTTTACTCGTACCATAGGTAGTATAGTTAGTTTTTCTACTGTCCAAGATACAATGCACTAGGGTACGAATCATATGGGAGCATATGAGTGGTTCAAGGAAAGTCATATGTTGCATAATTGTGTTGGTCTTGTGGAGTCTTACCATGGTATGATTTGTGGGTATGATTGGGTGTATCACTCATACCCTTAGGTACGAGTTAGAAAGTTTTGAGTACTATAGAAACCAGTAGGTAGGGCCTTAGCATGGTCTTGTGTATGTGTTGGGGTACCACTTGTACCTTAGGATATGGGTGGTATAGGTAAGTCATACCCCTGGATGTGGCTTCTTTTTTATTTTAAGTCAAGGGTAGTCTCTACTTTAAAAACCTTATGTCCTCATATAATATAACCTTTGGTGGCCTTACATAACACATGTTAAAGGATTAAAACACTTTAAATACTCTCTCAAACTCACCCTTAAAGATTGGAGGCTAGGTTTTCTTCGTATGTTCTTCAAAGAGATCAAAGCTTAAGATTTCTTCTGTGAATGTTCATGTATAAGGTATGTACTGCTTCCCTCATTATTATTTCCAACAAAAGGAATATTTATTATATTTTAAACTTTGAGTTAAGGATCATTGATGGTGGTTTTAAAAATATATCATATGCGTCTTGATGCATATGGTTTTGTATTGGTTTAAATTAATTTTTACATGTAGTTGGTAATTGTTTGCATATGTTGTTATTGGTTGGTTATGGTTTAACAAATGGGTCTTGAGTAACACTAATTATGGTGCTTTATGTATTGGTTTTGATCTTGGTAAAGGTATACGCTCAACATGTTTGTTAAAATGCCTCAAACAATGTTTTCACTCAATTGTTGAACTTTCATTAGAACTCTTGCATAAATGATATAAATTCTTCAAATGTTTGGCATTTTCTAAAATGTTGTGGAAATGGTATACATGGTGTATTGTTTTAAAGGATTAAATGGTGAAGCATTGGTGGCTATGAAAATTGTTATGCTTGGGGGGTACATGAAGTCCCCCAAGTTGTTTAATACGGTAAATGGAACAGAATTTTGAAGTCCCCTTAAACCTATGTATGGTTCGCTATAGATAGTACTTGTAAGTATGTTCAATGTGACCACACCACCATTAAATGGCCTTATATAATAAATGCTAAATCGATTGATTAGTTGCTTGGTAATGGTTTTAATTGGGAGATAATGGCAGGATGTGACGTAAAGATGTGGAAAGTGGAGGTCACGGGGAGTCCAAAGCTAGAAACTTATATTTGTTAATGTGAGTTTTGCCTTGGTGTCAGTGTGCATGATGTCATACTATATTTTGGGGAATGTACTAGTCATCCCAGGTTTTCTTCCCTGGCCGTGCAGTTACACGCATTGGGGTCCTTTCTGTAGGGGGAGATGAACCCATATAGCCCATAGGTTGGTTTGGACGGCTATGTTACAAAACTCAGGTAAAGGTTTTAAATGCATTCTAAACCCAATTCCCTTTCCCGGTATGGTTATATATATATATATATATATATATATATATATCTCCACACATGTAAATTCATCTTTCAAAATCATAAACATCAATATTTCATAATAATCATCATAAGATATGGGTTCATGCTTCAAATTCGTAAAAATCAAATAAAAATCATGCCTTTGTAAATAAAATTACTCTTGGGCACAAGAACGAAAGAGAGTTCTTGTTGAAAAAGCCCACATAGCTTGAATGATGAACTTTAGATCGATACTCATTTCTAAGATGTTAATCGTGCCTTTGAATGAGGGTTCTTCGAGTTCTTGAACTAGTAACTTGGAATCTTGAATAAATTTGCAGAATTAATGGTGAACTTTCGAGGTTCTTAAAGTTAGATATAGGAGCTTAGAGTTTTCTTTTTTAGGGAATTTGATGAAATATAACATATAATACTTTTAATAGGATTTAATATAGGGTTTGGACGGATTTTTGGTGAGGAGAAATGACCAAAATTCCCCTAAAAATCAAATAATTCTCGAATCTATCCTTTGGTGGACTTTTTTGATAGTCTGAAGTAGATCAACCATAACATTTTACTTTGATATCCAAATTGGATGAAACTAATTTCATTCGAAAGAGGACTCTCATATCTTTATATTGATATATAGTATCTCACCCAGATCATTGTATACGAGGAGTTATGATTATTTGAAGTTGACCCCAAAATTCACTTTTGATAGGCTGAAGTAGATCGACCATAACTTTTTATTCCGATAGACAAATTGGACGAAACTAATTTCATTGGAAAGAGGACTCGCATTCCGTTGATATATAGTAGATTAGCTAGATCATTATGTACAAGGAGTTATGATCATTTAAATTGGGAGCAAAAATACACTAGGTCTCAGTACTTTTTCCAGCATGTTTTACTATTTACTACTATTCACGGTTCGATCAGAATGTTCATAACTCATCGTTCGGGAGTCCATTTTTGATGATCCACATATCGTTGGAAAGCTTATTTGATACTCTATGCAATGGTGGGTCATAATCTAACACATTCTGGATGGAAAATTTATAATTCATTCTAGAAGATAGAACCCAACATATTTACGTACAAAATTTCAATGAAAAATTTCTCGGGGTATTACAATATATGTATGGTTGTATGAATTATGGATGGTTTTACTTGACTTTGTAAATGTCATTATTTTATCCTTATCATGAGTGCATGATAGTGTTAACCCATTAACATATCTTCGAGCGATTGTATACCCAGCTATGCAGGAAGAAACCATTCTAATTCTCCTGCTTAATGGTTGGATTCGGTGATAGTCGATATTGGATTGAAGAAGTAAGCTTCTATATTTTAGAAGGCATCTATTTTATGTCATGGTTTACTTTACATATTTTTCATTCTTCATAGACTTTTTGTTGGCTATGGTCGAGGGCATATCCCGAGTAGGTACTCCTTGTTTGTCTAGAGGCTTTGTATGGAATAATGTGGACTTGGGTATGGTATGGATTTTTTTGTTATATGTAAATGCATATATTGTCTTATTATCATGTATTGGTTTATAATTTCCGCATTGGTTTTGTCGGTTATAGGTTCGTTTGACTTAGTTTGGTCTATCATATATATAGACTTATCCCAAAATCACCACATAGTTTGAGAAATTGGTATAGTTCTCGGTCTTGGTTGGGCTTGGGATTGACCATTACGACAAGGCACTGGTTCGGGTCGTGTCAACTCCATGCCGCAACTCATGGTCAGACTTCATGGGTTATTACCAAAGTCGTATCGAATGCTCCTGATTTTTCTTGTACATTTTAGTTACCGTCTTTTTCTCTAATCACACTCTTTCTCACGACTTTAAAACACCCAAAGGACCTCTTTTTCTTTCGTAATAAAGATTAAAAACTTAATAGTTTCCTCTTTAACTCCCAAGGTAAGAGATAGTAGGCTTTACAAGTGAATATATCATTCATGCTCAATACTTCTAATTTCTTTCAATTTCCCCTATATTTCTGGCATGTTGCTCATCCCTAACTTATAATTTTACATTATGGAACTTGTTTACTAAATATTCATGTGTTTTAAGTGACGGTTTTGACCTTGGGTTGTGGAATTTTTAATGTGATTACTTGAATTACTTCTACTATGTATTTAATATATTATTCATGCTTTAGTTGATGAATTTTGGGGTTAAATTGGTGCATGGTTCTAATGATTTGAATGGGGAATGTGGGTTTTCCCCAAAGTGATAGATTTTTGGCTTGGTAATGGCATTAACCTCAACCCAATTTATAACTTTGGTCTTGAATATGGAATTTGCATGATTTAACTTACTTTTGGAACACTGCATTGCATTAAAAGGATAATAAATAATAAAATTGTTTTTGAAATACCTTTTGTGGCAATGGTGTTACATCCTGGGTTTCGGCCTTAGAAATTTTTCCTTGAAAACCCTTCTCCAGACCCAATACGACTAAAGGGTATGAGTTGTATGTTAGGATATGAATGGTATAGTCCTATCATAAGCTGACCAGTGTTAGTTGGTGAGATGGTTTTGATCATTGGAATGTTCACGACTTAAGGTCATGTGTTATAAGGTTTGCCTACAAGTGATACCAGGGACTCATATGGCGGGTAGTGTTTAATCCTCTTAGTACTTCATTCTGCTAAGGATACAGATTATAGGTACGGATCATATGCTGAGGTTATGACTTGGTTAGATAAGTGATATATTGGACAGTGTTTGATCCAAGGTTAGGCCTAGGTATGACTAGTGGGAGCCAATCGTACGGAAGGGTACAACTCATAAGAGGGTCAGTCATATCTGTATGATGGGATTTTAAAAAACTTAAGTAGGGGTATTCTAGACATTTCCCTGCATACCCTAATTACGATCCATTACTTTTATTACACTTAGAGGGTTATTTACCATATTATTCTATTAATTAACCTATAGAAAACAGTTTTTAAACATTCAATAATTCTCTATAGGGATTTTGCGGCAATAAAGCTAAGGTTTTTAAGTTGGGGATTGTTTTGGGGCTTGTTTTTGTGATTTTCTTCCATCATCTTTCTTGGTTTAAGGCATGAGTCTCTTCCCTACTAACCATTTCTAAAAAGGCATACATTTTATGGTTGTTTTCAAGGCTTTTATATTTATGGGTTATGGTTTTCAACTATTAGTTGGGGGTTTTGGTGTAAATAGTTTTTTTTTGTTTTCTATGGTTTAACTGTGTTATTATATGCATTGATGGTAGTTTTGGGCAATTGGTATGCATAGTAATGGCTTAATAGTCTTTTGAAGTTATTTTTATTATTTTATAACACCAAGGTTTTTGATAAAATACTTATAAAGACATGATCATTGCATTGACTTCATTAAATCGAACACTTGCTTTTTTTTCAGCTTATGCATGAAATTATATATAGTTTAAATAGTGTACAAATGTTAAAGGGTTATTGGTTTTGCTTGTAGAGTACATGGAATGCTCCTAAGAGGTTAATATGGTAATGGATAGGGCACATGAGAGTCCCCTTAACCTAAATAGTTATGCTAAGGATAAATCCTCCAAGTATAGTTGGTATGACAATATCACTAATAAATGGTCACGGTAAATAAATGGTAATCGGATTTGTTTTGATATGGTTTTAATTTGTGCATAAATAGTGAGATATGTTACTGACTTATAGAAGGTAGACATTTTAGGGGAACCAAGAACTGGAAAATTATAGTTGTCGATATGAAGGGTCCTTGATGGCCACGAATGACTTTCACATTTTATATTAGAGGGATGTACTATCTATCCTGTGGGATATCTCCTAGTCGTGTAGCTACACATATTAGGACTCCTTCAGTAGGGTGAACTAAACCCATTCGACCAATAGGTGGGGTTGAATGATAAGGTTACATAACCAGGTAAAGGTTTTAAATGCATATGAATCACAGATTCCCTCTCCTGGCGCTTATATATATATATATATATATGGTTGTATGCATAATGGATGGTTTTACTTGGTTTTTTATATTGCATTACTTTATTCAGATCCAGAGATACATGCTAGTGGTCAATCGGTAACCTATTTAATGGAGGTTGTATACCCATGTTATGCAGGAACCGGCCTCTCGACTCCTTCGACATATTGATTTACTCGGGGACAATATTTGGATTAAAGCGGTGAGCTTCCATCTTTCTGGAATGCTCCATTTTATGAAATGGATACTTGTAGACATTTTATTTTCATTTTGTATATTGTTTTTTTCCATTGTTAGGGGATCCCAACCAAATTTTGTATTCTTTTGGATAGAGGCCTTGGGGTACTCTAGGGGTTAGAATGGGTGGGATCGATACTGTGTCAGCCTTAGCATTAGTATTGATGTTGGTGCTGCCATTATTGGTCGATATTGCTGATTGTTCCATCATATTACATTTTAGTATTATTTTTCATATTATGTATTGATATTTTCTTTTGTTTGGTATAGTATAGATGGTCGGGTTTGGTGCGGTTAGACTCGGTTGGGTCGGTTATGGTTGTTATCCAATGATAGAGTCTTTAAATGAACAATAATGCTATCTTATTATATGTTCAAATTTAAGCTTATCTGGGTCAATAATAGGTAGTTGGGTTAGGTTAAGGGGGCGGTCCCTGGTCATGGTTGGACTTGTGATGCCCATTAAGTCTATGCCCTGGTACGGGTTGTTCCAAGTTAGTATCAGAGCTTTAGGTTCATAGTCAATTTGGAAGTCGACAAAGTCATGTCGAGTAGAGTCTCTTTCAGGGGAGTGTAGCACGCCACAGTCATAAGAGAGAGGTTGCAAGACATTTAGGAATGTTTTACTTTTTTTAAATGCTCTGCCTTGGAATCCTCACTTATCCTTGATTCTTTGTATTTCAAATCATGCCTCCAAGATATGGAATACAAAGAAATCCTTCTACCTCATATGGGGATAATGCTGAAGAGGTACCTCCTGGAGTACATCTTTGATCCTATGGTCCTATTCCTAATTGTGTTGGAGTTCCTCCTATTCTCCCTACTTCTCATTAGGTCCCTTAGGGTAACATGACGAACATAGAGTTTTGTCAGTCTATCCATGTCATTGCTTAGATGGTCATTGCTCAGGCTGAGTAGGGTGCGACTAGTGCTTTATTTGTTGATTCTATAAAGATTAGTCAGTTTATAAAGATAGGTCCTTCTATATTTATTGGTGTGAAGGTCGAGGGAGACCCATAGGGCTTCTTGGATGAATTAGAAAATATTTTTTTTATTATGCAGACATTTAATATGGAGAGAATTAGCTTTGCAGCTTATCAAATCAATGATGTTACTTATTAGTGGTATAAGGAGTGCAACAAACAAAAGGGTGATTTGGAAGAGGAAGGGTTGTGGGAGGACTCTTCTAATTCCTTCGTGGTTTGTTTCTTTCCTTATGAGTTTAGAGAAGCTAAGAGGGAGGTGTTTATGAACCTTAGGAAAGGGAAAATGTCTGTAAGGGAATATGACTTTAAGTTTTATCAATTGTCAACGTATGCTCCAGATTTGTTGGCTGATATGAGGTCGAGAAAGAGGAAGTTCTTTTCTAGGTTGAATATCAATTTTTTTATAGAGATCAAGACTATTTTGCTCATTAGGAATATGGACATCTCTAGGTTGACTATTCATATGCAGCATGTTTAGGATAAAAAGAGAAAGAAGGCAGAATTTGGGGATAGGCAGGGAAAGTAGTACGGATTTCCTTATCAAGGATGTTCGTAGTCTCAGGGTGGTAGAGAAGGTGGCAACTGAAAGAAAACAAGTGGGGGATTTCTGGTTCCTTCTCCACTGCTAGTTCTCTTTACCCACAACAATCGGGCAATAGGCGTCACCAAGGTAGTGATAATTCTTGGGCTCAGGTTGCCCAATCTCAGGTGGGCGGAGATCAACCTATTTTTTCATGCCCTTCATGGTTGATTTGTAGTAGTCCTTATCGAGGATTCTGTGACAAAGGTAGAGATTGGTTCCTTAAGTGCTGTCATATAGGCCATCGCCTAAAGAATTGTCTAGCTAGTAAGGATATTATAGGGGAAAATAAGATTCTGGTGGTTTCAACTTCTACTTTTACATATGTTGGTGTGGCATCTCCTTCTGTTACTGCTCTTGGTTTTACTTATTGTCGGAACAGGTTGTATGCTCTGGTGTCCTGATATGAATCTGAGGTATCACCTAATATTTTACTAGTACATTATAGTTCTTCTCCCATGATGTATATTATTTGCTTGATCCTAGCCCCACACTTTCTTATGTGACTCCTTATAAAGATATTTTTTTGGTTTTAATTTGGAAATTATTTCGGATCCTTTTTCTATATCTACCCCTGTAGGAAACTCGACAATTACTGAATGGGTGTATTTTCATATTATATATATTATGAACTGGATGCATTTTGTTATGCGTCATTAGATTGTTGGACTCATAAAGGTCATCTTTAGGTTCCCTAGCTAGCCAAAAATAGAATGGGAGGGTTGCTCTTTAGCTCTTAGGGGAAGATTTATTTCTTATCTTAGATCTCGAAGTCTAATCTCTAAAGGGTGTCTTTATCACTTGGTCCAAGTTAAATATTTTAACTCGAAAGGTCCTTCATTGTAGTCTATTCTGGTAGTTAATGAGTTTCCAAAGGTCTTTTCGAATAATCTTCCTGGTGTTCCTTTAGATAGGGAAATAGAGTTTGGTATTGATTTGTTTTTGGAAACTGATCCAAATCTATTCCTCAATATAGAATGGCTCCGGATGAGTTAAGGGAACTCAAGGAGAAAAATAAGGATCATCTGGATAAGGTGTTTATTCTTCCTAGTGTTTCTCTGTTGGGTGGACCATTGTTGTTCGTGCGTAAGAAGGATGGTTCCCTTTGGATGTGCGTTGATTACAGGTAGTTAAATTAGGTAACGATCAAGAAAAAGTATCCTTTCCCAAGGATAGGTGATCTACTTGATCAATTGCATAGGGCTAAGTTCTTTACCAAGATAGATCTTTAGACTGGTACAATCATCGTAATATTAGGGAGGTAGATATCCCTAAGATGACTTTTTTTACTCAATATAGACATGTTGACTTCTTAGTGATGTCATCTGGATTCACAAACTCTACAACGGTATTTATGGATTTAATGAACATGGTGTTTAGGCTGTATTTGGATGTCATTGTCATTGTGATTATTAATGACATTCTATAGTGTTGAAGGAGTGAGGTGGGTCATGCTAATTCCTCCATATGGTGTTGAAGACTATAAAGGAACAACAATTATTTGCCAAGTTCTCTAAGTGTGTGTTTTTGTTAAATGTTGTAACTTTCTTGGGTCACATAATTTCTAGTGCTAGTTTAAAGGTAGATTCTTAAAAGGTTGTTGCAGTGAAGGGGTGGCCTAGGCCCATTGCTCCATCTGATGTTTGAAGCTTCTTGGATTTAGCCGGGTATTATAGGCTCTTTGTGGAATGTTTCTCATCGATAGATACTCCTTAGACTAAGTTAACTTAAAAGAACGATAAGATTTCTTGGTCGTATACTTTTGATGGGAGTGTTGTGAAATTGAAGGATAGGTTGACGTCAGCTCCGATTTTGACTTTTCTAGAAGGCAATGATGGGTTTGTGGTTTAATATGATGTGTCTCAGGTAAGGCTTGGTTATGGCTTGATATATCATAGGATAGTGATTGTTTATGCTTCTAG
Organism: Capsicum annuum; assembly: GCF_002878395.1. Classification (NCBI taxonomy): domain Eukaryota; kingdom Viridiplantae; phylum Streptophyta; class Magnoliopsida; order Solanales; family Solanaceae; genus Capsicum; species Capsicum annuum. The sequence goes on from NC_061119.1 coordinate 100,531,570, forward strand.
GCAGTTGAACGTGCATAAGAGGAAACATCCTATGCATTATTTTGAGCTGTTGGCGGTCATGTTTTCTTTAAAAGTATGACAACATTATCTATATGATGATCACGTGGATGTTTTTTTAATTATAAGAGTCTTCAATATGTGTTCACACAGAAGAGGCATAATCTTAGGCAAAGAAGATGGCTTGAGCTTCTCAAGAATTACGATATGAGTCTTCACTACCACCTAGGTAAGGCTAACATAGTTATCGATACGCTTGGCAGGTTGTCTATGGGGAGCTTTGATGAGGAGGAGGATGGAAAATGGTAATTGGTAAAGTATTTTCACCATTTGGACAATCTTGAAGTTCATCTTTTAGACTTCGAAGATGGTGATGTGATGGTACAAAAAGTGGATCAATGATCTCATGGTGCAGATATTAAGGAGACGCAAGTGTTCGATCTTGTCTTGAGTAAAATCAAGAGTTATATTGGTGGTAAAAATTTTGTGGTGTTTGAGATTAGTGGTGATGATATTTTGTTGTACAAAAGTAGGTTCTGTGTTTTGAATGTCGAAGGATTGTGATAAAGGATTTTGGATGAGGCGTATTACTCGTGTTATATAGTCCATCCAGGTTCAACAAAGATGTATCATAATCTCAAGGAAATCTATTGGTGGAATGGTATGAAGAGGGATGTGGTTGACTTTGTGGCTAAGTGCATAGTGTGTCAACAGGTTAATGTTAAGCACATGAGGTCTAGTAGGTTGAATCAAGAAATAGAGTTGCCTAAATGGAAGTGAGAAATGATTAATATGAATTTCATCATTGTTCTTCCTCGATCTCAGAATAATTTTGATTTGATTTTGGTCATCATGGATAAGATGACCAAATTTACTCACGTTTTACAGGCAAAGACTATCTTTTTAGTAGAGGATTATGTGAAGTTATATTTTAAGAGACTATGAAGCAGCATGGGGTGCCTTTTTCCATTAATTCTGATCATGATACACAATTTACCTATCATTTCTAGTGGTTTTTCCAGAAGGGATTAGGTATTAAGGTTTATCTGACTACTTCTTTCTATCTGCACTATGATTTTTTGATCTTGGTGAGGATGGTATGTTAGGTCCTAATTTGGTTTATCAACCTATGGAGAAGGTGAAGATGATTTAGGATATACTTAAGGCTGCTCAAAGTCTTTAAATTTCCTATACAAAAGTTAGGTATAGAGATTTGGAGTTTAAAGTTGGGCATTGGGTGTTCCTAAAGGTTTCTCCTATGAAGGGAGTAGTTTGGTTTTACAAGAAGGGAAGCTCAGTCCTTAGTTTATTGGACCTTATGGGATTTTGTGGAGAGTGGGTAATATTTCTTATGACTTATAGTTGCCTTCGATTTTAGGTTTGGTTCATCTGGTCTTTCATGTTTCTATTTTGTAGGAAATTTGTTTTCCATCCTTCTTTGGCTGTTCCCCTGGAAGGGTTGGATATCTTAGATTTTCTGTCTCATGAAGAGATTTATTTGAGATATTTGATAGGCAAGTTCGTACGTTAGAGACAAAGGATGTGGCTTCAGTTAAGGTTTTGTGGTGGAACCATAATGTGGAAGAAGTTATATGGTAAGTGGAAGAAGACATGAAGTTCAAGTATCCGCACTGGTTTTGTACTCCCCGTATTCGTGCAGAAGGTATGTGTTCTTGAACACATCTTTATTTTCTTAGTATGTTAAGAGAATGAATAATATCTTTTCCTCCTTAGTGTTAAACTTTTTTAAAGGGATGTTTGATAATACAAATGACTCTGGGTGTGTTTACCTCTACCTTATTCGTCATTCAGTGACAATAGTTCATAGTGCGGGAGAAATTTACATCCGAGGATTTAGCCTTAGAAATTATTCCTAAAAACCGCTCTCCATACCTAATAAGACTCCAGGGTATGATCCGTATGCTGGGATATGAGTGGTATAGTCCTACCGTAAGCTTACCAATATTAGTTGGTGGGATGATTTTGATCACTAGTATGGTCACCACTTAAGGGTATAAGTCATAAGGATTGGATACGAGTCATATCAGGGACTCGTATGGTTGGAAGTATTTGATCTTCTCGGTAATTCATTCTGCCAGGGATACGGATAATAGGTACGGATTGTATACTGAGGTTATGAATTGTTTTGATGAGTCATATACTAGAAAATGTCTTATCTAATGTTAAGGCCAGGGTATGACTTGTGTGAACCAATCATAAAGAAGGGTACAACTCGTAAGAGAGTCATTCATATCGCTATGGCGGGTTTTTAAGGGACCTAATTGGGGGTATTCTGGATATTTACTAACTTACCCTTATTATGACACATGACTTAAAATACACTTCGGTGGTTAATTACCCTATTATTCTTTTTATTGACTCATTAACAACTATTCCTAATCTTTCAACAATTCTCTCAAAAGCTTTTTGTGTCAGGGAGTAGGGTTTTAACTTTGGTACTGCTTTGGGGCTTGCTTTGGGGTTTCTTTGGTTATTTTCTTCCATCATATTTCTTAGTTTAAGGAATGTATCTCATCACGACTTACTATTTCTAAAAAGGAATGAAGTTTATGGTTATTTTTATGGTTTGAATATTGCATAGGTCATGGTTTTCAACTATTAATTGGGGTTTTTGGTGTAAATAGTTTGGTTATAGTTTCCTATAGTTTAACTATGCATTTATAAGCATTGATGGTGTTTTGGGCAATTGGTTTGCATGGTAATGGTTTAATGGTCTTCGGAATTGGTTTTTGTTATGATATATCCACAAAGTGTTTGATAAAATGCTTATGAAGATAGGTTCATTGCACTAACTCCTTTAAATAGAACTCTTGTTTGTTTTCAGCTTATGCATGGAACTATAAATGCTTTACAAAGGTTAAATACTTATTGGTTTTGCTTGTAGATTACATGGAAGTCTCTTAAGAGGTTAATATGGTAAACGGATAGGGCACTTGAGAGTCCCCAGAATCTAAATAGTTTGGCAAAGGATAAATCTTGCAAGTATGGTTGGTATGACGATACCACTAATAAATAGTCTTGGTAAATAAATGGTAATTGGATTTGTTTTGATTTGGTTTTAATTTGCACATAAATAGCGGGATGAGTAGACGTTCCATGGAAACAAAAATGGAAACTCATATTTGCCGATATGAGGGGTCCTTGGTGGGCCACGTGCAAATTTCACATTTTATGTTGGCAGGATGTACTATCCATCCCATGGGATATCTCCTAGTCGTGCCGCTACACGCACTAGGACTCTTTCAGTTGGGGGCGCTAAACCCATGGGTGGGGTTAAACGGCAAGATTACACAACACATGTAAAGGATTTAAATGCATGTTAAACATGGATTCCATTTCCCGGCACTTATATATATGGTTGTATTGATAATGGATGATTTTACTTGGTTGTTTAAATTCCATTAATTTATCCTTAACCTGATATACATGTTAGAGGTCACTCGCTAACCCGTCAACTGGCGGCTGTTACCCACTCTATTTAGGAACTGGCCGTTCGTCTCCTCCTACATAGTTATTGACTCGGGGACAGAATTTGGATTGATGTGGTGAGCTTTCATTATTCCGAAAGGATCTATTTCAAGATATGATACTCTTAGACATTTTATTTTCATTTTGGATATTGGTTTTTTCCATGGGGTGGGGCATGTCCCAACCAAATATTTGTATTCTTTGGGATAGAGTCTTTATGGTACTTTTGGGGGTTGGTATGGCTGGGATCGGTATTGGTGTCGGCCTTCGTATTGGCATTGGTGTTGGGGCTGACATCATTGTATGATACTTTTGGTTGATCCATCATATTACATTTTGGGATTGATTGTCATATTATGTTTTGATATTCTCTTTGATTTGGTAAGGTATGTATGGTTGGGTTTGGTGCAGTTAGACACGGTTAGGTCGGATGCGGTTGTGATCCTATCCCAGAGTTTTGATATGAACAATAACGCTATCTTTTTATTTGTTTGAAAGTCAGCTTATCTGAGGCCATAGTAGGCGGTTGGGTTTGGTTAAGGTGGTGGTTCCTTGTCCTTGTTGGACTTGGGCTGACCATGACATCTTGGCCCTGGTTTCGGTCTTGACAAATAGTTTGGATTTTAGATAGAACTTAGGAGTCTAATTTTTAAATAGACTGGTTTGTCATTATTAAATTAGATTGCAAACATATTTGTATGATGATAGAATGTTGGAAAATTCCTTAATAAAGAATCCTTGGTAAATAGTTGAATTTAAAAGTAAACTATTTTAGTTTGGCATTAAAGGGAATTATCTAGCTCACCGTGAAGGTGTTGTCCCGGGGGGGTCAATACTGGAAACCACATTTTCCAACATGGGGGTCCTTGAGACTATGTGCTTGGTACACACTTTATATTTTGGGATGGCTATCATCTTTGTGTCTAGTCTTTCCTCGATTTCGTCGGTACATGCGGCTAACACGCTTTGTGCCCTTCCATTAGGAAGAGTCCCACCCATATTGCCCATGGGTTCTTTAAGGATGGAAAGAGCTATATAATTCATGTTAATGATTTAAAATTTCTTTTTCATGACCCTTGTCCCTATCCCATCATCCTATATATGTATATATGAATGTTATGCATATAGTTTTGACTAATTTATGGTAATAGCATTACTGTATACCTTTTCCCTGAATTACATACCAGTACTCACCCCACTGGCTCCCTAGACACTACATCATTTCATGATGTACGGTCTTAGGGCTTTTCTGTTACTCCTATACAACGTTAGGTAGTGTGGTACGTTGGTCGAGTTACTATGAAGTGTAAGCCTCCAGCCTTATCATTTTATTAATTTTTTATTAGATTTTGAGAATTATGAATTTCCTTTGTCAAGGTTGGAGGCATGTCCCGACATAGTTTGGTATTCTAATTTTAGAGGCTTTTGTGGACAATTGTTGGGTTGGTTAGTTCTTTTGATACTCTAAAACATTCATTTGACTTATCTACCCATCTTATTAATATTTTTGTTGGCTTCTCTTTTTTGGTATACTTGCTTTAGAGGTTAGACTAAGGGAGTGGTCTCCAGCCTACAGTGGGCTTGAGATACACATCATGACTAGGCTCTCGTTTGGGTTGTGACAGACAATGCATACCACATAACATTTTGAATGGTGACATTTGACAACTACAATTGTAGATATTATACTAGAAAAACTCATCTAAGGCTAAAAAATTCTCTTAGTGACACCCAATGTCCATAACACAGGTTTGGAGTATATATTCCAAAACCTAAATAGTCTGCTACAACTATCTATTAGTTTAGAATTAAAAGTGGGGCTAAGATCATCATGCGTATCCAAATACTCTTGAAATACCATCCAAAAGCTAAAAACGAATTGAAAACCTCTATCTAAAATAGTAAACATAGGCCCCCCATTAAGGAAAACCACCTCTCAAACATAGATTTGAGCAAACCTCTCCACACTGTAGGAAATCTAATAATGATGAAATATGTAGACTTTGTAAAACTATTTATGATGACCTAAATATTATAAGAACCATAACAAGCGTGAGCTAAACAACTCATGAAATCCATATTACTTTGATCTTATTTCCACTAGAGAATGGGTGGTCATTGAACCAGTCCACCAGGTCATAAATGCTTTGCCTTCACCTAATGACAACAAATGCATAAAGACATAATTGCCTCTTTATCTAAACCATGAATACTACTGCATATATCTATAAAAAATAGCATTCCAGGAGTGAATTGAATACTCAAAGCTATGAGCCTCCCAAAGTATAAACTTGAGCAATTCTTTAACGCTTAAAACATAATTGTGATTGTCAAATCACAAAATACCCTTAGAATAAAAGGTAGAACTCCTGTCTCTTCTCTCAATAATTTATCCTAAATACCATGCAACACACCATCCTAAAACAAATGACCCAAAATCCAGTCCAACAAGGTAGAATTGGCCTTAACCATAGAAAAGATCCTCCTAGGGTTCAAAATATCAACTTGAATCATCATGTTTGATAAGGAATGAATCTCCTAGTACAAACAGTTTCTCAAACACTTAAATAAAGTCCAAACTACATACACACTCTATCTTTTGTCTCAATTTATCAACTATAATATTTTCCTTGCTTAGATGGTATGGAATAGAGATATCATCATCATTTAATACCTCAATCATCTGCACTGTCTTGGATAAATACTTTTCTAGGTCATAATTTACTGAAGATATGATGGTCAATGAAGACCTAGTTGCAAACACCATACAAGTAATGCCTGCATATCATAAACACAAAAACTATCACCACCAACTCTTAATTATGTGTGGGTTAGTTGTGATCATGCAACTTTGGCTATCTTGAAGTGCATGCAATAACTCAACCTTGTTGAAATAAAACACACCGGAACAAAAATCAAAATAATCACAATAAATGTTAAATCCCTCACTCTAAATTGGATGAGTAAGAATAGTAGTTGAATTGACCAAGTCCTTAAGCTCTAGAAAGATTACATTACGGCGATAATCCACTGATATAGAACCTTCTTCCCAGTTATTATAGTCATAGGCACTACAATAGTAGCGTATCTCTTGACAAACCTCGTATAGTATCCTACCAACCCAATAAAACCATGAAACTCACTTAGAGATGCAGTCCTAAACTAATCACAAATAGCCTCAATCTTTGTCAGTTCCACCACAATACCACCCTTGTATACTATGAACTTTAAGCAAGATAAAGAATAAAGACAAAGCTAATATTTTGAGAATTTGGTAATAATGTGCCATGGTTTCATGGCACTTTCGATGCTTAAAATCAGAAAATATGCAAGTACTTAGGTTTGTTTTTGTAGATATGATGTGTTTTTTTGCCTATTTTACAAGGAATTAGGTTTTGGGAGATAAATAGAAGAAAAAGAAGTTGAATGATTAAATTTAGGATACCTACATTTCTGCCTACCTAGAATAAGTGTTAGCTACCTAGCATAGGAAGAGTGGCGTAAGCATCAGAAAGCTCAAGTTCCAAAATGGTGCTGAAGTGAAGAGTTCCTGTCACTTATGATGACATACCTATGACCCCTTAGGTACTAGTTTACATTTTAGATTGTGCAATTCCAAAATTAAAGTTGCAAAAATTTTCTACTACCAAAGATGGGTCACATACCTTAGGTGAGTGCCACCTATAATGGTTACTTACCTGAGGTAAGTGAAAGCCAACCCAAAATTTTCAAGTCCATTTTGGTTTCGATGTTTAAGGTTTTATGTAAGCTATAAATACTCTTTTGAGGTTGTTTAATTAGTTTATGCACTTGAGTGCCTTTTTATGTACTCGTAATATTCACAAACTTATTTTTATTCCAAGAATGACTTTTGATCTTTTGGATTTTTGTGTTCTTGATTTTTAGTTGACTAATTTATTCGAGACTTTGGGTTTTCGTTTTCTATTATTATGAAATTGATTGTATGCTTTATTTATTGAATTTTGGATTGTTTTGCAACCATGAGAGGCAAATTCCTTTAGCTAGGGTTGTAGGAACTCAGGTGGAATAACTAAGTAGAGAAAGTGTGAGGTCCTTCTAGATTATTGTTTTTGTATGCATTAAGATTTTCTTTCCTTTGATTTCTTTCTTAACAATTGCAAATATTAAGAACCCTTCTGTATTCGATACTAACTCGAGAGTAAGGTATATATTGGGAAAAAAAGAATAAAATAATGATTTAAGGGTATCAACTCTAGTCAAATTAAATTGAGACTGATAAAAGATAATTAATATAGGATCCAAGACAAGGGCTCGTAATATGACCCTTCGAGATGAGAATATACAAGTGAGATACACCCAATGGTATAGAGAGATAGTTGGTGATACTTAACTTGTTAGATTTTACATGTGTAGTAGTAAGATAGTTTAATTGAGCATGATAAACCTATAGAGTTAGATGCCAGGGAAAGACAAGCCTGGTGTTCATTTAAGATTATTTACAACAGAAAGCATTAAAATATTGTTACTTTTACTAGTTATTGAAAATCCCCCTATTTACTTTTCTGCACTGCCTAGTCATTTCAATAAGTTTGAGAGATATATCTTACCTATTCCCTATGGGTTCAACCCCAACCTGGTTGGGTTAGTATATTTTGATATCAATCGCTTTATACTTCGTAGAGCTGTAGTTTTTTGCAACATCAAAATTTTGGTGTTGTTGCCAGTAATACACTACCAAATTTATTAATTGAAGTTGTTGAGGTTTTTTGCTTTTACTTTTCAGTTCTTTTGAGGCGTATGTTCGTGTAGCCCCAGTACTAGGAGTCAAGGAAATCCCTTGATCCAATTTTATCCATTTCTAATAAAATCCTACAATAGAATCATAGGATGCCTTAGCACAGTCGAGATGCTAATTATGACCTACCTCAAAATGATACATAAGAATTGCCTTCTCCACCTCCTTAAAAGAAACTAGAGGAGATGACTAAGTGGTTATAGGTGAGGAGGATGCAAGAAGAGATAATGAGGTTGTCTGTCGTGCAGCTCAAGAGGCAGCTATAGCAAGATAAGAGCAACAATGCCAAGCAGAACTCTAAAAAAATCAAGATAAAGGTCAAAGGGGTAGACCTTAGTACTCCTAACCTATCATTACTTACCTGCATATGATGATCCAAAGGAGCATATGGGATAGGTTGAGCCGACAGAGACAAGAGGTATTATTCCTTCGGCATTACCATCAGGTTTGTAGTTTTATATCTTTAGTGTTATGATCCAGTTATTGAATCTGAAGGGTGTGTTTATGGGCTTGTCGATTGGTGATACAAACATGCACCTCAATAATTTTATTGGGATTTGCACTTCATATACTATACCCGGGATAGATTTGGAAGCATTTAGACTGAGGTTGTTCCCATTCTCTCTAACTTTTGAAGCTATGTTATGGTTAGTGAACTAACTTGTGGGTCCATTACACCTTGGAATGAGTTGCAGAAAAAATGCTTAGGCTATTATTTCTCTCTTCCATCTAGAAATCTACAGTTGAAGGATGAGATCTATAATTTAAGAAAATTGCATTTTGAATCAATGTATAAGGCATGGTTTTGGTTTAAGAAGTTGATGATGGTGCCTAATCATAGATTTACGGGAAGCAAAATACTTGAAATATTCTATTGAGTCCTAAATTCCAGTTCCAAGGAAAAGGTGGATAGTATTACAGGCAGAGCATTAAAGGACCTGGCCGAGAGGCAGCATTAGATATATTATATTAAGTTTGTCTTACCAGCTAAGGATGGAATACTAGGGAGATAGAGAGAGGTGTTGGTAATTATGCTCTAGGGCTTCTAGTAAGCGTAGAGTTACAAATAACATAGTTTCTTAAGAGGTTGCTTAGCTATGAATAGAGATTGGGCTACTGACAAAGTTGTTTGTCATGATGAGTTCTGAGATGGTGAAAGCAGTGGGCGCATAGGGTAAGTATTCTAGCTCATACGATTCATAAACTAATGAAGAGGAAAAAATATCTATATAGAGAGTTGGTGGATTTTGAGCAAGGGACAACGTCCTGGTAAAGACACTTGGAACTTGAGGCAAGCGAATCAAGGTCATAACTACTATAGGGATAGATATAGGGATCGAAGTAGAAAGAGATGGTGACTAGAGATGAAAGGATAACTACAAATAGAAGAGTGGTATTTATTTTATGCCAGGGAATAGGGATGATGATTCTAAAACTAGAGCAATATTTGAAAAATAAGTCAAGGGTTTGGAAAGTCAGGAGAGTAGCAGTCAGGAGATTATGGCAGATATTTTAGGTTTTACCCAAAAAGTAGAACCACATGCTACTGCGATCAAGAAGCTTGATTAACAAGTTTCTCATATGTAGGCGACCTTAAATAAGCATCAACAATAACTCTTTTGAGGATCACTATGCAAAATTTGAAGAAGAATAGTCACTATCTAGCCATCACCACTTGTAGTGACAAGAAAACTATTGATCTTCCCCTACCTATAGTTAATGAATCTAGGGATGATATTGTTGATGTTGATGAGGAACCTAAAGTAAAATCAGAGGAGTTGGTCACTAGTTTTATGGCATCACAAAAATCAGTAGGTGTTTACCATGTTAAGGGGAAGGAGGATAAGTCGGTAGTAAGACCATTCCACAACTTTCTCCACCTTTTACTCAAAGGTTGAAGAAAAAAATGAAGAAGGGAAATATAAAAGTTGTACTTCTATGTTTAAAAAAATAAGTCTAAATAACCCTCTTCTTGAAGCTTTTAAGCAGATTTGGGTACACAAAATTCATGAAGGATTTGGCGATAAACAAGAGAGCCATAAACTTTGAGGATATTGTTGTATTACATCATTGTAGTGCGATTACATCGCGATCTCTGGTGCAAAATAAAGTTGATCTTAAACCTTTCACGATTCCTTGCACCATTGCGACATCTAGATTTTCCAAAGATTTGTGTGACATGGGTCCCACTATTAACTTGATGTTGCTGGCAGTGTTCAAATAATTAGGCATAATACCTTATAAACCAATAAATATGCAGTTGTTGATGGCAGATCGTACATTAATAAAGCTTGTGGGCATAACTTATGATGTTTTGGTAAATGTGGACAACTTTATCTTTCCAGCCGACTTTAACATCTTGGATTGCGAAGTTGATTTTGAGATGCCCATAATTTTGGAGAAAACATTATTGTCCTCAGGTAAACCATTAGTCGATATGGAGAAAGAGGAGCTTAAGTTCAGCCTTAATGAGGAGGTCACATTCAATGTTCACAGAAACATAAAGCAACTGACTAACATTAGGGTGGTCTCAGTGATTTATGATGTTGATAAGCCTAGAGGCCACTTCTTTGGATACCTTGATAAATTCTAAGCAATCAAGGTACGCGCGTTGTGTCGTAAAGGTAAATCAGGAATTTCTTGTGAGGCAACCCATGTTATTATGTTATTTGTGAATTTGTCTTAGTTTGGGTTAGTGTGATTGACTTTAAACCAATGTACCTAAGGTGCCACATGCATGTTTCTAACTCTCTTGATTTGTAAAGTTCTGTTGTATTAGGGATAATGTATGTCTATTTGATGGGGATAGGGTTACTTGTGGGACTAGATATCCTCTTTGTTTTTTTTGTCATGTCTCTTTCCCTAGAGTTTGTTCTTTGTAGAGCCGACATGTTTAGGAAATTTTGTTTTTTTCTATATTATGTTGTTTTTGTTTAACTAGGTTAAAAATGAGTACCTAAGGCAGTTCACGTGTTTAGTTTATTTGTGTTTAAAGTGTTTGTGTGAAAAATGATACTCATCAAAAAAAAAATTTGAACTGTGTAATCTGAATATGTGTGACCATTGTGAATCTCGTTATGGCATTAAGATTAGGGACATAATAATGATAGCTAGCATTTTCATAAACCTGATAGGTAGTAGTTTTTAATGCATCAGTATGCCATGTGTTTGTAAGATACAAAATTTTTTCCCATTGTGTGTTGAATTTAGAGCTTGCTCTGTTAGTCTTGCCTAGGTTGTAGGATAATTGTCTGGGAAAAGATCATTGGTCGTTCTTGAACATAGTTCGCTTTTAGCCTAATAACCTTCAAAATTATAATAAGTATCTCTTGATCCCTATTTTGAGCCTATATGGACTATTTTTCTTGTTTCACTTTTCACCTTTCCATATTGGTTACAATGAACCAATTTTGGACCTAGTCCTTTTTGGACATTATGCACCTCAACTAAGGCAAATCGCCAGAGATGAGGATGGCTATCATAGGGGTTTGTAATTAAGAGTGAATATTAAGAAGGGCATAAATAAGAGAAAAAGAATGTAAGGTTCGGAGTGGTAAGTATGGAAAAAAATTAAAAGCACAATCAAAAAGAAAAATAAAAAGAAAAAAAAAGTATAAAAGAAACCACACCCAACCTGAATAAGAAATAAAAGAATAAAAAGGGAGAAATAAGGGCGGAATAAAAGTAAAAGTTTGTAGAAAAGTGGATCCCAAAACATAAATGTAGTGCCAAGTAGTTATAGTAACTAAATTCCAAAATATACCATACCATCACCAAGCCTACATTAAAAGATAAGTAAAGTCCTACATTAATCCTAGCTTGAATTCCTGAAAACTAAAGTAAGGGGTATAAAGGAAAGACTATGGTATTATGTACACATTGTGGAACTTTTTTTGAGTGTGAGTGTCTCTTGATTGTCCTATCATTAACATGCATTATTCTACTGAGTAAGTAGGACTTTTTTGTTGTTAGGATGCATGGATTCTGTTGCTAGCTTCTTATCTATTTGGGTATTGTAATTTGTAAATATTCTTGATTATGTGTGGCAAATTTAATTCCATAGTTTGATTCCCTTGTATCACTTTGTTGGGCAACAGTGATTTACATAGTTTGTTTTGGAAATGTTAATATAAGAGGGGATGATATTTTTAGCTGAATTTGAGATTGACTACCACATTTATCTTAGGTTTCTCTTGGTTAAGCATAGTTTAATGTTTTGTATTATTTTGTATCCTTATGACATGCAAATGTTATTAGTTTAGTGTGTTGATATGTCATGGTTTCATGGAACTTTTAATGCTTAAAACTGGAAAATATGCAAGTACTTAGGATTGTTTTTGAAGATGCGATGTGTTTTTGTGTCTATTTTTCTGGGCACTAGGTTTCGAGAGCTAAGCAGAAGAAAAAGAAGTTGAAAGTACAAATTTGGTCTACCTACATTGGCACCTACCCATCCTAGGTAAGTTGGCATAATGCCACCTTTCCGTAAATTCACATAAGGACAAACAAATGGATGTTTGAGTTTCCACATTTTTCCAAATCGTACCACTCCATCCATGGGAGACACCTTGAGGAACACCCTATCCCTGAGATCAAACTCTAAGTCTCTACGCCTACCATCTTCATAGGACTTTTGGTGACTTTAGGCAGCTTTAAGTCTATCACGAATCAGCTTGACCTTCTCCATCGCCTGATAGACCAAATTTGGGCAAAACATGTTTGCCTCACCAACCTCAAATTATCCATGTCCCACTCCTTATACCACTGATATGCAACATCCTTGAGCTAATATACTGCGAAGTGAACCCCTTCTACATTAGTATCCTGTATCACTCGAAAGGTCCTTTCCATCTCATTAAGAAGTCCTATGGATTCTCTACCACCTTTACCCTAGTAAAAGTTGGAGGACCCATCTTTATAAAATGACCAACCCTTGTGTCCTCAATAGAAAAGAACCTATTGTACCTTACTCAGCTTGAGCAACAACCAATTGGCCAATAACATGAATAGACTGATGAAATTCTACCCCAAGAGACCTGAGACGAACTAGATAGAATAGGAGGAACTCCAGCACAATTAGGAATACGACCATGAGATCAAAGATATACTCTAGATGTAGGATATACCATTTCAGCATTATCTCCAACTAGGATGGAAGAATTTTCTTGTGTTCTAGATCTAGGAGGTATGCTCTGAAAGATGAACAAACAAGGATTAGAGGACATTCCAAGATTTAGAACTCAAGTTTTATGATAGAATACCAAGAAAGTAAAATATTCCTAAATATCTTGCAACCTCTCTCTTATGAGTAAGGAGTGCTTCATACCCCTAAAAGATACTCTACTCGACACAGCTCAGTAGACTTCCCAGTTGACTATAAACCTATGATCTGATACCAACTTGACAAGATGTGACCCCAGGCCATATCATAATGGGCATCCCAAGTCCAACTGAGACCGGGGATCGCCCCTATTACCCAACCCAACAATACATATCTAGCCTTAAGTGGGTTGAATTTTAAACATATACTAATATAACATTATTTATCTCACTAAGACTCTAGGATAAGGTCAAAACCATGACTATCCCAACCGAGTCAAAGCATACCACACAACTGCCCAACCATACCAAATCTAACCATAGGCCATGAACTAGACCATAAAAAAGAGAATACAAAAACATAATATGTTTAATTCCAAAATTTAATAGGATAGAAGAACAAACAATACCATCCAAGGGTGTAAGCCCCAACACCAATACCGATGCCAAGTTAAACACTAATACCGATCTTGCCTATACCGGCCCTCAAAAGTACCACAAGGCCTTTATCCAAAAGAATAATAAAATCCAGCTGGGACATGCCCCCAACCATGGCCAAAAATAATATCCAAAGTAAAACAAAAGTGTCTGAATAAATACATAACATGAAATGATGTCTCTCTAAAGGATAGAAGCTCACAACTTTAGTCCAAATACTAATATCGAACAGTGTACTAAATAGGAGGAGTAAAATGGTCAGTTCCTACATAGAATAGGTATATAACAACCCGTATATGAGGTTAGCGAGTGAACCCCCGTATGAATCTCAAGATAAGGATAAAGTAATGCCAGTTATAAAACCAAGTAATACCATCCATAATACATACATCCATACATATATATGTTCCGAAAAAGGAAATTGGGTTTAGAATGTATTTAAAAGCTTTATATGTGTCTTGTGAAGCTTAGACGCCCAAAACCTCCCATGAGATATATGGGTTCAGCTCCCTCTGCTGAAAGGGTGCTAGTGCATGTAGCTGCACGTCCAGGAAATATCACATTGAATAAATAATACATCCCCCAATATTAAATGAGATAGACACACACAATCATCGAATATTCCATGGGATGACTAGTAAGTCCCCCAATATAAAATGTGACACACGCACACGATCATTAAGATCTGGTATATCGGCAAATATAAGTTTCCAATATTTGTCTCCCCAGGACCGCTACCTTCTACGGATTTGGTACACACCCAACTATTAGTGCCCAATTAAAACCAGTTTCAAAGTAACTAAACCATTATCCATTTATTAATCAAGGCCAATATTAGTGGTAAATAACCATCCGCTAATTGTAGTTAATATCCATAGCCAAACCATTTAGGTTAAGGGGAAGTTAGTTGCCCTTCCAACAACTATATTAAATTTACTTGGGAGACATCCATGTTCTCTGCAAGAATAACAATTTAGCTTTTAGCCTTTTCAAACCATTTATAAATACTTTATCAAGTTTAAAATATGTAAAATTCAATGCAATGAACATTTCTATATAAGCATTTTATCAAACACCTTGGGGGTATAATATAACCAAAAAAAATTCCAAAGACCATTAAACTACTACCATGCAGTACAATTTACCAAATCCACCAGTGATGCCTATAAAAGAATAAGTAAAACCATAGGAAACTGTAACCATGCATTCAATATCAAACCACCCAAATAATAGTTGAAAATCATAATCATGAAATAATAATTCTATGAAATAAATTATATAAAACATGCCTTTAGTTGAAATTATAATGAGAGAAGATAATCATGACTTATACCAAGGAATTGATAGATTGAAATCACCAAGACAATCCCCAAAGAAATATATGAGATTAAACTCTAGCCTTATTGCCAAAAGCTCTTGAGAGAATTTTGGAGTGTTTTGGTATAGTTTCTATGTGTTAGTGAATTGAATTATAGGGTAAATTGCCTCCAAAGTGTATTAGAAGTCATGGGTCCTAATTAGTGTAAGTAGGAAAATGTACAGAATACCCCCACTTCTATATAATTTATGTCGACCACTCTAATCTAATCCTTAATCCTTGGATCAAACAATGTCTAGTATATGATTCATCTAACCAAGTTGTAAACATATCATATTATTGATACTCAAACCCCGTATCCTTGGCAAAATTAAGTACCAGGAGGATAAAACACTAACCACTATACGACTCCTTTATATGACTAGTACCAATCACTATAACTCATACCCCAAAGTCATACCCATTCCAGTAACCAAAACCAACCCACTAACTAACACTAGTCAGCGTACGACCAGACAATACTACTGATACCCCAGCATATAACTCATACCCATGAGTCATATTAGGTTTAAAGAGTGAATTCCAAGAAATGTAAGAAGGGGATAAATGGCCCTATGGAAGGGACATCCACCCAATCTACCTTGGATGTGCACGCGACCTACTCTAGTGGATCAAAAGTAGGTAAAAATAGTTTTATTTGAACTATTAATTCTCTTGAAGTGATCCACATCCACCCCAAAGATGCTAGAGAGAGATCCCTCTTATTATTAAAACAAATAGGTCACTTTTTGATCCATTGTAATAAGTTAACCCTATACTATAAATAGAATATCTTAGGTATTTATTTCATTAGTTTTTTTTTTTGATAATTAAGACATGAAAACTCCTGATCGATTGAGTGATAGCTTTGAAAAGCTTTTGTTGACATTTGATTAGAGTTGGAAGTTGTAAGGGCATTTCGATGCTATTGTAGTCAACATAAGATATTGTGTAATTTTAGATAATTGATCTGAGGTTTTTTGAGTTTAATATACTTATTAGTTCCTACTACTCTCAATCTTGTTATGCCACTATGTATCTATCTATCTCTATCCATTTATCTTTTTACATTCTGTATTTTAAATTATTTGATTCTTTAGATTTTTGTGTTTGTTCCTAGATTTCATAGTTTTATTTTTATCATTTGGTATCAAATCATATCTTGATTTCATTCCAAAAAAGTCAATCATGGGTCTAGTCACCTTGAAATATTGAAAAAATATTTTTTAAAAAATACTATTCATGTTTTGGTCTTAGGTTAAATTTTGGGTTTTTTATTTTGGTGCTTTCTTGAATTTCTAGTGTTATATTCTTTTTCTCTAACATTTTTATTGTATAAATATATAATTTGAGCTAATTAAGAGATATATTGAAGATTCTACCATTGATCAAAGATTGAGTTTAAATAAATTTAAAATGGGTTGCATAATTTAAAAAAATTGTGAAGAATTTGAGTTTAATGATTTTTGGAATGTGTTTAGAAGGTTGAAAAGTACATGGGTTCAATATTTCAATGCATTCTGAGCAAAGTTGAAGAAGTTCAAAAATTTTGTGTTCATGGTATTCTTGGAAAATTTCAAATCTTCGTGATGGATTTTAAGCAAAAAGTGTTTTTTTGATCATAATAAAAGGAAAAGGTGTACAAAAGTTGTAGTAAAAAGAACCTTTGAAGATCGATGAAAATATTCCAAGGGAATAGGACAATCGGGCACTACTAGAGGGAAAAAAATTTGTACTCCAAGTGAATTGAGCAGCTGATCTATGCCCCAACTGTCCTTGATCCGTGTTTGAGCTGCTATAGCAGTCAAAATAGTTGTTTCTGCATTTTGCATGCTCTTGGCCTACAATATGGGTCCTCCAGGCCCACAAAAACAGGTTAAGATAGACCCATATGTTCTTGGCATACGCTAAGGTTTTGTCCAAGTTTCCTTAGCTGCTCTAAAACACACTTCAAATCCATTACCCCAATGCAATTCAGCAATTCAATACTCTTTTAAGCTCAAGTTTCATTCACCTAGTTTTATTTATTATTTTTTTCGACTTTTCTTTGATTCTAAATACTAATTAACAACCCGTAATCAACCTACTTAGTTGTTATTAGTGCTTGAGTTAGTTTCTTTCATTGTCCTATTTCTTTTGAGATTTTCTAGTTTCTTAATTCGTTGTAGCTTCTTGAACTCATGTCCATGATTATTTTGATTGATTATTTCAAACAAAAATCCATTCCGGCCACAAGTAACCATCAAAGTATTCCCAATTTTCAACCATATCCAATGCTATAAAGAGACAATGAAACGTGTGTTAACACAAGTAATTGAGTGTTTTAATCTTGCTAACGCCAATGTTGTGTTTTATTTGTTGAGTGTTTATTTGCTAGGTACAATGGCTATAATAGGCAAAACATTACAAACCATTGATAATAACACTACAAATATTATCTTAGTGGGTTTCGAAGCACTTCACCGTGAAGTTGATTCCTTGAATGCTAAGTTAGTCTTGCGTTCACTAAGATGGGATCAAGTGAAGGAATAATGTCTAATATAGGTGTGAGGATTGATAGAATGGATGAGTTCCTGAACTCCATTGAGAAAATTCAAGACCCCCCAACCAATAGACCAAACTTGATAATACTAGAATGTGATGACGAACAATTGGAGTTATATTAGAGTCTACCTTAATCTTTAAGGGACATGGTGTGGGAACCTTTTAAAGAGGAACATGACCAAAACAAAAACCTATGTTAGACAAGGTTTGAAATGATGATCAATATGTATTTCTTGGTTATTGATGGGAAGAAAAATCATTGAAGTCATATCATATACACTTGTTGATATAGTGTAAAATTCTCACACAAAGGCTGCCCAAACCTTACAAACTTAGATATTATAATAAGAATGAACCAATAGAAGTGACCAACCAACCAATCATTTATTTTAGAGTAGGAAATTGTAAATATAAAGTACGATATGATGTAATAACCTTAAGATCTGTCATATGTTGCTAGGCAAGCCATGGAAAGATGAGAGTTCAATTCAATATAGAGAGAAGTTAAAAAAGTATGTACTTTTATTTGGAGAGAGAAAACACTTTATTGAGCCAAGTGATTGTTTGAAATGTGTGGACAAGGAACACTTACTTGTGAGACTTGTCAACACAAATCCTTTGTTGTCCACTAACAAAGATACAAGAATTTTACCTAGTATCACCCCTTATCTTATATAGGTTCAAGAACATATACTTCAAAAGAAGGAATAAGAAGATTGCCTTACAACCATATGCTTTATGATCTAACGGATTTCTTGCTAACGAATTCCAACTTTGAAAAGAGTCATAGGAGATGACTCAAGGGAGTGGACAAAATACCTTGTGATGAGAGCTTTTAAAAAGAGAAATTGAGCTACTATGATGCATACTAGGGTAAAGATCATACTTCTTCTAAGCTAAAAGACAACAATGCTATCTCTTACACTTCTTTAAACTTAGAATGTCATGATGTGGCTAGTAGCCAAGTGAGTGTAATTGGTCGTTTTCCTAAGAAGGATTTGCATAAGCTTTCCCTTTGTGATACTCTTGGTATTTCTCAGTTTCAAGATAATCAAGCTCTTGTTATAGGTACTTAAGCACTAAATGATTCTATAGACGACCAAATTAATTATTTTAGTAAGACCAATTTGTGTCCACCTAGTGCTAGAACTTATCTCTTGGATGAGGTCCCATTGACAAGTAATAAGAGTAGTCACACACTAGTTGACCCTTTCGAAAACCAAGGTGAGTTTAATTTGGCATGTGAGTTACCAACAACTCGTGAAGATATGTATAATGAGTAACTTACTAGTGTATGTAGTCCACAACTTAAGCATGTATATGGTATACAGGATGAGTCTTTAGTTAGTATTGATATTGATAGAGTTGATCACGTGAATGAAAATGTTATTTACAATGATGAGTATCATATAGAAAGTGAAATTTTATGCTTTAAATCCTTACCTTGGCTTAGTGACCCTCTCTTAAAGAAAGATGACTTGGTGAAAACAGGGAGATCACTTCTTGCATGACTCCTAGTGATGTTCAATGTGCGTGCTTAAAAGTAAAGGTGGTATGCTTAAGATTCACATGTTATCCTATTTCTTGAAATCCATTAAGAATATAGGATTAAGTAAAGATTTGCTAACTATCCAATTCTTGATAGTGATCTCTTTCTTTTGAAACAGAATGATCAATTGGGTGATGATAACTTTGACTTACTTGAATCTTGGTAAACCCAACTAATGATAGTTCTTATTAAAATGCTTGTGGTTGTGATCCTATATATGAAACTGTCACGACCCCATTTTTTAGTTCATTATGGAGCCAACTATAACCAACTAGTCAGCAAGCCAAACCAATAGTTCTAAATGGCTAGTAACCGACTAACAAAAGAGAAAGAAAAGAATGCGGAATATCTGAAATTCACAATGAATTACACAATATAATCCCAAAACCTGGTGATATTAGTACCAGAGTTTCTAATATAACAATTGTACAACGTAAAATACCATGGGAATTACGGTAATACAACTTATCTCCAAATATAACCTAGAGAGTAGTCTAATACATAAGAGGGAGGAATGTAATACTCCTAACGTCATGAACTCATGCTAAGTCTCCGAACAATGGCTGCTCTACACAACATACACCTTAATGTCGCTAACCCGTACTATGATCTGTAGGCTACAGAAGTGTAGTATGGGTATTAAACACAAGGTACTCAGTAGGAAACTACTGACTGAGCACCAAAGATAATGTAGATATATATATATATATAACATATAAAGAGAATGGAAAGTTACACCCAAATACCCAACAACCATATAAGATAGCCAATGATAAGATAAGGATAATCTACCTTATTCAAGACCAAAAGACCAACATATTAAATATAAGGAAGTAATAATGATGCACTATATTATTCCATCCATACATAGGAATCTTCACAGTATATCATAAATCACCTACCAATATACAAATAAGAGGATGAATGAATGATATATAACAATATACACGGACAAGAAATAAATATATAATCTGACTAAATGACTGAAATAAAGAATATATGGTAATACCATTACATATATATATAAGGTAAACTCGAAGCTCAACATCAATCATCATATCTTCACTTAAAGATATCATTATCTTAACAGGATTTCGTACTAACAAACTCAGGTGTTCTAACTGATACGTCTAATCCTGAGTTAATAATGCATAATAATGAGATCGCAATATAAAAGAGGGTAGAATCATATAATCAATAACAAATCTATCATAAACTAGCCATAACAATGATCATAACATTGATAATAACAATATCAATGAAAATGTGAGAAATCGGCTGGTTTGGAAAAACAAGTACTTCGTTAAGCCTAACACATGCCCCTACCGACTTATGCTCATAAGATTTAATAAGCATACAACACCACAATGTATAATCATCACCCTTACTTATGCAACCCCCTATAAGGGTCAATGGATATAGTCGTATAATAGTGATAGGAAATATATATGAAAGGATAAATGCTTCAAAATATGTATTACCATAACCAGTGAGTACAATCAATATCACAATTTCATCATCGTAACCATTACCTTCATAAATATTATCATTATCATCATCCTTCAGCCTTACCAGGTATATTTATATAATTTCCATACATATGGGTAGCCGAACTAGAAAGGATAGATGTACATAATGGTACATCAATATAACCATCCACCAGCTTTGTCGGGTACTGATGCATCATCCTAACCAGCCTCTATCCTTGCTGGGTGTCAATGCATCATCATAATTTCCTCCGTCATTTATAGGTATCATCACATTATCATAATGTCCTCCGGCCTTGTCGGGTGTCATCATATAGTCATAATATCCTCCGCCCTAGCTGGGTATTATCACATCATCATAATATAATATTAATTTCAATAATAGAGAGCAAGCTTCGTAAGAGAAAAAGTAAAGAACAAGCCCTACGAGGGCTAAAGTAAAGATCAAGCCCTACATGGGCTAAAACAAATAAACATGAAAAAAGAAGCAAGGTAGAGCATAATTCCATTATTCATCATTCATCAACAATTATGTTATCAATAAGCATATATACATAACATGAATAATATAACTACCATCTGGTTTTCTTTGAATTTTTATCATTAATACAATATCTTTCTCCATCCTATACTACAGATATGTATTTAGATATACAGTAGGTGCACGAACTTAAGCCATGGTTGAAAGAGTGCAAATTTGTAAGTTTCTTTCTCGGAGTTAACTTTTGGACCAAATCATTTTAAAAGGCGGAGAAAGGGATGGAATATATCTTGAACAAAGTAATTAGTAGTATCATAACATAGACCAGATGTTTTCTCGATTACATCTTTTAAGCATCATTATTAATCTCTTTTACATTTAGGTTATTCATTAAGATAGGTATTTATTGTTATAAAGAAATTAATTTTTAAGGTAGAACGTGGGCTTTAACCCTTAATTAGTCACAAAAGTAAAAATATTATAGTCCTGTCGAAATTGAATCAATAATCAATACATCGATCATGAATGTACCAAATCAATGTATTCCATCACCAGCATTCATACAATGGAACCATAAGCATTAATATATCAATAAACTACAATCACATCCTTTACAAGGATAAACACTTACCTGGTGGTCAACTAATATCATAATACAACCTTGGGCCCAATAATATGTCTTGAATAATTATAACATCAGAATAATCACCTTAAGCACACATATGTATCGAGAACATATATCAATAAACATATTAGTAAGTCATGTCATATACATAAGCCATAACAGAACTATAAGGCATAAAATATATTATAATCCATATGCATATTTGTGATCATCTCACATAAGGTGTCATACTATAAATAACCATCTCACATATAGGAGGAATACTATTAATAAGAATCTCACATCTTGGAGGATTAATAAAATAAGAATCTCATATCTATAAGGCATACTCTAAATAAGCATCTTGCATATAGGAGACATACTATTAATAAGCATATTACATCTATGAGGCCTAGTATCAACAAGCATCTCGAATCTAGAATGAAAACTATTAATAAGCATCTCACATCTACGAGGTATACTATCAATAAGTCCCTCAAATCAAGGAGGCATACAATCAATAAATATCTAGCATCTAGGAAGCATACTATCAATAAGAATCTCACATCTAGAAGGTATACTATAAATATATAAGTCATGGCTATTAGGAATATAACCTCTATGATCCAAATATCACATCTCTAAGGAGAACTTCATATATATAGGCTTAATATCATATCTAAGAGGAATATCACCTCTAAAGGACAAATATCACTTCTTAGAGGAATCTCATCTCTGTAGGCCCAATATCATATCTAAGAGAAATATCATATATATAGGCCGATATCATATCTAAGAGCAAATAACATCTCTAAAGGCCCTATATCTTAACTAACAGGAATATTACGGCCATAAGTCATTAATCATTATCTAGGGAAAAATACATCTCAACTCAGCTAATCACAAAGTAACCCTATACTAATGGCTTACTAGTCTCAACTATGCCCAACATCCGTCAATAAGTCCATATAGGCTAACAAAAGTCTTATCCTATTTGGTGTAACGCCGTAAATTTTTTACCTAGAATACTAGACGGTGCTCATGACCCTGATGGACGACAAGCTAATTCATGATAGATATCTGTACCTGAACAATGCATAATATACTACATAAATGTAGAAATAAAGATTGTAACGTTGTAAGGTTCAAAACTGTAACATAACTAATAAATCATAACATATGGGTGGGTTATGAAATACCTAAAACAACTGAAGTAAATGGTATGAACATACTGTAGTCTAAAAAGCCTCTAACTGACTGAACTCACTGAATAAGGAGTTGATGGGACATGTACCCAACTAACTCCAACTAATAAATTAATTAATGAGATGATAAAGTAATGGTCATTTCCTCAAAGGATGAGGACTCACTGCCACCTCTTACTGCGGAGACTGGAATGCATCTGATGCTTTAGAGCTCATGGTTCTGAACCCTTGGTTTAAAACACCAGAGCACAAATACGCCAGTACGTTTGAATGTACTGGTATGCATGTGAGGTAGGCTGAATGCAAAGGGTTCACATTTATTAACTATACTAACTGACTGAATAACATGAACGTGAGAATACATGCATGAATACATAATACTTGTAATTGAGTTCATCACAACATGATTACTGAACCTAAGTACTGATAACATAATATACTAATAATTGTATAACTCAAATAACTAATACTGAGTGACTATATCTGACAGTTAAAATTCTGATAGAACTAGCTGAGTTCCGTACTATTTTGAGTTGACCATATCTAACAGTCCTAAATTCTGTAGAACTATCTGACTTTTATTACTAAGATTGAATAATTGTATCGGATAGTACTAATTTTGTACTAAAAATATGGGAAGTGGTTATCTAACCAACGTGCCCCTAATACGCCATTATTGTTGAGTTGGGGTCCAATTTGTAACCTTAATTAGAAGGGTATCAATTTTGTGCCACTGGTAAGGAAAATCTATGGGTAACCCTCATATAATAGGTAACTATAGTGAGAATGGTGGGAACCCTCACATAACAGGGTAAGACTCCTCATCTTTCCTCATATAATAGTCTATCATGTTTCATCCTATGCTGGCTATGTAGTTCTGGAATGCAAGGATTGCTTCTAAGAATCACACCCTCATATAACAAGTGGTATCCTATCCTTGGGTTCACTCGGTGCTATTTTTTACACTCATCAGAATAGATACTGAACATGATTAACTGAACTAGCTTGACTAAGATAACTAAGTTCCATTGACTAATTGAATACTTCTGAGATTACTGAATTTTTGAGGTTTCGAAGATTACTGAGTTTACTGAGTTTTCCTGCGTTACATGACTGACTTAATTTCTGTGAACATGGCTCGACTGAGAGTATTTTGAAAACATTAAACTGGATCTAGGGACACAGCTAATTATTAGGTACAAGTACCTCCAGGACTCAATAGCATGAACGTGACGATGCATGACTTTCTTGAATACATGACCAATATCACAATCCATAATATAATAAGTTGGAGATTTCATGAAGTACAAGTTCTAAAGTACCACAATAGCTGTACATATATTTATAATTCATTGACAAAGACATTTCATCAAACACTGGACATGCATAAACTTGTACATAAATAGGGATTTCATATTATCATACTTGTATGGCACTTTTCCTTCACATAGGTTTTTAATCGAATACATGTAAAGCATGTTTTGGTTATACAATCATCAACACATCTAATAATCATGGATGCATCAATCAACGTGTAAGTTTAAGGGTTTATCATGATTATTATGCAAATCACCACATCCTAGGCTTAATCATTGGAATATGTAATATCAAACATGAATCAAAACCCCCCAACTTCATAAACATGAATTTCAATTCAATTTAAATCATGAACATTCGTAAATACACAAGTCTTTGATTTTGAAAAAAGATTATAGAGGTTTATGGGTGAAAGGGACCCATGAATCAACATATGAAATACCTGGGTTGAGTAATTACTTGAAGGTCTGCGGAGGAAAACTTGAATTCTTGGTTCGGAATCAAGCACCTACGGTTTCTTGTTCTTGGGGATTGATATTTGAGATAAACCCTAATTTGTTATTTTAGAAGAAAAATAAAGTTATGAGCTATGGTCAGGTGTAATTAGGGTTAAATCGGGTGGAAAAAGAACCAAATACCCTTTTAAAAATGGCTTTAAAATGTTGAACGAAAGTGGCGACGGTTGGGGGCGACGGTCCATCGTAGGCTCGATGGCCCGTTAGTCCATCCCTTCACACTTGACCAGAACCAGAACCCTCTGCCTCATTTACAACAGTATGGGTAATAGTCCATCAACCTTCATCGTCACACCTATTTAGGTTTGACTGCTTTTTAAATTTCGGCCATAACTTTCTCATCCGATGTCGGATTTTTATGTTATTGGTATCATTGGAAAGATAATTCAATTTCCCACTTAACAAAAAGTGAAAATATTACAAATTACACATGTACAAAAGTGGATTCATCTTTCAAAGTAAGTTTCTAACATTCTTGGGATGATTTCAAGCTAGGTAGAATTATGGGGTATTACAATTGGGTTTGAGGAACCCACTTCTAATCCTCAATTTCCATAATTAGGCCATTTATACCCCAAACTAGGCTAAGGTATCTAGTTCAACTTCTAGATGTCGTGTATGCCATAACCAATCCTAAGATAGCAACTTAGTCAAGAAATATTTGTATTTAAGTCAAGTCCACTTAAATTACGGTTTTAAGATCACCAAAATAGCCTAAATAAGGTTAAATATACAAATGATACTTTCAATGCTAAAACCATATCCAAAACCTACCATCATATCAAATCCATTCTATGATTAGCTCTATCTGGGGATAAAGCAATAGAATTCTAAAAGAGTACCAAGTATTTTACCTTACGTGTTAAAACCCTCTTCTAATCACCAAACTTCAATAATCAAGACTAAGTCATCCCACCACAAACAATCTTAATATTCATATTCATACGCAATACATAGTACAAATCAACTTACAAAGAAGAGTAGAAAGAAGACAACCTCAAAGCCTAACAGAAAATCATCAAACCATTCACCAATTGCTCATCTTCACTTCATAATCCCAAAATGTCATCATACTATCAAAATCGTAATCTACACATCAATACGAGAATAATGATACCTATATTGTACAATTGTGCTTTGTGTCCAAAAACAACATAAAAAAATCAAGTGGGTCCCATTTATAGAAATCACATTTTTGACGTCAACCAAATGATCACACAAGAACAAGGAATCATAACTATCTAGAAATTGGTGATGAATAAGATAATTTGGGGATAAAATCATGCCCTCAAGCTATTAGGGTTTTGGAATCAAAAACCACGAATTTCATCATGAAAGGGATAAAATCTTACCTTAAATCCAAACATATACATGATAATACATGTTAACCAATATACCAAGTTACCCCAGAAGTCTCAATTTGTGTTATCATAGTCATTAGGGGTTTTCCTTTCAAGGGAGTGGGTGGAAATGAGCAATTTCGCAGCCTAGGGGCCTTATTTATAGTCCCATCAGGTATCCAGGAGCAGCTATAGGGTTGCAGTTGGACACAGGATGTAGTAGTAGGTATTGAAATCGCAATACCTCTTGGTGCGATTATACCATCCTCTTCGGCCTCAGATATCAACTGAAACTTAGAATTTTCCAAGTTTTGGCTAAGGCCTCGAAATTTATTTGGAATCCAATTTGCGTAAATGAACTATGTAACCATACTAAATTCAATGTTCTGCATGCATTGGAGAAGTTAGATTTTCCATCCAAGGTCATTTTAACCAAATGTGGGTCACCCCCTAAAATTTCCAATTTTCCAACTTTTCAATCAATAGGACAAAATAAGCTCTGGTGTGTCAAGACCCTAACTAAATATCTACCTAGCCTAAAATGATATTAAAAGTTGTTGGTGTAGCCAGAATTCGTATCCGAGATTATTTTACTGAATTTTTTGCTCGGTGGCCATTTGGAACTAGTGAAGAGCTCTAAATAGGGAATTGGCACTAAAAAACAAATGAACTGCCCGATAACCAAAATTTCAGTCCAAGAATGTCATAAATGACATGGGAAACTATGGGAAAGCTCTAACAATGAAACTAAGCAAAAATATGAAAAATAACTTGGCGGGTTACTACAAGATGCACTTATAAAAGAAACTTCATCCCCGAGAGTCAACCAATAGAAAAACATCAAAAGATCAAAAGGATGAGGTGCTGGGACCATATGCTCGAAGTATTACATCCCATATAACCTCAACAAAGAGAGAACACTTTTGATTTATTTTGCCATAGGTATCCCTTTTCCAACTCTCTCTCTTACTCCACTTCCTAACAATAAGAACATAACTATAACCACCAACTAGCCTCTAACTGAATCGAAAAGGCTAATGCACGCAAATACGAACCATAACACACTGATATTATCTTGAAAGCCACACAAATCAATATAAGGTTTATCTATGTAAAAACCATCACAAGACATTAGTCATACCACTGACTCGAAATCCAAATATAATCCTTTTTTTACTAATCCATACTTGTCTTCTACTCCAAACAAAGAGGAAAATCACTTAGGTCTTTTCTGGCAATCTCATCACATACAACTTGAAGAACTGAAACTAATCTGCTGATAGTCCATACGACAACCATGAAAATAAGCTTATAAGATACTATACGACCATATAAATGGAGTTAATCAAGGAATACAATCTATCCCAATGCTAAAACCTATCTGAATTGAAATCAAAACTAGAATCCAAAAGGTCAAGATAGAACTACTTATCACTGAACGATCCCTTCCAGGATATCCCATCAATTGACAATGAAACCACACTAAATTCAACTAATGTATACTACTCCTACTGAGTATATCATCCAATTTATCCAATAAATACTGGTGATTCATTGTCAAAACTAATGGAAACAATATCTGGTCTATGGGCTTTTATCTGAACATTTATCAACTATAATCCATCAAAAGTTGAGAAGATCGAATAGTTAACCACGAAGTAGGCTTAGCAAACCTATAAATTAAATTTGTACTGAGACAAATTTAAAATAAAGGGTGCACTCAATCTTTACATCACCAAGTGAAAATCTCAACATCAATGTTGAACTGCTAGGACTCAACTACCTAAATTAAACTTGAAGATGGGTAGATACTAATATTTCAAATCTATCACAACTTCCAAATTTCCATTCCAATGCATCAAATCCAAAATTGAGCTAACAAATCAAACTCAAGGTCAAACGCTCACAGTAACCATATTGTCCAAAGAAAAAACATTTACATTAAATCACGTTAGGACAAAATTGAAACAAATCTAGAGAACAAATCATCACAAGGATAACAATCGGCCAATAGTTTAAATATTTAATTGTATATTAGAAAAACGGTATAAAATGCATCTATATAATATTAATCAAATTCTTCTTTATCCACTCAAGACACCAAATAAGAATAAAAAAGAAAAGGAATTCTAGCTAGATAATGCTAGTTTAAATAGCTACCCAGTGAGGATCAATTACATCAAGTGATAATACAAAATAATATCAATAACCTTAATAGTGTGAGCAATAGCAATAGTATTATAAATATAAATATAGTGAATAGGTGGTACCAAAATGAACATAAATATCATGTACCACTCAAGTGCCATAAATAGGCTAATAGGCCAAGATAAAAGGTACTCAAACCCAAAAGGTACACTCATAGGAAGCAAATATCAATACAAATATACTCTATCCACTACTAAAAGAAATTAGCCATGGTGTAGTCATAAAATTATGATTTCAATAATAAGGCACACAATAATCAATATGAACACATCAAGGCATAAAATCATCAATTGGTATGAAGACCTCAATACACATAAAAAAAGTTAAAAAGAAAGAACTAAAAGTACACTAATAACGGTGACATCTATAACAACATGCCTAATGGATCTGCGGAAGAATAATCTAAAAGGGTCCAAACTCAAACCGACCAACCGAATCATCAAATGAGGTGTTAAACACACTAACTCTGAATGATGGTGGCACAATTATCACAAAGTTTATCTGAATGGACTAAATGACTAGTAATCCCATAGTGGGGACACTCTCTAGACTAGTAGTCAATCTCTCTACAGTCGTAGAAAACTCCTAAAGGGCCAACATCGTGAGAACACAAACTAAGCCAAAATGGCTATGCAGCTAACACTGAAAGCACTCTTCACTACCAATGATCATCCATCACGCAATCATAGCCTATCTTAGGAACTCTAGGATAGTAGGGAATACATGCTAGCTCATTTTAATAAACTAACTCGTATTTGTAGTTCTACCTAAACTAGTGTCCTATAAAGATATAACAAAAACAAGATCATGGAATATATCGAGATACTATACCTCACAATCTAGAATGGTAGATATGGATCAAATACCTATACCAAAAGCTTCTTAAAGTATGATGGGAGCTTTGACAACTACAATCATCATAGCTATTTTGCGAAGCACTCATTGTGTAATACCCCGTACTTTTTCCTAGCTTAAATTCATTCCTAAAATGTTAAGGGTAAGTTTTGAAAAATGAATACTTTTTTATTTCATATGGAATTTTCCTAATTTAGACCTTCTATGGTTTGGGAAATTTAATAAATTTTCCATCAATACAAAATTTTCCCAAATTCAACACCCGGTGAAAAAGTTAAGGAGTTTTTGGTAAGCAGCACCACATCGTGGTGAAGGACAATTCCAAAATTGTCATTTTTTAGTGGACCTCCATGATATTGGCTTATCGTGGAGAGGTCCAATTTTCCATTCATCATTATCTAGTAATTGTAAATGATTTCATCACGTAGCAATGATGGCTAAAATGGCATTCCAATGGGGCACTATGATAGCTTTACATTGCGGAAAAACTCCAGCTCCCAATTGTTCTAATTCAAGTTAGCCACCACAATAGTGGCACGTTGCGATGGACTGTCAGTTTGAAAAAATATTCCAAGTTTAATAGGGGTATTTTAGTCAATCCCCAAGGCCCCAATTCGTCCAAAATAAGGAATTAATCATATTCAAGGCACTTTATGTCCTATGTCATCCATTCTCTCTCAAAGTAAAATCATAGATATCCAAAGTATCTTCTCCAAGAAATCAAAATCCTCTATTTCTCCAAGAAAGCTTTAAATAGGGGATTCCTAAGATAAGATAATTAAGAACTAAAATAGGAATCAATAATTCAAGTTTCTTCATCTAATCATCTATCAAGGTATATGGGGTTTATAAACAATGATCATCTTTCATCCTTGTGCCCAAAATAAAGTTTTATTTACAAATTCATATGATTTTGAATGAATGCTCAGGAGATTTGAATTAGGATTCATTCCCATTATTACTATTTGTAAGATTATGAGATTTTAAATGTTTTAGATGAAGAATTGCATGTCTATTTTCATATTTTCATGCCTATTGCAGTAATTTCTTAATTTTGAGATGAGTTATCATTGTTTTTACTATCAAGCATAATTATTATGATGTTTTAACATGTATTTCATTCATGGGTTTTTAAGTGTAAGATTATATGTTGATATTTCAAGAAAGATGATGCTTTAAGGATCCTATTATAAAAGTATTTCCAGATTTACAACAAAGCTT
>NC_061119.1:100565272-100653360 GCF_002878395.1 Capsicum annuum
AAGCTTTGTTTATAGATTTAATTAGATAGAAGCATGATTTGTTTTAGATAAACACTTATGCCAGATTTTAATATGGATATCCAATAGAATGAGCATACATATTAAATGGAGTAGTATTTAGAACCGAGCAGGAAGTATGGGATTAATATGCCCTAGCTTCGATAGAACTACATAGCCAACAAAGTTACAAATTATCTAATTATTCCCATTCCAATATGGATGACAGATTTAGCTTGTGATCGCTAACATGGATAGTAGGTTATAATCCCTTGCAAGAATATGAAAAGTCACCCCATCGTGCAGTTTTCCCCTTAGGGGAACAAGACGTTTGACTCCATGTTAGCTTACATAGTTTATGTTAGTTAAGAGAACCTCTATGCTAGTTAAAGTAAGAGATTAAAAGAAAAGCATTTAAGAAAATTAATTGAGAGATTAAAAGAAAAGCATTTAAGAAAATTAAGTGTTAAGGCTAACAACTTTACTCAGATTATGCTTTAAGAAAGATATTAGCTACAGATTTCAGTTACAGAAGTGAATCCTTTCTACACTTAGATATTATAATTTACAGACAGAACATTAGCACAACTTTTAGAACTAAATATTATGAATTACTAGATTTATAAAGTATATTTTTCTATTCATGAGTTCAAATTTCAGTATTTCAGATATTCTAGCTTATGTGAGTTATTTATATTTAACATGCATTATTTTATAAATTATGATGATGAGATAATACTTTACTTATGCATCACACGTGCATATACTCAGTACATCCTTAAAGTACTGATATACATATATGTCTATGTGCTACATTGTCTCATAATGTATGTTCAGGTGCTGAATATCAGCAACAAGAGTAGTTCGAGCATCTCCTTCTACATACTACAGTTGGTGAGTCCTCATAGTTTAGGAAGTTATTCATTTAAATTTTATAGCTTATTAGTTTTACATAATTCAGTATTTCATTTCAGACAGTTTGAGTTAGCTGGGGGTTAGTCCTAGTACTCTCTTTTTATTGGTAATAGAGGCTTGTCAGACTACTAGATATCAATTAAACTTATGGTACAGATGTTAAGACTATATTTATATTATTCGAAGATATTTCAGCTAGTTTCCCATATTTAGTATCACTTATATGTCTATAATTCCTTTATTATGAGATTTAGACTTAGTATAAGGCAGTTAGGGTTAGCTTAAGGCTACTTGTAGTCTTAAGCACTGTGTAACATCTCAAGACCAGGTTTTGGGGGATTACAAATTTTCTATCAGAGCCTAAAGTTTATAACTATCCCAGGGATTCAGACAAGCCATGTTACATTGAGTCATAATTATGGGTGTGAAGTGCACCATATTTATAAGCAAGAGGCAACGGAATGTTTTTAGGAAATTGTCTCTTTCTTTCATGATCTATCAAGATTACGGTATCTCTATCTTCTTTTAACTTTTGCTCTTACATTAAAGTTGAATATACCTCTTCGTCGAGATAATGCCTGGAGAAATAATAACCAGCTACCCCAACCCACTGATCCTCTAAATGAGAATGTATCCTATGCTACGTTTAGGGTTACCTTTCAGGCGTTGGCCTAAGCTATGACTGCCAATGTTCAGGGAAACCGTCAGGATACATTCCCACTTTAGCATAAATGGGATTTAGGAGCAGACAAAATTAGTGAGTTCATGAGAATGAATACGCTAGAGTTTTTCTGGTTGAAAGTAGGTGAGGACCCATAACTTTATTTAGATAAGGTGAAGAAGATTACCCAATTTATGCCTATTTTTTAAGGAGAAGTGTGTAGAGTTAGCATCCTATAGATTGAAGGATATTGTGTATGATTGGGTAGTTAAGTGAAGGAATGGTAGGGGTGAGAATACTGCTCGAATAACTTGGCAGATGTTTCAGGATGCTTTTGTAGGCAGGTTCTTCCCACATGAGATGAGGGAAGCTAAGATAGTGGAGTTTGTTGATTTGAGGCAGGGCTCAATAAGAGTGAAGGAGTACTACGTTAAGTTCAACGAGTTGTCTAAGTATGCCCCTAATATAATGACTGATCCTAGAGCAACTATAAGTGAGTTTGTTACTGGAGTATCTAATTTGGTAGTCAAGGACTTTAGGAAAACCATGCTAACTTGAGATATAGATCTTTATAGATTGCTATTTCATGATCAGAAGATTGAAGCAGATAAGTTGAAGGGTAGAGAGAGAGAGAGGAAACAAAATGGCTACAACATGGTAGTTTGACTATGGCTAGGCTAGGCATCAATGGGGAAATCATTTGCAGTTTCACTATCATTCATCTATGTTAGCACCATCATAAGCTTGGTCTCTTACTTTTAGAGGTAAGCCAGAGTAGTAAGGTAAGTGTTCTATATCCTGATCCTAGAATAGTGTGAGTAGTAGGCCAGTTATCCTCCATGTTCTAGGTGTGGTGAAATTTATACTAGTGAGTGTTTAGCAAGACAGAAAGTTTATTTTGGGTTATGTGTAAATACAAAGTTGTAAGATTATATCCTATGCCTCCAGCTAGTTTAAGCCTCATGAAATGAACTACCCTACCCATGATCTTGAATTATCTGTTGTTGTGTTTGATTTGAAAATCTTGAGACATTACATATATATGATGCATGTTGATGTGTTCATGAATCACAAAAGATTGCAATATGTGTTTATTCAGATGGAGTTGAATATTCATCACAGGAGATGGTTAGAGTTGTTAAAGGATTATGACATGAGTGTGTTGTATCATCTGGGCAAGGTCAATGTGCTGGAATATGCCCTTAGTAGATTGTCTATGGGTAATGTTGCTCATGTTTAAAATGATAATAGAGAGTTATTTCAAGAATTTCATCAGTTAGCTAGATTAGGAGTGAGATTGGTTGATTCAACGAAAAGAAATGTTTAGGTTAAGAGCCATTTTGAATTTTCTTTAGTTTTGGAAGTGAAAGCGAAACAAGATAAGTATTCTAGTTTTGTCAAACTGAAAGAGTCAGTTAAAGACCAAAAGGTAGAAGTTTTATCCTTAGGGGGAGATGGCCTACTGAGATGGCAGAGGCGCATGGTGCACGTTATTCCATTCATGTAGGAGCCACCAAGATGTGCCACGACTTGCAAGAAATCTATTGGTGGAGTGGTATGAAGAAAGATATAGTAAAGTTTGTAGACAAGTATGAAACTTGTAAATAGGTTAAGGTAGAGCACCAAAGACCTACTGGTATATTGCAAGAGTTTGGTAACCCCACTTGGAAGTAGGAAGAGGTAAATATGGATTTTGTTACTAGTTTACCCATTTTACATCGTTAGGATGATTCAATTTGGGTTATTGTAGGCGAATTGACTAAGTTAATGCATTTCTTGCCAATTCACACATCTTACAAAACTTAATATTATGCGAAGTTGTATATCAGGAAGTTAATCAGATTGCATGGTATTTCTTTGTCCATCATCGTAGATAGGGGTACTCAGTTTACCTCTCAATTTTAGATTGCATTTTAGAAGGTTATTTGGTACGTAAGGTCACCTTAGTTTATATTTTCATCCATAGAGAGATGGTCAGGAAGAAAGTACCTTTCATACTCTAGAGGACATGTTGAGGGCATGTGTTCTTTATTGCAAAGGTAGTTGGGATAACCACTTATCGCTGATTGTGTTTGCTTATAATATTAGTTACCATGCCAGTATTCAGATGGCTCTATTCGATGCTCTTTATGGGTGGAGATATAGATCGTTAGTTTATTGGTTTGAAGTGGGAAGGGTGCTTTGATTAGGCTAGACATGGTGTTTGAATTCGTGGAGAAAGTTTAGTTGATTCGAGAGAGATTTAAAGCAAGCCAGAGTCATCAGAAATCTTATGCAGACGTAAGAAGAAGAGATTTTGAGTTCAAGGTTGATGACCTTGTGTATTTGAAAGCTTCATCCATGAAAAAGGTGAAGAGATTTGTCAAAAAAGGGAAGATTAGTCCCTGATTTTGTAGGCCCCTTCTTGATTTTGAGTAGTCTTGGCAAGGTGACGTATTAGCTTGAGCTACTTGCAGATTTATCCTCAATACACCTAGTATTTCATGTGTCCTTGTTCAAGAAGTGCATGGACGATTCAACTGTTATAATTGCTCTAAAGAGTACAGATAGTCAGAATAGCTTTTCATATGAAGAAGTTCTAGTAGACATTCTTGCTCATCAGATCCATAGACTAACGAAAAAAAAAGTTCCCTTCGTCAAAGTTCAGTGGCAAAATTAGTTTGTAAAAGGTGCTTCTTGGGAAGCAGAAGCGGATAAGCGTACCAAGTATCCTCATGTCTTCTCAATGAACTCAGATTTAGCCGAAGGTAATAATCTTACTTCATTCAGTTCTTTTTCCATCTTAGATTAAGCTATATAGTTATTTTTATGTCACCTCATGCATTCATATATCTGTTCAGTAGCTCATTATACTTGAGGTTCAGTCATTCATTTTATTCAAGTGGTGCATGATAGCTTATAGCCTCCGATTACTCAATATGCTCAACTTAACTAGCCACATTCGAGGATTAATGTTTCCTAGGGGGAGATATTGTAATACCCTAAACTATTTCCTATCTTATTATCATTACTAGAATGTTAAGGATATGTTTCTAAAAATTAATACCTTTTTATTTCATATATATTTTTCCATATTTATACCTTCCATGGAGTGGAAAATTGAATAAGCTTTCTATCAATACCAAATTAGCCCAAATCCGACACCCAATGAAGAAGTTAGGGCGGTTTTTGAAAGCAGCGTGCCAACTGGGCAGTCACCCATCTCGGTGAAGGAAAATTTTGAAATGGTCATTCTTCAGTGGACCTCCGCGAAATTGGCATATCATGGAGAGGTCCAATTTCCCATTTTTCATTTTCCAGTAAGCCTACGGGATTTCACCTCTCGCGACGATTGCCATATTGGCATTCCAAAGGGGCACCGCGACAACTCTACCTCGTTAAGAACCTCCAGTTCCCAGTTGTCCTAATTCAAATGAGCTACCACGATAGTGGCACATCGCGGTGGCCTGTTAGTCTGAAAAAATGTTATGTTATTAGTTCCAACTTAATGTTTAATAAGGGTAGTTTGGTCAATACCCAAGGCCCCAATTCATCCAAAACAAGGAATTAATCATATTCAAAGAACTTTATGCCCAATTTCATCCATTCTCTCTCAAAAGAAAACCCTAGAACTCCAAAGTTTCTTCTCCAAGAACTCAAAATCCTCCATAGTTTCCCCAAGAAAGCTCTAAATTGGGGATTCCCAAGATAATATAATTAAGAACTCATCTTCAAGAACTCAAATAGGAATCCATAATTCAAGTTTCATCATCAAATCATCAATCAAGGTATGTGGGGTTTATGAACAAGGATATTCTTTCATCCTTATGCCCAAAACGAAGTTTTAATTACAAATCCTTACGATTTTGGAGAAATACTCATGAGATTTGAATTAGGATTCATACCAATTATTGCTATTTGTAAGATTATGAGATTTCAAGTGTTTTAGAAGAAGAATTGCATGTCTATTTTCATATTTTCATGCCTATTCCAGGAATTTCTAGATTTTGAGATGAATTATCATTGTTTTCATTATCAATCATGATTATTATTATGTTTTATCATACATTTGATGCATGGGTTACTAAGTACAAGATTATATGTTGAAATTTCAAGAAAGATGATGCTTTAAGCATCCTATTATCAGATTATTTATAGATTTACTGCAAAGCTTTGATCTTTTGATCCTCAGTTTAATATGGAATCCACTTTATAGATTTAATTCAGATTACAGAATTCAGATCAACTTTTTTTTTTATAGATTTAATTAGATAGAAGTATAATTAGTTTCAGATAAACCCTTATGCTAGTTTTTAAAGTTGATTTCTAACAGAATAAGCATACAAATTTAAAGGGAGTAGCATTTTGCATCGAGCAGGAAGTCTGGGATTAGAGTACCCTATCTTCCATAGAAATACGTAGCCAACGTAGGTACGGATTAACATATTATTCCCATTCCAATATGGATTATAGATTTAGCATGTGATCAATCACACAGACAGTTGGTTATACTCCCTGGAAAGAGTATGAAACCTATCCTTATCGAGAGGTTTTCCCCTTAGGGGAACAAGACGTTGGACTCCATGTTATCTAACATGGTTTATGTTGGTTAAGAGAACCTCCCTGCTAGTTAAAGTAAAAGATTAACCAAAAAACTTTTAAGAAAAATAAGTGTGAAGGTTCATAACTTTACTCAGATTATGCTTTAAAGAAAGATATTAGCTATAGATTTCAGCATTCAGATTTCAGTTATAGAAGTGACTTCTTTCTATACTTAGACAGTATGATTTATAGACATAAAATTAGCACAACTTTTAGAACTAAATGTTATGATTCACTAGACTTATAAAGTACATTTTTCTATTCAAGAGTTAAGATTTCAGTACTTCAGATATTCCAGCTTATGTGAGTCACTTACATTTAGCATGCATTGTTTTATAAATTATGATGATGAGATTATGTTTTACTTATGCATTTCACCCCCACATACTCAGTACATCCTTAAAGTACTAATCCACATATATGTCTAGGTGCTACATTGACTCATAATGTAGGATCAGGTGCTCAATATCAGTAGCGTGAGTAGTTTGAGTATCTCCATCTACATCCTACAGTTGGTGAGACCTCATAGTTTGGGGA
Organism: Capsicum annuum; assembly: GCF_002878395.1. Taxonomy (NCBI): domain Eukaryota; kingdom Viridiplantae; phylum Streptophyta; class Magnoliopsida; order Solanales; family Solanaceae; genus Capsicum; species Capsicum annuum. The sequence goes on from NC_061119.1 coordinate 100,571,964, forward strand.
CTTATTCATTCAAATTGTGCAGCTTACTAGTATTACATGATTAAGCATTTCTTTTCAGACAGTTCGAGTTAGCTGGGGGATTGTCCTAGTGACTCTCTAGTTATTAGTAGTTGAGGCTTGCTAGACTACTAGATATTATTCATACTTACGATATTGATGTTCAGACGCTATATTCTAATTATTCTATTGTATTTCAGTCAGTTTACGGCAGTTAGTAAGGCTTCTATGTCTATATTTCCCTTATTATGAGATTCAGACTTAGTATCAGGTAGTCAGGGTTAGCTTAAGGATACTCTTAGTCTTGATCAACTTGTGACATATCGGGACCAGGTTGTGGGGTGTTACACATAGTCTGAAATAATACCTGCTTAGAGATGATGTGTTGTAGGTAAAGCTGAACTCTATCATAAGGATCCTCACTCTCAGATAAAATACTAGTAGCACTATACTAACATTATGGTCTTTTTCTACTACCTCCATAAGTCATAATCTATGTGTTATCTACGATCCTCTAATAATAAATGTCTTGAGAAAAGAAAGACCCAGCTGCTATTAAGTGCTCCGACACCAAATGGACTGGCAATACTAATCCTCTAACTTCATACACCATGACCTTCTCAAAAGGATAAAAGTATAGCAAAACGCCTGGCCAAATCGAGAAATCCAATCTCGTACTTAGAACTGGTAAAGAACCCTGATGAACAATAGTATACCTAACTCCGATCTGAGAAATACTCGATGAATGGAATGTCATCCATCGCTTGGAGGGATCTACAGTAGGACTTGGATTTTCGATACTGAACCTCAAAGGGCTGAAGTAGTTAAGACCTTTACTGAAGCATAATCTGGCCTCAAATTCTTTGGCTGACACTGCAGATCTTCAATAAGCATTTCTAACTCTCTAGTTTGACGATATGTTGATGATCTTAAAATACTTGTCAAAGTAACATCCGGATCGATCCACCATATCACATAGCCTATTTAGGGAAGGAATAGAGTAAAGGAATGTGCTTAAGTTCATAAGATTGAAAGAAGATGACAAGGAGTCAAGAATTGAGTTTTATAAAATGTTCTTGTAGCCTCTTGAGGATAGGTTATCGATGTGACCTTATCAGGGCCTTGTCGTAATGTGCGTCCCAAATCCGACCGGGATAGAAGACCACCCTCATTACCCAACCTAACCTCAATCCTCCTGCTTTGATTTTGCTGAATTTAGAGCATATATAAATATAGTGTAATAGCTCACATGAAGACTACGGGATAAGATCACAATCTTGATTGACCCAGCTGAGTCTAATCACACCATACCAACTGCCCAACTGTACCAAAAATGAAATATGATGGAACAACAAACAATATCGTCCAATGATGTCATCCGTCCATCTTATTATAATTCCAAGGATGACAGGATGATCGATCCCGCCCATTCCATCAAATAGTAGTACCACAAAGCTTATAACCAAAAGAGTAATAAAATTTGGTTAGGACATGACCACAACCATGTTCGAAAACCAACATCTAAAATAAATCAATAATTCTAAAATATCCATAACATAAAATAGAGCCTTTTGAAAGGGTGGAAGGTTACCACTTCAGTCCAAATGCTATTCCCCAAGTCAATCACTATGTAGTAAGAGTAGAACAACTGGTTCCTTCAGAGTTACAACTGCAAGTAGATGGATTCGCAGGTGAACACTTGCATGATCTCATGATAATTATAGAATAATGCCAATTATAAAACCAAGTAAAACCATACATATGCACACAACCATACATATATATAAGCATGTCGAGAAAGTGGACAGGGGGTAGCATGCCATTAAAACCTTTACCTAGTCTATGTAGCTCTGTCGTCCTAAACAATTGAAGGGGCCTATAGGTTCAGCTCCCGTGCTTAAAGGGCACCAGTGTGTATAGCTTCACGACTAGGGATGAAAACCTGGGATTACTAGTACATTCCCCACAATATTGAGTGATATCTTGCACACGGTCACCAAGACCAACTGTACATGGGCGAATATGAGTTTCTAGTTTTGGTCCCACCAGAGCTCAACCTTCTATGGCTTCACTACATATCACGCCATTATTTACGAATTAAAACTATTACGAAGCAATCAATCAATCCATTTACAATTTATTAACAAAGAACATTTATTGGTGGTATCGTCATACCGACCATACTTGCAAGCACTATCCATAGCAAACCATAAATAGGTTTAAAGGGACTTCCAAGTACCCTTCCATGTACCATTTTAAACAACTTGGGGGATTCCATGTAACCCACAAGCATGACCATTTAGCCATTTATGTTTCCAAACCATTTAAACCATGCATAATTCCTTTACAAAGATACTAAAACAAGTAAAAGTTCTATTAAAATACGCAATGCAAATAAAACATGCTTAGAGGAATTTTGTCAAACACATTGGGGGTATAATATAGCAAAAACCAATTCCAATTACCATTTAATCATTTCAATGCAATCCAATTATACAAAACCACCAATAATATACATAAAACATAATTAAAACAATGGAAAACCATAACCAACCACTTAATATCAAAACCCCTAATTCATATTTGAAAATAAAAATCATCCAATCATTCATAAAAATGATGCTTAAAGTCAAAATTAGAAATGAAGTTAGAGAACATTCCTTAAACAAAGATAATGAAGGAAAGAATTCACCAAGACAAGGCCCAAATCAATCCTCTAGTTGAAACCCTTGCTTTGCTTTCCCAAAAGCTTTTGAGAGAATTATTGAGGGTTTAGAATAGTTTCCAAGTGTTAATGAATGGTATAATAAGGTAAATAGCCTCCAAAGTAGGTTAGAAGTCGTGAGACCTTATTTGGAAAACTTGGAAAATGTCCAGAAAACCACCACTTAAGTTGCACCAATATCCCATCGCAGGGGTATACTGACCTTCACTAGTGTTACCCTCCAATACGAATGGTACCCTCCACTCGTATCCTAGCCTCAACCTTTGGATCCAACACTATCAAGCATACAAATCAACCTACCTAGATTGATCCAAAGAATATGATTCTTACTCATCATCTGTACCCCTGACAGAGTTAAACCCAAGGAAAATTTAAACATTGTCCACCATAGGAGTCCTTGGTATGACTCATACCTTGGCTTACTGCTCATGGTAAGCCACTGGTACTCAAATGAAACCTAAGTAACCAAGTAAAAAATTAAGTTAAGGGACCAAATGACCCACAACCACAAACACAACTCATCCACCTTAGTTGTATCCAATCTAGTAACAAAAATTTATCCCACAAACCAACACTGGTAAGCATACGACTGGACCATACAATCCATACCCCAACTTACTGCTCATACCCTCGAGTCTTATTAGGTCCATTGACCAAAATTCTAGGAAATTTTCGAAGTTTCAAAAATAGGTTATTTTTGTCTCCCCCACTAGGAACATTCATCTCCAAACGACGGTCAATATAGGGGTAACTAAATGCACGATTCATTCGCATTGTCAAATATATTTCCAATCTTAAACAAAGTTTTAAAACAAAGAGGCAAATATATCAATCTTTCCTTTAATAAAATCTAAAAATATAGATGTGTTGAAGACACGTACCTTTCATATGAATCACAACAGTAGAAAACAAATATGGATATTTGGACTTCATGTCCTACTCTACTTCCTTTGTAACTTCTTCCAACTTATGGTTCTACCATAGTACCTTATTTGAAGCCACATCATTGGTCCAAAATCGACGAACCTTCCTATACAAGATTTCAACCGAGATTTCTTCATAAGATAAAGTGTCTGAGAAACCCAATCCTTCCAAAGGAAAAACCGAAAAAGGACCCCTAATGCACTTCCTCAATATTGAATCATGAATGATCAGAAGTACCAAGCTCAGCTAGAAGTATACTCCAGCTCATAATCAATATTACCAATTCTCTGCAAAACCTCAAAAGGACAAACATATCGAGGTCTGAGATTCCCTCTCTTACCAATCTGCACTACTCCCTTTATGAGAGATACCTTGAGGAAAACCTGATACACAACCTCAAACTCCAAGTCTTTACCCCTAACAACTACATAGGATTTTTGGAAACTTTAGGAAGCCTTAAGCCTATCCCGAATCATCTTCACCTTCTCCATTTCCTGGTAAACCATGTTGGGACCAAACATATCTGCCTCACTAAGCCCAAACCAACAAATATAAGTTCTACACCTCCTACCATACAATGCCTCAAAAGGGGCCATACTAATACTAGAATGATAGTTATTATTGTACGTGAGATCCACAAAAGGTAGGTTCTAAACCCAGTTACAATCAAAATCAATCTCACAGACCCGAAGAATATTCCAATGTATGAATAGTTGTCTTTTTTTTTCCATCCTTCTGTGGGTGGAAAGAAGTACTTAGACAAACCTTAGTCCCTAACACTTTCTTAAACCATCACCAGAAGAGTGATTTAAATTATGTGCCACGATTTGAAATAATTGAAGTAGGCACCCCATAGTTCTTCACAATATCCTAAAGAGACAACATCATATAATCCACCACCGAGAAGGTAGTCCGTACTGGTAAAAAGTGGGCAGACTTCGCTATTCTATCCATAATGACCCAATCGAATCATATTGATTCCTAGATCGAAGAAGACCAATAACAAAGTGCATATTGATCACTTACTATTTCCACTCAGGAAAATCAATTTCTTGATAAAACCCACCTGGCCTCATGTGCTCAACCTTGACCTGTGGATATACCATTCACTTGGCCACAAAATCATCCATATCTCTCTTCATGCCCTTGAATAAATAGATCTCTTTCAGATCTCCACACATCTTCATCGAGTCTAGATGAACAACATAGTGCAATTCATGCGCCTTATCCAAAATCCTTTATTGTAAACCAACAACATCAGGAACACACAACCTCCCTTGGTACCATAAAGTACCATCACCATCGATCTAAAACACCACTACCTTTTGCCCCCCAATGTCACTCTTCACTTTTATCAATATAGGATCTAGCACATATTTCTCCTTAATCTCTCCACTAAGAGAGAATTTAACCATTTATTTCTCCCACATACAACCATCTATGGAGTTTAACAAATGATCTCTAAGATTAGCCAAGCAATGAATATCCTTCAATAATTCCTCCATTCATTCCTTGACACGGGCCAATCTCCCCAGTGATGAACTACTAATAGCATCAGTAAACACAACTACAGATAGCTCAAGCCTCATAAGGTTAAACTCATATCATAGTCCTTGAGAAGCTCAAGCCATCTTCTCTATATAAGGTTAAGCTCTCTCTAAGTGAACACATATATTAGACTCTTATGATCAAAAAGATATCCATTTTAACACCATACAAACAATGCCGCCATATTTTCAAAGCAAACACAACTGCAGATAGCTTAAAATCATAAATAGGATAATTCCTCTTATGTGCTTTCAACTGCCTAGGAGCATAGGCAATCACTTTCCCATGCTGAATCAACACATACCCAATCCCAACCCAAGATGCATCACTATAAGCCTCAGACACATCATTACCTGCCAACTAGGTCAGAATTAGGTCCAAATTTAAATTATCCCTCAACTTCTTGAAACTCCCTTCACAAGCCTCCGACCAAGAAAACTTGACCTTCTTCTAAGTCAACTTAATCAACGGAACAACTATCAATGAAAAGCTTTCCACAAACCATCTATAATACCTAGCTGAACCCAAGAAGATTCGTATGTCGGATAGAGTCATGGGTCTAGGCCACCACTTCAACATATCAACCTTTTGCGGATCCACCATGATCCCCTCGCAAGAAATAATGTGACCCAAGAAAGTTACAACTTTCAACCAAAACTCAAACATGGGGAACTTGGCATACAACTGTTGTTCCTTTGAGGTCTACAACACTGCACGAAGGTGATTAACATGATCCACCTTACTCTTTAAATAAACCAAAATGTCATTAATAAACACAATAATGAAGATATCCAAATACTTATGAAAAATCATATTCATTAGATCTATAAATATTGCCGGAGCATTAGTCAATCCAAATGACATTACCAAAAACTCAAAATGCCCATACCGAATATAAAAAGCCATCTTAGGGATATCCATCTCCCTAATCTTTACCTGATGGTATCTAGACCAAAGAACTATCTTAGAAAAGAACATGGCACCTTGTAATTGATCAAACAAATCATCTATCATTGGAAGAGGATATTTGTTCTTAGACGTTGCCTTGTTTAACTTTCTATAGTTAATGCATATCAGAAGGAAACCATCCTTCTTGCGCACAAACAACACTAGTGCACCCTATGAAGATACACTAGGATGAATAAACCCCTTATCTAGAGGATCTTTATATTTCTCGTTAAGTTTCCTCAACTCAGCTGGAGCCATCTTATATAGAGAAATAGAAATTGGATTGGTGTTTGAAACTAGATCAATACCAAACTCCATTTCTCTATCCAAATGAACTCCAGGAAGATCATTCCAACAGACCTCTGGAAACTTATTAACCATTAGAACTGAAGGGAAAAAGGACCTTTTAAGTTAGAATCTTATCCTGGACTAAGTAATAAAGACAAACTTTAGAGATTAACTTTCGATCTCTAAGGTAAGAAATAAATCTCCCTTAGGAGCTAAAGGACCACTCTTCTATTTTATAACTGGCCCACTAGGGAAGCTAAACATAACCCTATGGGTCCGAAAAACCTAGGATATATTACAAGAGTAAAACCAATCTATACCCGTAATAACATCAAAATCCACTATACCCAACTCAATTAGATCCACCAATGTCTGTATGCCGCTAATAGATACTACACACCCCAGATAGATGCCTTCAGCAAATATTTTATCACCTATCAGTGTTGAAATAGAAAAAGGATCCGAAATAACTTTCAAATCTAAACCAAAAGATATAGACACATAAGGAGTCATATTAGAGAGAGTGGACCTTGGTTCAAGAACATAATATATATCACAAGAGAAAGGTTGTAATGTATAAGTAATGCATCAGATGATGCCTCAAATTCCTGTTAAGATGCTAAAGATTAAAGCCTATTTTGACTAACATTAGACCCAAGAGCAATAACAGAAGTATATGCTATTCCACCAGGTGTAGAAGTAGAAGATAAAGCCACAGGAATGTAATTCGCCCTATAGCAATCTTATTAACTGGATAATCCCTAAGTCGATGGCCTTCCTAGACACATTTAAAATATTTGCCCTATCCTTCTTCTCAATAACCTTGATGAGGATGACCATAGAACCAATCGGCAGATCATAAAGCAATCGACTAACCTCTACTTACCAGGGAATGGCCACTCTATGCCCAAAAATTAACACTAACTTTATGACGCCTATCGCATGACTAGTAAGGAGAACTAGAAGAAGAGTAGAAAACAAAACTCCCTAACCTTTTTTTCTATTTTCCATCATCCCGGCTACCCTAAAATTAAGCACCTCCCTGGTTAGAAAACCATCTCCTCTTACCTTATCTATCCCTAAAATTTACCTGCTTTCTCTTTTTATCCTCCACTTACTGCATATTAATAGTCAACCTAGAGATATCCATATCTATAATCAGCAAGGCAATCTTACTCTCCCAAATTAAATCCCGATTCAACCCAAAAGTGAACTTTATTATTCTTGCCCGCATGTCAACCACTAAATCAGGTGCATACCTTTACAATGGTAAAACTTCAAGGCATATTCCTTGACAAATATCCTCCCCTACTTAAGGTTTACAAACTCCTCTATCATTGCTACCCTCAACTCTTAGAAAATGAAATAATCTAAGAAAGCCTTAGAAGAAGTATGCCACACGACTGATTCTTCCACATCATCCTATCCCTTTCCCACTCTTTATACCACTGATATGAAATATCTTTGAGCTGATAAGCTATAAAGTTTACCCCCGCAACATTGGTAGCCTACAACACAATATTCCATTTCATCCAAGATGTTCTATAGATCCTTTTCCACTTTTACTCCAAAAGAAGTAGGAGGACCTATCTTCTTAAATTTGCCTAACCTTATGGTCTTAGTAGATAAAGATCCAGTTATACCCTGCTCAACCTAAGAAGTGACCATCTAAGCTATAACATGAATAGATTGATCAAATTCTATATTAGTCACCTCACATTCAAGAGGACTAGTAGTAATTGATGGAACTCTAGAACTATCAGGGATAATACGGTGAGGTCAAAGATGAACACCAAAAGTAGGATGCACCCCTTAACCATTACCCTCAAATGGGATAGAATAATTTTCTTGTTGCAGATCTAAGAAGCATAATATGAAAGATAAACAAACAAGTATTAGAGAAGATTCCAGGGCTGAGAATATTAGATTGAAAATAGAATACTAAGAAAGTGAGACATTCCTAAATTCCTTGTAAACTTTCCTTTTTGAGTGTGACGTGCTAAACATACTTAAAAAAGACTATACACGACACGTCTTTCTGGACTCCCAATTGTCAATGAACCTAGTCTCTGATATCAACTTGATGCAACCTGATCAGTGGCCTAGTCGTAATGGGTATTCATAGTTTGACCGGGATCAGAGACCACCCCTATTACTTGACCCAACCTCTAGCCACTTGCCCTGACTTAGTTTAATTTTAAGCATATAACAAAATATTGTGACAACTAATATGAAGACTTTGAGATAGGATCACAAATGTGACCTACCTAACTGAGTCCAACCATACCATACCAACCGCCCAACTATACAAAACCATGCCAAAGGTCATAAACATGATCATACCTAAATAAGTTCCAAAATATAATATAATTAATCACAAAATGAAATATGATAGAACAACTAAAAATATCATCTAATGATGTTATCCCTCCAGCTTTTTCCAATACCAAGGCTGACACTAACACTTATTGAGCCCATTCCAACCCATAGTAGTATAATAAATCCTCTAAAAAAAATAGTAATAAAATTTAGTTAGGACATGCCCCTAACCATGGCCATAATCAACATCCAAAATAATATCTAAGTGTCTAGCTATATCGATACCATGAAATGGATCCTTCTGAAAGGATGGAAGCTCACCACTTGAGTCCAAATATTGACCATAGAGTCAGTCACTATGTAGGAAGAGTAGAATGGTCGGTTCCTTTATAGCATAAATATATAGCTGCAAATAGATGGATTAGCAGGTAAACGCTAGCATAATCTCAGATAAGGATAAAATAATGTCATTTATAAAACGAACTAAAACCATCCACATGCATACAACTATAAATATATATAACCATGTCGGGAATGGGGTCCAAGTTTACCATTCCTTTAAAATCTTTAGCTGGGCTATGTAGCTCTACTGTCCTAAACTATGCATAGGATATATGGGTTCATTTCTCCTAATGAGAGGGACCTAGTGTGTTAAGACGCATAACAAAGGATGAAAACCTAGGAAGACTAGCAGATCCCCCAATATATTATATGACATTATGTACTCAGTCACCAAGACCAACCTCACATCGACAAGTATGAGATTTCAGTTTTGGTCCGCTCGAGACCTCAACCCTCCATAGCTTTGCAAAATATCCCATCACATTGCCCAATTAAAAACATTACCAAGCAATTAATCAACCTATTTACCTTTTACTAACCAATGTAATTTAGCAGTATTTTTGTTATACCAAACATACTTGGAAGTTGATACAATCCAAATAGCCATCTTAGATTTCAATGACATCCCTGCAAGCCAATACATAAAGAGTGAAACATTGAGGGCTTACCTAACAAAGAGTACATATGTTAAAGTGGGAATAAGAGTTTTATTACTCAATGGCCACCCCTCATTAAGGGCTTTTTTCCCCATTTCTTTGGTTTTATAAAGCGCCTGTGGAGTGTACGGATTCATTAAGGGCCTTTTGGTTATTTCTCTATGTAATAGATTAGACTATGACTATAAATAACTCCTATTATGGTTATTTTTAGGAGCCTTGATTATATATGAAAGACTTCCCTTTGAGAGTGTATTACAAGTGTAGAATCACTTGTGTAAGTATGGATTCACTTGGAGAAACATGGAATCATTGTATTTGTTTCCCTTTTAAAAATAGAGGTTTCTTGGGCATTCCAGTGCCTTTTAGTCGTATGTCAATTTATTTTGTTTTTGTGTGATCATAGTAGGTTTTGTATCATTTGGTATAAGACGAAGGAGTGATTTTGTTTCAATGAGATCAATCTTGGTTTGTTATCTTAAAAATCACAAAAAAAGAAGTGTTGAAAAACTAAAAATCTCAAAAAAAGTAATTTGTCCTCTTTGGCCCTTGGCCGAGACTTTTGTATTGAATTTTTGTGTGTTATACTATTAGATCCATGTTTCCTTACACTAGAAGAGGTGTCCAAATCTGAGAATCTCACAGAAAATAATTGTACTTATTTTTTTGTCTTTGCCAAAAGAGATGTTCTTGTTTTGTGTCTTGGCCGAAAATTTCAGACTTAGGTTTAGGAGTTTTTGTGTGTTTTTATTATTTATAGTGTTAGTTTATTCCTCACTAACACTTGAGCTTGAACATGTGATTGATGTTTGAGTGTTCTTTATGTTCTTCACCACCTTCGTATTTTTTTGAAGAAAAGTCCTCAATGGTTTTTATTTGATCTAAGTAGGTGAAGAAAGAGAGTTTGACCTTTTGTTAGTCCTAAAACATATTCCAAGACTATTACAAAAGAAGAAAGAGGAGAAAATGACTTGTAAAGAGTCTTGTTACCAAAACGAAGAAAGGGTACTTTCCAAGACTAACAAAAGTGGAAAGAGCCAAAAAGCTTTCCAAAAGGTGTTTTACTAAAAGGTTTCAAGGAAAGTCAAAGCCCTTTTGAATTTGAAAAGGCTACAAACCTTGTTTTTTCCCTCACAAAATGAAAATTCTATTCTTACAATTAAATATTGATCAATACAAATTGAAGTCAAGAAATTTTTCTCAAAATTTCAACAACCAATGAGAGGTTGCCATGTTATCACCCTACCCGAAATGGCTTAAGCTCAAAATTTTTGATTTCTAAGTTAATCTTCTTTTTTTTAGTTTCATTTCTTGATTGAAATACTAATTAGAAACTATTAATCTTATACTTAGTTGTGATTTAGTTGTTTGAGACCATTTCATTCGTATCACCTTTCTTTGTGTGCTTTTATATTTTTGTGGTTCATTGTAGTTCTTAGTTCAAGGCCGTATATTTTTTCTTCGAGACATTTCAAACAATAAACTATTTCGACCTCAAGCCATAATTGGTACCAAGTAATCTCATTGGAGTATAAATGAGATGACAACACTTGCGATACCTATTGAGTGACATTTCAAAAGTATGTGTTTGAGAGTTTGTGAGGTTGTTTTTCGTTTCTAAAATTAACTAGTTTACTAGTTTTTTGGTTTTGTTTAGTGTTTATTTTGAAGTAACAAAGGAGGATAAAGGTGAGATGCCAAGTTTTTCTAGTTCTTTCATGGAAAAGTTTATGAATGCTATTAATAGCCTTGTTTGGATAACATTATTGAGCATCCAAGTTTACCAAGACTACCCTTTATAATCCACCAAATTGTCAAGTTCCCGTAGGTGGACATGCTCCTAATGAGCTACAAGTTAATCAAACTAACTATTTCACTCCAGTGAATGAGGCTTGTAGCCATCTAAGTTTGAATGATATTTTGTCTTTAGGTTAGCCGGATGTTCCTTCACTTTATGATTATAATGTACAACTTGCGATTGTGGATACATTAGTTGATCCTAATGGCTACAAAATGGATTTTTCTAGCAAGATTGACTTATGTTCACCTTGTGTTGAAGCAATTGTGATAAGTGATAGTACATTGCTGTAATGTCCCCCATTTTGGAAAGCTAGAAAATAAACCATTGTTCATATATGTGAAAACCCCAATTTTGTAAGCCATATTTGGGAACCTAAATTACCAATAGTACCCTAGGTATAAGAGAGCTTATGTGTTAAGTGTGGTTATATAAGTCACTTAAGGTAGTACAAGCTAAGAGTTTTGAAATCCATCAAGTTTTAGTGTTTGAATTTGCAAGGGTCATCTTTGAATGAGTATAAATTGATAAATATGTGGTTTTTATGCATGTTTATAGCCACAAATTTATAGATAATCAAATTAGCTTTCCAACTATACCAATTTCACCAAAATCCGACACCCGAGCTAGGCGTTATGGCTTTGCGAAGTAGAGTGCGTCGCCTAATTAATCGCACATGGCCACTGGAAAGCATATGAGATAGCATATGAAGCCCCTATGTAAATATAGGCAATATCATATGTGGTGCCTATGTAAATATAGGCGATATCATATGCGGAACCTATGTAAATATTGGCGATATCATATGCGGCGCCTATGTAAATATATGCAATATCTCATATGCGGCGCATATCTTATGGTTTCAAGTGACTTAAACACTCTATTTTTGGGTTATTTTGAGGGCAATTAAGTCTTTTGGCACTCCTTACACACTCCTAAACTTAACCTTACAAATTTAATAGATTCTAAACACATCATAACCCTATTATCAGTCTAAGTTCATCATCCAAGAGCACTAAACGAGAAAAACAACTAGGGTTACACAATCAACATTGAGGGTCCAATCTTTCAACGAATCCATTTCCATAAAGGTATGTGGGGTTATGAACCAGAACACCCTTTTGTTCTTGTGCCCAAAGTTTGCATTATTTTACAAAGATACATGATTTTTATATGTTTTATCATGAATTTGAAGTGATAAATCTTATCCTAATATGTTGTTCAAGATACTATGATTATTTTGAATGTTTAGAAAATAAACTCCATGAGTTTGAGATTGTTGTTATGATTAAAGGCTGAAATTTTTCATATTTCCGTATAAATTATGCATGCTTGTGATATAAAGCATAAATGTTGAAATGTTTGATTAAGTATCGCTATAAGGGTCATTAACCCACATAGAGATTGTTGTTTTGAGAATTTATGTGCTACATGCACCATTGTTTAGACTATTTTTGTAGAAGTATAGAAAGATTTGACCTTTTGGTCAAAATAGAGTTAAAATTCACTTTATGAAATGAGTTATGAATTTTATCATTTATTTAACTTAAGAAATATGAGATTACCCTTAAAGCAAATTTTTCTTGAGATTTTTGGGCATATTATTGAGAGTAATATTTAGCATCGATTTGGGTATGTTACTACGGTTTCATACCCCAGAACTACATGCCCTCATAGGTTGCGACATTGACTTCCACTATATGTGGAAAATTGAGATAGTGATTACTGAGATGAGATTGTTCTACACTGATCGCAAGGGTAGGACAGTCCTAACCTTATGGGGGAAAGTAGTGGTACATCATGGGTGCTAACATAGTGTACATGTCGGTTAGAAGAACCTCCCAAAGAGTCGTCCCTCATTCTTAGATTGATTTTACTGATTTAAAAGAGATTTGAAATGCAGATTTATGATGTATTCAAGATTCTAGATTTCTCTAAGATTGCTTAATGAGAGAACAAGAAAAGAATCTTGATATTTGGATTAAGTGTAATGGCTCATGATATCCAGATTGGCATGTTTTACCATTCATTGTGTATGATTTCAGATTTTAGATTTCTTTCAAGCTTTATGAGCCATTTACAAATGTCCTGCATGATTGTGAAAGAGAACTTATGACATAATCATTAAATATATATATATATATACATATAAATATGTTTATTTTATTCACCCCCATGTACTCGATACATATTCCATGGTACTGACCCACATGTTCGCATGTGGGCTACATTTTCCCTATAATTTGGTTCTGGTGCTCATTCCTAAGTTTGACTGTGATTATCCGAGCACGCTGATCTACATCCTCTGTAGTGGTGATTCTTCATGGTCCAAGGACTTGTTATTTAGATTTCCTCATTTACTTTGATTCGTTCAATTTATTTCCTGAGTTTGGGTTAGTTGGGGTTTGTCCCAATGGCTCATGGATATATAGTTTAGTCGAGGCTTGTCTGACTAGATGGTTAGATTGTTCAGATTTGTCAGAGATGTGGTATTTTGTTACTTTCCATATTTTATTTGTATTGCAGTATGATATTATGAAGGACGTTTAGATGTTTTAATTATGATGACTTTGATTATAAGTGTTGAATGGTAAAAAAATGGCTAAAATGGTTAGCTTGGAGATACTTGTAGCCTTAAGCAATGTGTGACACCTCGGGGCCTATTTTCGGGACGTTACAATTATCTTGTGGAAGTTGTGAAGACCAATTTATGTTAAAATAGTTATGTTAGAATTGTTGGTCGATTGAATGGGAATAACCCTTTTATTTCCTTTGTTGTTGATAATGCTAGAATAGAGGGTACGAATGATTTTATTGGTGGTAATCTCTAGCAAAAGAAGTGTTTCCTAAAGCTGTGTCCATGGACACTCCACCCATTTGATTTAAGTGATCATTAGAAATATGGTGATGATGATGTCTTTTGGAATGACTTGATGTGGATGAAATATATGGACTTCCTATCTTGGTTTGCAAGTCTATTTGTTGTTCCAAGAAGAGTCTATGTTTTCCACTTGATAAGCAACTCTTATTCCTTGTTTCTTATCACACTTATGTGGATAGACTAGTTGATTCTTTCTTGGAAGAGACTTTAGGTAACTGGGAGGTGCGCTATTTAGACATGGTTTCTTGTGATTAGAAGGGTAATCTACTTTTGAAAGACTCCTTGATTCCACCCTTAGTTTCTCCAGCATATGATGATTTGCTTGGTTATATTGTTAATAGAACTCACTTAAGGGAAATTCTTGAAGTTAGTCACTGCCTCCTTTGAACTTTAAATGTTGAATTTTCTCCCAATATCGTGAAAGTGATTGGTTATATGTGTAGTGTGAGCCACCTTGGAAAGATGCTATGATTGATTACACAAACCCTAACAATCATACCTTGAGGAATGTGTTTTATTGTCCTTCTATTTATTTTGCAAGGTGTGGATTCGACATCGAATCCTTTTCAAGAAGGGAGAATGATACAAGCCAAATTGTCATCTTAGATTTCCATGACATCCTTGGAGGCAAATACATAAAGAGTCAAGCTTGGTCGCTACCTAACCAAGACTGCATGTGTTGAAGTTGGAAGAAGAGTTTCGTTACACTACATGGCCGCCCATCATTAAGGGCCTTTTTTGTCATTGCATTGGCTATAAGAGGCGCCTATGGAGTGTAGGGCTTCATTAAGGTTCTTTTGGTCATTTTTCTACAAAATAGATCAGACTAAGACTATAAATAAATCCTATTAGTGTTACTTTCAAAAATATTGAATATATTTTGAAAGACTACTTTTTAAGAGTGTATTTCAAGTGTGGAATCACTTGGATAAATGTGGATTCACTTGTGGCAACATGGAATCATTTTGTTAGTTACCAATTTAGAAATGGAGGTCGCTTGGGGATTTGGTTCCCTTGAGGTCTTCGTAAGAACTTGGTCTTGCTTATACAGTATATAGGGAGGGATCATAGTGTTTGAGACTCACTTTGGTTCTTGTTTATTGTGTATTCGTATGTCAAGTTATTTAATTTTCATGTGTTTAAAGTTGGTTTTGTATCACAAGTACTATCCATACCCAACCTTTTATTGCTTTAAGGGGATTTCCAAGTGCCCTTCCATTTACCCTATTAAACCACCTGGTGGATTCAATGTACCCCATAAGCATAACCATTAGCTATTTACCTTTCGAACCCATTTAAACCATGCATAATTCCTTTACCAAGTTTTTAAAATAAGTAAGAGTTCCGTTAAAATCCTCAATACAAAGAAAACATGCTTATAGGTATTTTCTCAAACACAATGGAGACATAATATAACAAAAACCAATTCAAATTACCATCAAACCATTCCCTTTTGCAATCCAATTTTTAAAAACCCCCATTAATACACGTAAAACATCATTAAAACCATGAAAATTCATAACCAACCATTTACTATCAAAACCACCAATTCATATTTTAAAACATAAATCATACAATCAATGAAGTCATGAAAACATTAATAAAAACCATGCTTCTATTTAGAGTTAACAATGAGGGAAGAGAACATACCTTAATCGAAGATGATAATGGAAAGAAATCACCAAGAAAAGCCCGAAATTAATCCTCTAGTAAAAACCCTAGCTTCCCTTTCCCAAAATCTTTTGAGAGAATTATAGTGTTTAGATGAGTTTCCTAGTGTTAATGAATCGAAAAATAGGTTAAATAGCCTCCGAAGTACGTTAGAAGTCATAGGAACTTATTAGGATAACTGGAGAAATATCCAAATACCCCCACTTTAGTTGCACCAAAATCCCATAATAGGGGTACGACTGACCATCACAAGTTGTACCCTCCAATACGAGTGGTACCCTCCATTTGTATCCGAGCCTCAACCTTTGGATCCAACACTATCCAACATACGACTCATCTAACCAATTCATATCCAAAGCATACGATCCATACCCTTCATCAGTACCCTTAGCAGATTTAAATCCATAGACGATTTAGACACTGTCCACTATATGAGTCCTAGGTATGACTCGTACTCTGGCTCACAGCGCATGGTGATCCACTAGAACTCAGATCAAACTAAAGTAACCAACTCTAAGATAAAGTTAAAGAACCATATGATCCATAACCAATAATACGACTCATATCCTTAAGTTGTATCCATTCCAGTAACCTAAATCCATTCCACCAACCAACACTGGTCATCATACGACTGGACCATACCATACATACCCCAACATACGACTCGTACACTCGAGTCATATTGGGTCCTAAGACTAGAATTCCAATAAATTTTCTTAGGTCTAGTAACCAGGGTGTTTCTGTTATAGATATATACATACTGATCTGTAGGACTCTACTAAATACTAAGCTCCTGTACTAATACACCAGTGAAACCTAGGCTCTGATACCAAATTATCACAACCTAATTTCTAAGGTCACTAAGACGCCCACTATAACCCACCAATGGCCAAGCCAAACTAGTAGTCTAAAATGGGTACTAACGGACTACACAAATAGATAAACGAAAGAATGCAAAATATCTGAAATACCCAATCAATTACACAATATAATCCCAAAACATGGTGGTATCAATATAAGAGTTGCTAATATAAAAAGCGTACAAAGTGAAATACCAAAGGAATTACAATGATACAACTTTTTTCCAAATACAACATATAGACTAGTCTAATAAATAAGAGAGAGGAATGTAATACTCCTATTGCCAGGTTTTTACTCTAAGTATCCAAACCATAGCTTCTCCACATAATGCTCACATCAATGACAACAAATCGTAATATGATTTGAAAGATATAGAAATGTAGTACGAATACCAAATACGTGTTACATAGTAGGAAAATGCCGACGGACCTCCAAAGATATTGCAAATATATATAACATAAAAATATAATGGAAACTACACCTATATATCCTGCAACCACATAAGACAGCTAATGAGATGAGAAGGATACACTATCGTTTTCATGTCAATAAGAATAATATAATAAGACTAGGGAAGTAGTAAGGATGCATTATCTTATACCGGCCATACTTAGGAATCTCAACACTGTATCATAAATCATTGATCAATACATGAATTAGAGGATGAAAGAAATATATATAATAGTATTCAAGTCGAAGAAATGAATATATAATCTGAGTAAATAAATTAAAAAAGGGATATAAGATAACACCATTACCACATATAGTTAGATGTACATATATATATAAGGTCAATTCGCAGCACAACCAAAATCATTATATATTCTGTTTAATATCTCATAATCTTAGAAGGCTTTAGTTCTAACATACTAAGGGTTTCTAACTAATATATCTAATTATAAGTTAACCATGCATAATAATGATATCACAAGATAGACGAGACTTGAATCATACATTAAATATAGTTATTGAATCAATAACCAATCCATTACAAACTAACAATAATAATTATCATAACAATAGTAATAACAATATGAATGATAAGGACAATATCATTGACAATGAGAGTAACCAAGTCCAGATTACAAAATACCTAGCCGAGCCTATCTTGTACCCCACTACCCTAATCTCTGAAGGTTCAATTAGCGTACAACAACATAACTCATAATCATCAGCCATACCTAAACAACCCCCTCCCCTATAAGGGCTGATAGATATAGGCACATATTGGTGATAGGCAATACACATGAAAAGATGAATGCAACAGAATCTACAATGGCATAACTAGTGAGTATAATCAGTATCATGATATCCTCATCATAACCACAACCTTCATAACCATTATTAGCATAACTATCATCATCATAAATATCAACATCATAATCATCCTCTAGATTTATTGGGTATATATATATAATTACCGTACATAGGGCTAGCCAGACTCAAACTGGTATATATACACATGGGAACATCAATTTAATCACTATCCTACCTTGCCGAGAACCTATGTATCATCATAACTATCCTTTGGCATTGCTGGTTATTAATGCATAATCATTATATCCTTCAGCCTTGATCGGTATCATCACATTATCGTAATATCCTTCGACGTTGTTGGGTATGATCACATAATCATAACATCCTCTTGCTACACTGGGTAACACACATCATCAAAATATCAACATCAATGTCAACAATAGAGAGCAAGCCCCAAGAGGGTAAAAGTTAAAAGCAAGCTATACGAGGGCTAAAGTAAAGAGAAAGCCTACAAGGACTAAAATAAATAAACATGAAAAGAGAAGCATGGTATAGTATATTTCCATAATTCATCATTCATCATTAATGTCATAATATTAATAAGCATGTATACATAACATGAATATTATAACAATTATTGAGCTTACCTGGAATTTATTGAATTAGTACAACATCTTCCTCCATTCAATACTAGAGAGAAATGTATTTAGGTATATACAGTAGGTACACGAACTTAACCCATCATTGAAAGAGTGTAAATCCATAAGTTTGTTCCCTGGAGTGAACTTTGAGACAAAATCATTATAAATAGTATTAAAAGGCTCAGAATCTCTCATGACCAAAGTAATTAGTAGTATAAAAGCATAGACCGAAAGTTGTCTCGGTCACATCTTTTAAGCATCATTAATAATCTCATTTACACATATCTTATTCATTAAGTTAGGCATTTAATATAATGAATAAATCAATTTTTAAGGTAGAAAGTGGGCTTCAAACCTTAATTAGTTAATAACGTAATAATATTGTAGTCTAATCAAAATTATACCTATCATCGATGGAAAAATCATGAATGTACAAAATCTATGCATGCATCACCAGTAATAACACAACTCGGCCCCAGACATAGTCGTGACGGGTATCTCAAGCCCACCGAGGGTTAGAGACCACCCCCATAGCTTGTACATTCTAAACATAATCTAATTAAAAATGGAAAACATCAAAAATATAAAGATAAAATTGTTAGTGAAACTCAAAAGTAAAATCTAAAAGTCAATAACAACCATCCAACCAATACATGTCCATAAAATCCTTTAAACCAATCCTATTATCAAACTATGTCAGGATATGCCCCCGACCATAATAGTGACAATGACAATGATACTGTTAATGTGAACTCTTCTATTCTAAAATATGGAAAGAGACTGATGGAATAACCAATCTTTCAAAAAGATGGAATCTTATCACATCACCACAAAACCAATAAAAAACTGCAGCACCTAACACTACACAAACCAATAGAAGAAAAGTCTAGAACCCTACATCATGAAAGGATATAGCATTCGGGGATGGTTAGGACGTTGAGTCCTAGCATATAACTCAAAAAAGGGATAAAATTATGCCACTTCAAAATCAAATCCAAACTCAATGTACTTCTACACATATGGGAAAATATACATATATGTAATGTTGGGATAAGGAACAAGGAGTAAGCATGAAATTTAAAATCATCAGCCTGGGTTGTGTAGCTCTATCCATCCTAAGGGCACCCATAAGCTATATGGATTAAACTTCCCATTCAAAAAGGGTCCTAGTTCATGTTAGTTGCATGAACTAGGAAAATCCAAGGATGATCTAGGAAATGCCTCCAGCCCAGCCAATCCAAAATATATGTATGAGTATGAACTATGCACATGGTCATAATGACCCCCACGTTGGCAGAAGTGGTATGCAGTATTGGTCTCCCTAGGACATCTACCTTCCACGAAGAGCTAGATAACTCCTTTTAAACCCAATTACAATATATTCTTGTAACCTATCCACTTAACTAAGGAGTTATTTATTCAGGAAATTACCATGTAGTATCGTCATACCAACTGAACTTGCAAGTCAACCATTATGCCATTCCACTTATCCATAATTTTTGGGGAATGCATGACCTCCAAGTTCTAACTTAAAACCAATCCATGGATACCAAGGCCTTTCAAAATCTTTTATCTTCCACTAAATATATATGCAAAACAATAGCTTCAAAAGCGGATTAAATTAGGCATATTTCCATGTTCCAAAACCAAATTTATAAGTGGGTTGAGGTCAATGCCAAAACCAAGCCAATATTCATAAAATTAGTGGAATCCCTGAACCCTCCCTTCCTATTGACCAAACCAATGCACACATTAGTTGAAGTATTATTAAATAATGGATGCGTAATTATTTCACAACCATGGAAAAATCATTCAAAACCCCCAACCCATTATTCAAAACCCACAATTAAATTTATATAAACCATGGTTAGATAAATGATTTTATAGAAAACCAAGTTAAGGAAGAGATATGTGCTTGAAAACACAAAAAAAAATTGAAAACAAAAAATAAATTGAACCTTAGATGTCCAATCCCTTAGAAACTCTAGCATTTTTCTTGACTTGTAAAATTTAGAGAGATGAGAGTATTTATGAATTTTTAAATTATGAGAAATAAAGTCCATTACGTAATTTAGGTCGTAGAAGTTAAGAGTAGAAGAGAGAGAAATGACCAAAGTTACCTTAATTAAGAGTTCAAAAAATTATCGCAAGTCACTATGGGTCAGGTGACGACTCATAATGACTAGCTATGACTCATTGTATAGACCTGTTGTCTAGGTAGTTACTCAAGGAAACCACACTATTGTGGTCATGAGTCACCCACCATGACTCGTGACCTCAACTTATAACTCGTTGGGTCGTAGTCGTGACCCAAACAAAACGTAGGTAAACCTCACTCATCAAGCTACGACTTGATCTTTACAACTCATGAGGAGTTTTCACGAATTATTACCTGAGTCATACCCTAGACAGTATCGACCAAACCTAGATTTTTCCAGAGGTCAAAATCTAGGTAATACATTACTCCCCCCCCCCCAAGGATCATTTTCCCTGAATGAGGAGTCAAGGAATAAATTACCACAATAACAAGAAAGAATACACATCTACACAAATGAAAAATTCAAATGGCCACAGGAAAGTGAACGAAAACCATCCATCAAGCATTTCCATCTAATATGGGGAAAAGGAATAGATACTTTGTCTACAATTCCTCTTCAGCTTCTGAAGTAGCTTCTTCCAACTTTTGATTCCTCCAAAGGACCTTCACCGAAGCCACCTCCTTAGCCCTCAATCGATGGACTTGCCTATATTAAATCTCAATTAAAACTTCTCATAGGACAAGGAATATGAAATACCAATACCTTCTAAAAGGACATTCAAAGAATGAACACCCACATATTTCTTAAAGGTTGACATACAGAAAATTTTATAAATCTAACCCAAGCTTGCAGGCAACTCCAATTCATAGGATACATTCCCAACCATTCTCAAAATTTTCTAGAGACTGTCATAACGCGAATTGAGCATCCCTTTCTTCCTAAACTACATCACTCCTTGCATTGGAGACATTAAACTTCAACTCACTTCTCCTCATATCTGCTTAAGTTTTTTGGCAACTTTCAGTAGTCTTAAGTCTTTCCCTAATCACCTTTACATTCTCCATGGTCTGACGAACTAAGTTAGGATAAAATAATCTAGTCTTACCAACCTCAAACCACCTAATAGGAGACCTACACCTCTTACCTTAAAATGTCTCAAATGGAGACATCCCACTACAAGAAAGATAACTTTTTTTATACATAAACTCAATGAGATTAAGTGATACACCCAACATCCCTTAAGATCAAACACACAGTCCCTTAGCATATCCTCCAAAGTCTTAATAGTTTGTTTCACTTGTCCATTTATTTGAGGGTGGAAAGTGGTGCTAAGGATTACCTTGGTCCCCAAACCTTTCTAAAATGAATGCCAAAAGTGAGAAGAAAATTCTGTGTCTCTATCTAAAATAATAGACACCAGTTCTCCATGCAATCATACTATCTTCTCAATATATTACTCAGCACAAACCTCCATAATAAATACTCCTTACTGGCAATAAGTGAGCAAACACAGTCATCCTATCCATAGAAACCAAAATTGAGTTATACTGACTGCGAGAAAGAGGATGACCCATGACAAAATCCATATTAATCATCTCTCACTTCTGCATGGGAAACAATATCTGTTAAGACATACCAGCAGGCCTTAAGAGTTCTACCTTAACTTGCTGTTAGACCATACACTTAGCCACAAAGTTTGCCATACACCTCATTACATTTTCCACCTATAGATCTCCTTCAAATAATGATAAATCTTTGTTGAACCAAAGTGACCTATATACCTCGACAAATGAAATTTAGTCAAAATCCTCTATTGCAGCCTACCAACATCAAGAGCACATCCCCTATCTTCATATCTCAAAATACCATCATCGTTAATATTAAAGGCCATTCTTTTATTTTTCCACATCATCCTTCATATGCAAAAGAATAATATCCAAAGTATGGTTCCCCTTTACCTCAGCACTAGAGATGATTTGACCACATTTTGCAAAATTACCCTTCCATTCTCGGAGTAAGAAATATAAACTCCCATATTCGCACATCTATGAATATCCTTCATCAATCTTTTTTTCTCCTCATCCACATGGAATAAGGTCTCTATAGACAACCTTCTAAGAGCATTAACAACCAAATTAGCTTTACCTTAATGGTGGTAAAGACTCTTATCATAATCCTTGAGAAATTCAAGCCACTTCCATTGTCAAAGACTCAACTACTTTTGTGTAAAAACATACTGCAAGCTCTTGTGATTAGAATAATATCCAAATGCACCCCATACAAATACTGGCACCAGATCATTAAAGTTAATACCACAACTACCAACTCCAATTCATGAGTTTGATAATTCCTTTCATGAACCTTATGTTACCTTTAAGAATAAGACACCACCTTACTATATTGCATCATCACATCACACCTTACAATATTCAAAACATCCATCAGTAACCTCAAGCAGGGTCAAAACTGGTGCAGAAGTCAACTTATAATTTATTTTCTCAAAGCTACACTCACAACAATCTGACCACGAGAACTTTAACTTTTTCTTAGTCAACTTTGTCAACAAAGCAACAATAGATAAAATCTCTCCATAAACTATCTATAATACACAACTAAGTCTAAGAAGCTCTAAATGTTGGTTGGAGTCATGGGTATAGGCCACCTCTTAACCACCATACTTTCTACAGATCTACTTTGATCCTCTTACTAGAAAATTTTGCATACAACCTTTGATCCTTAAGAGTCTACAAAACAATTTAAAGGTGACTACCATGATCCTCTATATTCTTAGAACACAAAGATATCATCAATAAATACTATCAAAAAAATCATTCAAAAAATGTTTTAATAGTTATTTCATATTATCCATAATAACAGCAACACCGTTTGTAAATCCAAATGACATACCAAAAAGATTATAGTGACCATACTAAGTTTAAAAAGCAGTCTTAGGGATATCAGTAACCCTAATCTTAAACTTATGATAGCCCAAGCAAATATCAATCTTAGAGAAATATCTAGCATACTGAAGTTGGTCAAAGAGATCATCTATCCTAGGAAGAGGATATTTATCCATCAATTTTACCTTATTCAACTATCGATAGTCTATACACATCCGAAGAGACCCATATTTCTTTCACATGAAAAGCATCAGGGCACCCAATGAAGAAACACTAGGATGGATAGAAAACTTATTAAAAAGGTCTTTTAAATACTTTTTTAGCTCGTTCAACTCAGTTAAAGCCATTACATATGGAGGGATAGTAATATAAAGGGTTTCTGATAGAAGATAAATCACAATATCTATCTCTCTATCAGGAGGAATCAAGGGATATCATTTGGATATACTTCAAGAAATTCATTAAACATATGGATAGATTGTAAAAGAGGGACCTTGGAGCTAGAATCTTTAATTCTGACCAAATAATAAAGACACCCCTTGGAAATTAACTTAGGATCTAAGATAAGAATGAACCTCCCTTTAGGCACTAAGGAACTCATCTCCCATTCTATTAATGGCTTATTTGGAAATTGAAACATAACCTTATAGGTCTTAAATCAAGAGAAGTAAAGCATCTTTAAAGCCAATCCTTCCCCAAAATAATATAAAAACCCACCATATGAAGTTCTACTAGATCCACCAATATCTCCTTAAGGAAGATAGACACCACATGACCCCAATAGACCTTTCTAGCCATAATAGACTCAACCAATGGATTAGACTCAGATAAAGGATCAAAAATAGTTTCATATTTAAAACAAAAATAAATAGATAAAAAAGAGGTCACATAAGAAAAGGTAAAGCCAAATCAAGCAAACAATACACATTATAGAGAAAACCTTTAATTTACTAGTGTAGCATTAGGAGATGCCTCTGAATCTTTATGGGTGGCAAGGGCATAAAAATGATTTTGACCAGTGTTGGTACCAACAGTAGCACCTTTTTGTGCAGTTGTTGAAGATGTAGCAACCGACCCCTTATTAGCTCCAGTAGCTTCCTTAACTCGAGAAAGTCTTTTTGCATAAGCCAAAGATGACCATAATTAAAGAACCAACTTCTCCTATCATCACAACAACCCTGGAAGAGCTGACCACCAAATTTATAAGAATAGTATGGTGAGGCTGACTGAACTCCACTGGCTTGAGACTGGGCACCATAAGCCTCAGGACCATCGCTAGTCTAAAATTGACTAAATGGATTGGAATAGAGAGCTCTAGCCGACTAATATTAACCAGAATTTCCCTATGTCTTCTTCTTGGTCCACATTCTACCATCCCTTCTACTAACTTGTTGACCTTTATGCTAATTTCAAAAACTAAACTTCTTACTCTACCTCTTTTCCTATATCTCAACTTGCTGCATATAAATCACAAGTTTGTAAATATCCATGTCATTATGCAACATCACAGCCTTACACTCTAATATAAAGTTATGAGACACACCCAAAGAAAACTTCCATTTCCTATCCCTCATGCTAGACACCAACTCTAGAGCATAACAAGACAAGTGATGGAACATCAAGGATATTCATTCATGCTCAACCTACCTTGCCTCAAGTTCATAAACTATTCAACCTTATCCTCCCTCAACTCCTAAGAAAAGAAATGATCAAGGAAACTACCAAAAAATTCCTCCCATATAGCCTGCCCAGTATCTTCACTCCTTGACATTTCCCACTCCTTAAACCACTAATATGCCACATCCTTCAACTAATATGCTGCAAAATCTACACCCTTCACATTAATAGCACACATTACTTGCAAAATATTTTCCATTTTAAAAATATAATTGTTGAGGTTCCTTCTCAAACTTAGATCTCATAAAGGTTGGCTAATCCAACCTCATAAATTTCTAAACTCGACTAACGTCAAATAAACTCACAACAACATTAACAGTACCAGACTGATGAAATTGAGATGCCTCTAACTGAGTAAGAAGAAGAATATAATGGTGGAAACCTGCATTATAGATATCTCCTTCATGTGACTGAGCATGAGTATCACCCACCCAAGAAGGACTAGTGGGGACAAACAAGACCATAAGTAGAGTAGCATAATTAAGTAAAGGGACCCTTAACCAGGTCTACACTCCATAAATAGAGTTTGTTCTATCCATATTTCCCTCAGGTGTAGCTAAGGTTCCTACAAAGTTTCTATGAACATAAAATCATCGAGGAGGCATTATGTAAAATACAAGTAAACCGAGAGTTAAAGGGAATTCATGACTCTAGAAACTATAGATTGAAATATAACACCAGAAAGGAAACATTCCTATTTTCCTAGTAGCCTCCCTCTTATAAGTGTGGTGTGCTATAATTCCATAAAAAGGACTCTATCTGACATTAATTTGTGGGCACCCAACAGCCCTAAACCTATGCTCTGATACCTAGCTTGTCATAACCCGACCATGGGACTAGTCGTGATATGTATCTCAAGCCCACCGAGGGCCAGATACCACCGTTAGTGAATGTATATTCTAAACATAATCCAAGTAAACAGAAGAAAACAACCTGAATATAAAGAATAAATTGTTAATTAAACTCTAATTGTCAAGAACAACCATCTAACCTGTACATGTCCACAAAATCATCTAAACCAATCCAAATATCAAACTAGGTTGGGACATGCCCCTGACCATGACAGTGACAATGACAATGATAATTTTATCATGAACTTTTTAAATAAAGAATATTGAAAGAGATTGATGGAATGACCAAGATTTTTGAAAGATAGAAGCTCACCACTTCATCGCAAACCCCATAGATTACTGCACCACCTAACATATCACAAACCAAATGAGAGACCCCTAGGACACTTTATACTAAAAGGATGTAGCATTGAAGAACAGTTAATAGGATAAGCACACGCATGTAGTGATAGAACGGGACAAAATAATGCCACTTTAAAATCAAATCCAAACTCAATATACATATTCAGATACATGAAAGTATACATATATACATAATAATGGGATAGGGAACAAGGTTTAAGAATGAAATTAAAAATAATTAGCCTAGACTATGTATCCCTAACAGTCCTAAGGGATCCATGGGCTATATGGATTTAGCTATTCCTTGTGAAAGGTTCCCAATGCGTGTTAAACACACAAACCAAGAAAATCTAACGATGAGTTAAGGAATGCCCCAACCCCATCAAATAATATATATATATATGAGTATATACTATGTATACGGTTATAAATACCCCCACGTTGGGTAATATGGTTTCCATTATCGATCCCCCAAGGACCTTAGCCTTCTAGAGGGACTACACAACCCACTTTAAGACTAATTAAAACATTTTCACTTAACCCCTCCATTTAACTATGGAGTTATTCATTTATTCAATTACCATTTGTCATCATCATACCAATTGAAATTACAAGTCAATTTCCAATATGTCATTCCACTTATCCATTATCTTTGGGGAATGCATGAACTCCAATTACCAACTTAAGACCAATACATGGCCACCAAGGCCTTTCAAAATCCTTTATGATCCATTAACCTTTTATGCAATACAATATTTTCATAAGTAGTTAAATAATGTGTATTTCTGTGTTCTAAAACTAAATTTTTAAGATGATTAAGGTTAATGCCAAAACCAAACCATAAAATTAGGAGAATTTCACCATCCTCTTTCCCATTCACCAAACCTATGTACACACTAGTTCAACAATCATGAGATAAAGTTTGAATAATAATTCAAAAATTATAGAAAAAACAAGTAAGAATCATTCAAAACACTCAACCCATCATTCAAAACCCATAGTTACATTTACATAAACCATTATTTAACATATGTTATTATTTAAAACCAAGATAGAAAAGAGATACTTGCCTAAAAGAACCAAGAAAATTGGATGATAAACCACATATTGAGCCCTAGATGACCAATCCATAAGAAACCCTAGCTTTTTTCTTGACTTGGGAATGTGAGAGAGAAGAGAGTGTTCATGACTTGGTAAATAATAACAAATAAGCTCCCTTGGGGTTTTTAGTTCATGGAATTTAAGTGTTAAAGGGAGGAAAATTAATAAATTTCCCTTAATTAAAAATGTAGTAAGTTATCCCTAGTCGGTAAGGGTCTGGTGATGACTCATAATGGCTGGCTGCGAGTTGTTTCCAAAATTCATAGTCTGGGTAGTGACTAAGGTCAACCACATTATTGGGGTCACGATTCACCCACCATGACTAATGACCTCAACCTACAACTTATTGGGTCCTAGTCATGACCTAACAAAAAACATAGGTAAACCTCACAGGTCCAGCTACGACTTGCTCCTTACAACTCGTCTCCTAAGTCATCCCTTGGACAGTGATGACCAAACCTAAAAATTTTTAGTAGTCAAAACATGGGGTATTAGAATTATTCATACAATAGAACCATAAGAAATAATATATCATTAATATACAATCACATCCTTTTCAAGGATAAGTACTTCCCAGATGGTAAACTCATATCATTACATGACCTTGGGCCAATAATATAGCCAACATAATTATAACATCAAAACCACGGCCTTAGGCTTACATATATTTGAAAATCATATCCTAAATATATTAGAAACTTATCTCGTACCCATAATCCATAACACAACTAGAAGGAATAATATATCTTTTGTGCCATAAGAATATTTTTAATCATCTCACACTAGTAGGCATACTATAAATAAGAATCTCGCATTTAGGAGCCATTTATCCATATAGATCTCACATCTAGGAGGTATAATATAAATATATTAGTCATATGTCATGACTATGAGGAATATCACCTCTATAAGAAAAATGTAACAACTATGACGAGAACATCATCTCTATAAGCCCAATATAACTTTTAATAGGAATATCATCTTTATAGACCCAATATCATAATTCTAAGAGGAATATCATCTCTATAGGCCCAATGTCACTTCTAAGAGGAATATCATTTTTATAGACCAATATCACATCTAAGAGAAAATAACTTCTCTAAATGCCCAATATCATAACAAAGAGGAATATTATTGCCATAAGTCATTAATCATTATTTGGGATAAAATACATCATGAATCACCAATTCCCAAAGTAACCTTATACTCATGGATTACTAGTCTCAACTATACCTAACATCCACTAATAAATCCACATGGACTAACACAAGTCTTAGCTTAAGATTCATTTGAGGAACCCACTTCTAATCCTTAATTTCCATACATAGAAATTTATACCCAAAACTAGGCGAAGGTATCTTGTTCAACTTCTAGATGTTAAGTAAGCCATAACAATTCTTAAGATAGGAACTTCATCTATAAACCCGGGCATTTATGTCAACACCTCCTAAATTGGGATTTCAAGACCACCACAATATCCCAAATAAAGTTAAGTATACTAAGCATACTTCATTTTAGACTAAACCCCGTTGTCACATTAACATATGACTCCTCACCACCAACCCATAACCACAATAGAACACAACCACCAGACATTCGACACCTTACGAGTTGGGCCACCTGATCTATACACATACCCAAAAACTAGTATTGTGAGTCATATGATTATTATAGATCTTATCACTTAATAAATTTGTGAGGAACAGATACCATGGTGTTTTATATTTCATCCCTTTATAGGTGAAATTCTTGTTTCTTGAATAAAAACCCTATAAAGCTTGAGGTCTTGATTTTAGACCCAAATTATCTTGGTTTTC
Source organism: Capsicum annuum (assembly GCF_002878395.1). NCBI lineage: Eukaryota > Viridiplantae > Streptophyta > Magnoliopsida > Solanales > Solanaceae > Capsicum > Capsicum annuum. The sequence continues at coordinate 100,601,547 of NC_061119.1, forward strand.
ACTCATATATTGAGGGTTATGATTCCTTGTTCATGTATGAACATTAGGTAAACCTCAAAAATATAATTTCCATAAGTGGGATCCACATGGGGTTTTTGATGTCATTTTTGGACCTGAAGAAAAATGGTGCAATATGGGAATTTTTATTCTCATATTGATGAGTAGATATTGATTTCTATAGGATTTTAAAGTTAATACAAGAGTTAGGTATACGATTTGAGGAATTGCGGTTTAGCTTAGAGGTATGCTTTTGTCTACTTTTTTCTATTAGATGACGTATGATATATATTACGTGTGGACGTGAATGGTAATGTTGGCTATGGGTAGGATGCCTTAGTCTAGATTATTGAAGTGAGTGGATTAGATAATGGTTTTAACCCATAAGGTGGAAATCCAAGTCTAAAAGTTTCAGAAATATCTTCCAAAGTATGAAATACTTTGCATCATTTGGAATTTCACCCGTTTAGATCATTTAATAAGATTTTCATCGATACCAAATTCGCCCAAATTGGACCCTCAGGTGAAGAGTTAGAGCCATTTTAATGAGACAGTGTGCCACGTGGAACCCTAGCGCATCGCGGAGCCATCGAAAATAGCAATTGGTAAAGTCTAGTGAACCTCTGTGATTCCATTATGTTGCGGTATAGTTCCATTTTGCAATCAAGATGGCAACACGATTTCAACTGTCTCATCCCATCGTGCAGTTTCCCAATTGTCCATTTCCACTAAATAGCGCTATTATGGCGCATTGCACCAGGATGTAAAATTTGGATTTTTTAGCTTAATTCATAGGGATTTTGGGTCCTTTCCCCTTTCTTCCTAGCCTTTATAAATAACTAGCTAAGGGATTTTAGCCGTATTTTCTCTTATTCCACCAAGAATTAGGGTTTTTAAAATCAAAATCATCTCTTTCTTCAACAAAAATCAAGACAGATCTAGTGAAATCAAGAAATCTTCTGAATGATTTTAAGAAAAGAGTTTCCCCAAGGTATGTATATGTCGATTCTTGGGTCCCTTTCATCTAAGAAGCTCAAGAACCCTTTTTAAAACTTCAAGATCTTTATGCTTACGATATTCCATGATTTGTAGAGTTGAAATTGATGTTCCTTGTGATGTTGAGTTTTGATTCATGTTTGTGTACAATATTTATGAGCTTTGACCCTAGTATGTGTAATTTATGTGACGTGTTCATGGCATTTGGTTGTAGAAATGGTTGAATAAGCGAAGCATGTCCCCCATAGGTTTGATAAAGAGCTTACGTAAAGCATAAGGGCCATTGTAGTAGATGAAAACCCAAATTGTGAGTTAGTTTATGCATGTCTAGTGTTTGATAAACTGCCCAAGTGTATGACTTATTCCATGATAGTCGGAAATTCCCAAATAAGTATAAACCTGTGTCTGTCTAGTTATTGTTGAAGGACCTTAGTGAACAAGTGGAGATGTGATGGTAGTAAATTCCTCAATTATCTGCTCTTTGATATATGCTAAGCTTTTAATACATGCCAAGTGGTTATCAAGTATGTTGAGACATGATAGTATGAAGTATTCCCCAAATTATATGATGTCTAAATACATGTCAAGATTGATTTAGGTGTGAAATACTTGAGGAAAGACCTTGTTGAATGGATTATGATCTAGTAGCATGTTTCACCTATGCTATTATATGTTTATGATCCCTAATTGCTTGAAGTGATGTCTTAGTTATTGTGAGGATGAACATATGATATGGTTCCGAAATACTTGAAGAGATGCTTTAATGATAATAATGATGAATGTATGACTGTGATGATGAATGAATGATTGTGATGATAATAATGAATGAATGGTTGTGATGATGGAAGAATGATTATACTTTATTTTATGTTATCAAGTCTTAAGGGTATTTATACCCCAAAATTTAGCTACTGTCTAGAGACTTTGTCAGCTTCACGATAATTCTAGTCGACCCATGATTCTCGAAACTCAGTGAGCTATAGAACTCTGTATCTTCAGACAATTGAAGAACGTAAGAACGCTTAGAAATCTCAGTATTCTCTGTAATCTCCATATCACTAGTAATATAGCTTGAACCCTGTAATCAACTCAGATCCAATAGTATGCAAGTGTTCAATTCAAATCTTAAAAGTAATTGAATAATCTATTCAAGCTCTGTATCATTAGTCAGATACGGTGATTCACTACCATTTTCGTCAGATACAGAAGTAAGTGATCTCAACGTTGCTCAGTCATATCTTTTGATAAACATGATTAGTATCACATTCAATTCAGTTGTGTTCAGTTAAGAATTCAGTCAGAGTCTTTCAGTTGAGAGTAGAAACTAGCACTAAGTAAGGAAAGGTATGACGGCTCTTCTCATCAGTGAGAGAGAGAGACCGGAGTTGTTAGTAGTAATCCCTGACCTCCAGAACTGCATAGCCAGTGCAGGATACAGGAGTGACCATCAGGAAAAGGCTGTCACCTCTATAGGGAGAGCATTTGACTATTTTATTAGCTTAGGTCGACTACCTGGTAAGGGTCATCTGTCAGAGAGGATTAACTAAATAGAGGTCCTTACCTATGGCATGGTATTGATACCCTTCTTGCTGGGGTTACAAGTTTGACCCCACCTGTGGTAGGTTGGGGCATATTGGTTAAGTAATTAATTCCTACAGTTTTAGTTACAGTTTTAGTTCTAGTATCAATCTTCAGAAATCATGATTGTGAAATACAATCATCTATAATTATGAGGAACTCAGATAGTTCCATTGATTCATGGACCATCCTATCAGATAGTCTTGGTCTCATATATAGTTATTTGATATCATATTCTGAGATATGCCGCCAGATAGGCTTGATTCACGATCTCAGATTCTATTGAATATCCTTGATGTCAGATTCAGATATATTCATGTTTTTTATCATTGATAATAGTTTCTAAAATCATCCATTAGAGAGGTTGATCTCAAATACTGTCGGTCAAAAAAAGTAAGCTCAAAATTTAGTCCTTGATGTAAGTGTATCCAGATCCTCAGTTATCAGTATTACATGATTCAGTATCTCAGTGTCAGTAGTGAGTTCAGTATGCAGTAAAGTGGTTTTCGAGTTTCAGCATTTAGAGTTCTGATGATTGTGATTAGGGTCTGTGCATTCAGGTATGTGTTCTCGTGCGACATTTTCATAATTATTCACTTTAGATATTTTACATGCATGAGCCTTTGCATTTAGCCTTACCTCATCTACATACTCAGTACATTCCTATACTAACGCATTTGCGCCATGCTATTTTATTTGGCACCATAGGTTCATAGGCACAGGACCCAAAGTTTCCTCAGCAGTTCAGTTCGAGTCAGCAGCAGTAGTCCTAGTAGTAAGTCCTCTTCTTTTGAGGATGAATCTTAATTTACTATTATTTACATAAGATTTTGTTTATATTTTAAGTTGACGGAGTTAGTTGGGGACATGTCCCATTAACTCCACAGTTTAGAGAGTTTCGAAGCTTCTTAGGCAGATGTATTAGTATTCAATTTTCAGTTTTGAGTATGTGTAGATGTGTTGAACCTTAAACCCAGTTTCTACATTTATTTCAGATATTAAGTAGTGTACAGGTACAGATATCAGAAAAGGATTAGCTTGTGGTCCTTTGGGGTCATAAGCACTGTGTGACATCTCATGATAGGATCTCGGGGCATTACATATATCATGATGATATGAGTTGTACAATGGAGTTGTATATTTGATAAAATATGATGTCTAACCTTTTGTCTTTGTGACGACTATATATTACTATCCCATGTTGTGGTGATGACTTAGAGGCTTGACTTATAAGTTGGGATGGGATTTTTATAGTATAATTTGGGGGTATTCTAGACATTTTTCCTCATAATTAGATTTTACCCCATGACGTAAAACATGTTTGGAGGATTCATTAACATAGGATTTTAAATCAAGCACTCTCTAAAATATCTCAAATTTCTCTAAAGAACTTCATTCAAGAAAAGGCTAGGATTTCTTCAAGTCAATTAATTTGGGGATTATAGAATGATTCTCTTCATCGTCCTTGGTTTCCAAGGCATGTTACTCATCCCTCCTTGTTAGTTAAACTAAAATCATGTTTCAATGAATGGTTTCCATGGGTTTGGTTAGGGTTTTGATATATATATTGAGGGTTTTTTTTGTTCATGGTTGGATAATGTTTTCCCACATTTTTCTTATGGTTGTTTATGTTATAATTATGGTTTAAATATGTGGTTTCGTAGGAATGGTGAATTGATACTTAAGCGTCTCTACCTCTCAACAAAGTGAATCTTATGGAACCTCCGAGAGGGACTTCTCTACGTAAAGAGATAAGTAAGAGTAAGAGTCATTCCAGTTGAGTGGGTAAAGTTTCTCTTTCGAGCAAGATCCTTTACCATGACTAAATAAATGAAAGAAAGTAAGAGAGAGAGTGGCCTCATAGTTCAACAATGAAAATAAAGGACTACCTTATCTTATGGATGTCACTGAATGAATCTAGTAACTAATTCCACTAGAGAGGATGAGGTGCATATCATCTCATCACCTTCTCCAGACTTCTTTTTCTTATTTCAATTTTTTTTAGAATAGAGAAAGAGTAGAAACTAAGGTTACGCCCTATAAAAGATTTGGTTGAAGTTTTTTTGTCACCTGCTATCTTGGAACCTATTTTCTTACAAGGGCAAGAGTGGAAAGACCGATTCACGAAAGAATTATGTGGTGTAGACAATGGTTTTTCGTTGGAGTTTACGACCCTCCAAGTCTCTACCTACTTGTGGAATAGGTGCGGTTCCTTGATATTAAGGCGTCAAGGCAATCGAAGAAGGCCACAGGTTGAAAAACTGATTCTTTGATCATTAAATTGACTCTCACTCAAATATTACGGCATAAAAAAATGGATTAATTCATTCAACAAGATCTGTTCAGATCATACCTAGAAGAATGGGATTGTTTTGAACTCTCACTCAAATGTAAATTCCCACGGCTAAAAAATATCCCATGCCACATTTTATGAACAGCTATGCCTAATAATGAATTGTGATATAGCTCCAAATAAGCCATAATAATATTCCTGACTAGAAATCCATAAAGGACTTTAAGGGAGATAAAATGGAGGGCCCTATGCAATACATCCTACTGCCTTGGGACGTCTGCATGTTACATCATAGCAGCATCACCAAATGTAGGTGGAAAGCTCTTGTATAGGTTGGGTACTAGCTAGCGCCTTTCTTATAATAATAGAAAATATTGGGCCTTCCCCTTATTTATTTGTATTAGTAAAGTTTCTCAAGGACTTCTACTGGGAATTAAAGTTCCTTATTATAGGATCTCTAGTGAAGCCTAATTAATAATGGCCACTTATCTGAGTAAGAAGATGATGGCTCCTATTATTGTTGAGCGATCTCCTTTACAAGTTATCTTTCGGAATTTTACTCTCATTTAAACCGATGACTATTTGGATTCACGTGCTTTGTGAAAAATCCTTCTCCTACACAAGAAAAACTTAACCCTACATGTCACTCTATGTGTTTTCTTGAGTCAGGTTGGGGTACCCCTCTCTCAAAAGGGGTACATATATTAATGATCTTTCTACATGACGATTCTACCTTTCTCGATATGTTATTTTTTTTGAACTTACTATGGAGCTAGAGCCTTGGAGATTCACTATGATGGTGGGAAATTATGTTCCCTTGTCTCCCCTTAGAGGAGAGGGGTGGAACTGTTGAGTAATTTACCTGAGATAATATTAGAATTCTCTGATTAAGAGAGTTAGGAAGATCCGGGTGACCAGAGTTATCAGCTTAAGGTAAAGTTTTGTAGGTTTATAAAGAAAGATTCTCATTTCTCAATTTTTAGAGCTAAGAAAACTAATTTAGTGGTCTCTCTCTCTCTCTATACTTCAAACCAAGACTCTTCTTCTGACTTAGGTTCTCTAGCTTCTATTCTCGGTGGATGTAAACCCACCCATCTTTGTTTTTCTGTTCATAGGTTTGTATTACTAAGTCTCTATCTACTTCCCATAAGTACTTTTTACAATTTCATCCAAATTTTTCAATCTGATACCTTTGTAGAGGCCATATCTTAACCTTGATGGTTGCTTTGTGTAGAAAGATATTGTAGCACTAGAATGGTTTCCTACTTGGGATTGAGTCTCTCTTTCTCTAGGGAAAGAATTCATTGGCTACAAATAGGTCTATAAAGTTAACAAAAAATAAATGGAGCAGTTGAGAGGTTGAAGTCTAGATTAGTGGTCGTAGAATACGCATAATAATATTGAGTCAAACCCCTTTCCTTACAGTTAAGTGCCAAAAGGGCCACCTCTTCAGTAACAGCTATTTCCTCATCTGTGAAGCAATTCTTAAGCTTATATTCCTCCTTGGTTTTGATAGGGTGAATGATGTTCTGCTATCGCCCTTTGTTTTAGGTTTCATAGGTGATGTCAAATTCAGACAGAAGCAATAATAATCATCTAGTCCTTCCCATTACGTTAAGGCAAGTTTCCCAAAAAAATAATTTATTTTGGTCCACAAAAGCTATTCAATGTACTGGGTAAGAGAACATGAAATGACTCGATTTTTGCCTTACCCGAAAAACGGGTTTTCTACAAATTGGTATACATGGACTTGGAGTCCGTCATTTTTTTACATTGGTAGTAGATGGCTCTTTACTTTTGTCTGACTTCATCATATTATGCATACATAGACAGCATAGTGGTTTCAATTACTGATAGGTATAGTTATAAAGGCTTCCTAGCGTTGTAGACACTAAAATAGATGTATTCCATTATTTTGGCAAATGGTTTCTTCCATTTTCCTGTGAAATTTGGATTTCAAAATTAGTCTATCATCTCGCAAGTGGTTATACAAGAGAAAGTAAAAGTCTGATTGGACACTTGATCACTATAAGGCTCACATGGTAGCAAAAGGCTACAACCAGCAGTAGTGTGTAGACTATGTTCAAATATTCAGTCCAATAATAAAGGTGGAATCAAGGGCGATTAGAGGTGTGACTTGCTTGATAAGGGAAAGAGAAGACGTCTCTTAATGGCCCATTAACTCATAACAAGTTGATTCCTACATTTTTTAATTCCCAGAAGCTCTTAGCTAATCTTCTATACTATAGGCTCTAAAGGCATTACTTGATTGAAAGAGTACTTATATTATAAGGGCTTCCCTTTCCAACATCCCACTTATATGCAGGTCAAAGTCGATTTGTCGACTTAAGAAGCACGAAAAAAATTAGCTCACTCAACTAAAAGGAGAGGGATGAGAGTAATCTTTTTCCAATAGACTAGCTGCATATTGTAGGAGTTCCTGACCTAAAAGGACACCAGCAAGATACAAGTGAATATGAACAAAGCCAGACCCATATGATATTCAATAATCACACTTTTTTTAGAGAAAAAAAACTAAATTTGTTAAGGAAGATCAGCTTTAGAGGAAAACCTATAGTAAAAGTGAGAATCAGAGCCTAAGTTTACTAAAGAGTCTGCCATTTTGTTCTTTTCTCTAAATGTATAGATAATTTTGAAATGGCTAGCTAATAAGTTGATGAAATAAAGCTCTACCATCAGTTTAGGTATAGGTAATTCTAGTGGATTCTTTATTTTCATTGAAGCAATCAACAATGATTTTTGAGTCAATTGCGAGTTTACTATCTTGAGAAGCTGAGAACATTTTTCAGCCAGTCCATAATTTTTTAAATAATTACACCCTATTGAGATATTGGGTTTTCTAATTTACTGCTATTACCTTCCTTCCATAATTCTCAAACTTAAAAAATAGTAACAATAGATGTGACGTAGCCTACTTGGGATTTTCTATGAGATTTGTTAAACTGTTGGGACTTAGTGGAATCCATTTGGAAGGATATTATATCAACATGGCATCAAAATGGTTCCAAACTTCCATAGCAAGCTCACTCTTGATGAAGAGATGATCAATACTTTAATTATGATTCTTCAAACTGCACAAGAATTTTCTTGCTAATCTTATACCTTTTGTCTGAATTTATTCCCTTAACTGGTTCTAAAATCCCCATATAAAAAGTAAAATAAGAGCTTTCACGCAAAAACTGCAAATAACTATAGGAATGAATTTATCCCAAACAAATTGAGTCCTATCTTGAATGCCCATTCGATTTCTTATCGATTCCCCACCAGTAAGGCTAGCTTGCTCACTTTAAGCAAGATGCCATAGTAGAAGTGCAATCACCCTTTTTCCATATTTAGAGGACCATTATGAGAGTTGTTGATACCGAAAGTCTCCCTCAAATATCTCGACTAGGAAGACCTCATACGACAGTTGCTTGACTTCTACCGATTGACTGCCTCTATTCCCCTTATTTCATTTTTCCTTATTTGTGTATGGATTTGCTTAATAAATAATTCCCTTAAGATGGTTATTTCTTTCTTGACAAATAATAAGGTCATGAAATCAAAGAAGAGTGGAAAGTGCTTACTCCAATGTTATGTGGGAAATAGCCTCACTCAAACCAAAATAACACATATATTGATAGAAATTCCACCTTTTTGTGACTACTCGACCAAGATTTCTTACCCCCTTACAGAGTAGAAGTATTTTGGGGGAGGCATGATAGGAGCAAGGCCATGGTTAGATAACTTATCTGGCAGCGGATAAAGGTAAAGACAAAATTTGGCTAGAAAAGGATTCCAACCCCTTCTCATTGGGTCTCTAATTCTCAGGAAAATATTGTAATGTGAATCCTCAGGCCTACACATTGTGCTACTTCTGTATAGAAACTAGAGAGTCTATTTCAACCTGAATGAGTCTGTAAGCCTCTTCCAGATGCTTTTAGTTTGTCTAAATAGAAATAGTCAAAAGAAAATGATTGGCCAGGGATTCACAACAGGAACTTGCAAAGCTAACACAAGAGAAAAGAAATATGTTCACCCTCGGCAACACACCCTTGATAATACCCCAAAAATATTTTTAATCGCTATCAATGCATCAAGTTAAATAGTGTTTTTTAACAATATTAAGCAGCTTTAAGGTAAATATGACAGTCAAGCTCACAAGAAGCTCTTGTCACAAACTACACCAGAAATGCAAGAAACTTTGAATTGGACGTAGATAGCCATTTTCATCTTTTTTTATTATGATAGGTACCCTTCCCTCACTATACAATGAGAGGAATTCTTTGAGCCCTAATCTTTTTTCCCTTCTCATATGACCTGAAAGTTGGGAAGGCACTTTAAGAAGGTGCCAGTTAACTTCTAGTTGTAGCGAATCTTACATAAGTTCTAGTGCTTTCTCTAGATTGTATTTTTGAATGATCTTTCCTTGCATAGAGAAATGCCCGATTTAACCAGAATCTTCTTTATAGCTTTTAGATTCATCCCGTGATATTTGGCTTAGGCCATTTGCTCCAAACATGAACTCAACTTCCTTTTTTCACCAACAACGGCTGCTCACCCAAGAAACTAGTCAATGTCTTTTCCCTTTGCTGCAATATTCACATTCCCACTCCTCCTCAGACCAAACTAGATTACATTTCCTTACATTCATAGCTTCTCCCTGATATCCTATCTTAAGGTTCCCCCGATATACTTTATTAAAGAAGACTTTTGCTCATCATCTTCATCTTTAGTCGAAAGCTATTTATTTTATGATTTCTTTTCTAAATTTTTGGAGACTTTCTTTTTTATCCAATATCGCCAATCCTATAAGAGAAGGATCTTTCTTCACCCCTACGTATGATAGGCCCTTCTTTAAGAGTGCCTTCTCCCCAACCTCCAATCATCTTAGAAGAGAAGACTAAGCTTAGATGAATTGGAATCTGCCCCGACCCCTCCTTAGTGAATTTGATTAGGAAAGGGAATAGGGTAGTAAATTGAGCTTCAACTCAAATTAGACCTTTTGTAGATGAAACTTCAGACATATGTATGGGCCTGACAAAGCATAGAGAAAATGTGCCAAATATCCTAGCCAGACTCATCGGGTGGGGAATCCCATCCTCAGTGAAGCCAGTAAGCATGCCCACGTCCATATAATAAAGGCTATTGGTTCTATCCAAATTCAAAGCCTATTAAAGACTCTACATGAAATGATCTGAGTACATCCAAATGATATTAAGCAAAATACTATTCCGAAAAGAATGGTAAAGTAATGAATTATAGTCTGCTCAAATATTTCATATCTTTCCCACATGTGATTCATCTTAAAAACTTTTGATTAGGTTAAAAAATACCCCTAGATATCAAAACAAAATAATTATAAGGGCAAAAAAGGCAAAGTCCAAAGCATTGACTCAAAATGGGGCAAAGAGATATGCTCCTTTGACTACTTCTCCGCCAACTGACTACTACTATGATAAATACTCCTATTTCTTATTTGTAGATCATAGATTAAGATGTTATTAGGTAAGGAAATTCAATCTTTTCATTTTTTTGAGAATAGATCCCCAATAGCTTGCAGATGAGGAATTTTTTTGCTACGGTCCTTATGCGAGTTAGCCTGTCTTTCTTTCTCAAAAAATCCCTCCTCACTCTTCTATTTATTTACTTTTAGGGTAAGAAGCATCCAATTCCATTTATTTCCAATAACTATTTGTCTGGATCAATCTAAATTAGTCTTATGTATTATAGTTTGAATTACTTTATTTTTCTTTCCAATATGAATCTTGGTATATATTGAAAGAATCTAATCAGTGAAGGAAAAGCAATAGATTTAGGAATATTTAAAATCACGTAGTAATCTTTTTTAACATTTTCAAGAAATAATTGAGTAAATAATTTAAAACTATTTCACGGGCATCAAAAAGGAAAAGTAAATCTCACTGATTTTTGACCCCCATTCCAAGATTGGAAATAATTTGATAAAGTCTAAATCCTATTTCCAAAATGAGAAAGCGGTAAATGCATAATATATGGCTCACCTGACGATCTTATTATACATAGTATATCATTAGACAATCAATATGTTTATATCCTTTCTTTCTCATAAAAAGTATGTATACACTTAACAAAGCTACTTCTTCTTTGAACAGTAAAGAGAGAAAGAAATAAAAAAGGGTCCGACCTTTCTTAGTATCACCTAGTAAGAGGCCATTTATAGGAATAATAAATTTAGCAAGAATTAGGTTTGAATAAATTTCCTGGGATCCTCTTCCTTTCAAACTACAAACTTGGGAATCATTTAAACAGATCTTCGATTAAAAGAGGATGATTCCTATAATACATTATTCCAGTCGAGTCCAAATGAACTTCAAAATGAATATATTTTTATTTTCTTCCAAATGTGTTGCAAAACGATGACAAAAGCTATTAATATTGTTAGAGTCTGCTTTCTTAACTCAATTAGTAGGACCATGTTAGTCCACTCCTTATCCACACTACAAGTGAAAGAGAAAAAGTAAAGAATACCATTAAAGTAGCCCATGTAAGACTGACTAAATCCATATGGATCATGTCCCTTGTCTCTATCAATATAAAGGAATTCTTCAATTATTCTGATCTAATAATAGTGGAATCAATGGCACGGAGTCAAAACAAGAAAGACTATCAATAAAATAATCCAATAATTTGCTTATTTTATAAGGAAGAATATAGAAATTTCTTATTTCAAGCTTGAAAGAAGAACTGGTAGGCTTGGCGCATTACGCCCCATTACTTAAGTAATATCCTATGGTTCCCCCTTAGCCCTTTTCTCAGCCTATTCTAATAACCTTTCTATATTCTATTAGAAAAATCAAGGTTGTACAAAGAAATTCTATAGGAAAGCTGACTAATAGTGAGAACTCTTGAAAAGAGACTGATAGAGAGAACTATTAAAAAGAGAATTAGAGTAAAAACTATTGAAAAATGATACCTTGGTCATGAACTAAATCAAACCATAGAAAGATAATACCTTGATTAAGAACTAAATCAGTGTATCTGTTATGCAAAATAATTAAAAGAAAGGTCGTGAGTGATGTTATTCTCTGGTGGGGAGAACAAACAATGTTGATTTGCATAAGGCGCCTAGTCACATTCTGAAGCATTGCCTCTTCTAATTAAGTTAAAAGGAAGTGATGTGATTCTCAGGCCAGCATCACTATATCTCTTAAAAATGATTTTGATAAAGAAATTCTCTATAATGAACAAAATGAACATAGGAATACATCCACAGTTAAGAGAAAAGTGAGAATTCTTAAAAAATTAACAAAGTAATACATCCACTATTAAGAGAGAATAACGAATTAAGTGCATTCCTATGTCCCTTCCAGTAATAACAAATTTAGTGCTTTCTCATGTACCTTCAAGTAGTAGTATATTCCAAGTGACTTTTGGATGTAGTAGCTAACAAATTTTAGATTGAATTCATGCTGAAAAATTATTATTCTAGTCAATATAATTTATTGTTTAGGGGGAATTACACTTACTTGTTTTTAGTACAAGTAGCTACTAGGTTTTCTATGACTTTTTACTATCATCCGACCATTAATGAGGCTTTTGCTTCTATTTAATATATAATGACTGAATCCAACTTTGGTAGGTTAATGTGATTAGTTCATCAATGGTCGGTATGTATGAATGTCCTAATGGTGATCATGTATGTATTTCTTGTGTATCTCACAGGCAGATTTTAAAAACCTCGCAAATTGACTTAGGTTATAGGTGTGGTTCTGGCTATATTAACTGTATCTTTTGGCATAACTAGCTATTCCTTACCATAGGACCAAATTGGTTATTGGTCAGTGAAAATATTAAGAGGTGTCCAGAATGCTATTCCTCTAATTTGATCACCTTTGGTCAAATTATTGGGCTGAAGCGCTAGTGTGGGACAATCTACTTTGACTCATTTTTCTAGTTTACACATTTTTGTATTGCCACTTCTTACTGTAGTATTTATGTTAATGCACTTTCCAATGATACGTAAACAAGGTAATTTAGGGACCTTATAGATCGAGTAAAAATATATATCCTAAATATTTGTAATTAATGGTTTATCACTTGGTGAAAGAACATATAGTATTTCATTGATACAAGTATAGATTATTTAAAATAATAATACATAGAAACGGACATCTTTCCTTGCATTTCTTTTTCAAATAATGAACTTCTATTTTGAAGCTCTAAGAAAAAATAAAGTCCTTCGGGTATCCCCAAGTAGACCTATCAGGAGCCAATACAATAATAGAACGCACATGATAGAGTAGTCCCCTTTCTTATCTAATGTCTAATAAGATTAGGTTCCAAAGCCCCTTTATTAAGAGATGGAACAATCATTACCCGATAGCTCAAAGATGACCAGTACAAAACCATGTGATCAATCTACTTTACTGGCTCCTACATGTCCTTTTTATGATATTATTTGTTGATAGATATATCATAGACTCCCCTCGGTCATTCCTCACTCAACAACTATATCCTTTCATAAAAAAGACCTAACCACTATATCTTGCTCTTAATTCATCTATTTTTTCTATCTTTACAGCTAGTTCTAATAGTCCATTAAGGCCTTAGTGTTCACAAACAGTGATCTATAGTAATTCAGTACAGGAAAGGCATGAGAAATACATAACTACTTACGATAGTAGTTGAATTGTATTCTTGAAGATGATTCCATTTTCTTTTTATAGGAATGTGATTCTCATCTTGTCAAGCCTGCTTTACTCAATGAAAGCCCACAAAAGGGTAAAAGAACGGCAAGCTTACCTATCATCAAAGCAAGCTCAAGTCTGTGTAAGAAGTCCAATAAGATATATTCAAATTCAAATTTGGATCCTCACATGAAAGAATGCAAGGGATCTTAGTACATCTAAATATCCCAGACTATCAAAGAGGCCTAGTCCCATATAGCCTCTGCACATCCAAACTTTGTTGTGATGTGTCAGATTACAATGTGTAGCTGCTTGTAATATAACTTCTACCTCTGCTTCCGAGTTAGTAGTGTCCTATATGTTGATTCTCTTTGCATACAATAGATCCCCATGCCCATTTCTAAGATAAAAGGCATATGAACTAGCTCCAGGATTATCTCTAGAACCTCCATCTGTGTTATACTTTACCCACCCTTCCTATGGGATTTCCCAAATAACTTTGGTGATTTTAACTCGTGCCCTTATCTTCTCTAGTTCCTAAAGAATCTCCGCGTAAGTGTATGAAGACTCATATTTTGGCTTTCTCACTTTTAGTAACATTCTCAAATTCCTTGTCACATTTTTCCCTTTATGCTTACTGTTGTTTCTTCTCGTCCATAGCTCCCAGATTATTATACTAGGAAGTGCTTGAAACTAGGTTTTTTTTCCTTCCTTCACATCTGCATTCCACCATTTCATGATAGTTTTCTTCAAGCTTAGCCGTTGTATGTTAATACTTGAAAAAGAGGGAAAAAGGTACCAAATCTTGTTAGCAAGATTTGAGTTTAGGAACACATAAGACATAGTCTCTTGTGCAGAATTTGTACAACATGAATATCTGGTTTGTCCCGCATAACCCCATTTGCTTATTCTGTTACTCATAAGAACTTTGAACTTCCACATACTCCACATAAAATATTCTATCTTGAAATGTAGCCGTTTTATTTATATCTCCATTAAAATATTGTTAGGCTGTTCTTTTTGGCGGATGTATTGCCAGGTAGATCGTACTGTAAAATTTCCTTTGGCCTTTAACATCCACCTTGGCTTATCACTTTCTTCTGAATGAATTGGTGGTCTAATCTTTTCTAAAATGTTCTTGACTATTTCTTCTGGTAATAGTTATTCAATCAGATTCTCATTCTATCTCCCTTTTGTTACCAAGTCTCTAGCCTTCTGATATTTGCCACCCCACTCCTTGCTTTTCTGTATAATTATGTACTAATTCCCCATACCTATCCAATTGTCATACCATAAATGAGCATTCCCTTTCCTTGTTTGCCACAAAATTTGGTGTTTTTTTAGACTCTAGCTTGTAGCATTTTCTTCCAAACTTGCGAACCTCCTGAGCCAGTTTTCTACATTACTCTGTTTGGGTTTTCTTTTCTACAATACTTGTTGTATATGTAACTATTCCATATAGAGGTTTAAGTCTTGAAATTCCACCATAATTTGCGTAACAGAGCCATAGACACAACTTTTAGCAATCTAAAACCTAATCCCCCTTCCTCCAAAGGAAGACATAGTTTTTTCCATCTTGTTTAATGCTCCCCCTTCCTCCAATACTGTTGCTCCAGAAGAATTAAGAAAAAATTTTATGCATCGTGCTTAGAACATTCATAGGGGGATTCATTTTTGATAATAAATGAATGGGTATGCTTTGTAACACATGCTTGATAAGAATGACCCTTCCTCCATATGAAAGTAGCTACCCTTCCAACCATGCAATTTGGAGCTTATTCTATTCAATTTGTGCTGGTAGTAATCTTTCTTCATCCTCAAGTAGAAAATAGGATATCCCAAGTAAGTACAAGGAAAATCCTTTCTCAAAATTCCCTTGGCTACATTTGCCATTATGTCATGACCCAAAAATGAAGGGTTATGATGGCACTTGTCGTGAGAAGCCTTGACAAGTAAGCCTATCACCCAAACTGATATAAAAAGTGAAATCAATACCAAACCCAAGGCAAGAATCCTAGAACAGAGTTAAACCATACATATATAGTAAGAGCGAAAATATAATCAAAGATACCAAATCAAATCCCAAAACTCGGTGTCATAGTGTAAGAACCAACTAATACAACTCGAAGTCAAAATATACATAGGATATCCAAAAAGGAAACAAACTCCACCTGTGAATATAATAGGATATAGCTAGATAAGAAAAGGTAGTGGTCAACTCCAGATGTATAAATCAACTGTTACCTCGAATAAACTTTAAATGTCGCATGAATCAACTATCCGTGCGGCACACTCATACCTGAATCAGCACTGAAAGGGAATAGTAGGGATGAGTACGATCTACTTTTACTCAGTAGGTATCATAGGCCGACTGACTAAAGTAGAAAATAAAACATATAAACACAAACTATAGGCACGCCACCTGCAATTAGAAAATGTCCCAAATGGTAACCCACATCGTCTTCACTAACAGTTCTACTATACATACACATAGCAAAAATAGATAGGCAAAAGAACAACAAGTATACATATACTCCGAATACAAGTATAAGAATATATAACAAATAGACAGATATCAAGTGATAAACAAAAATACAATCACAAAATAAGCACAACATATGGAATGCAATGTAGAAGATGAAGAAAAAGATTAAGAAGAAGATGATAATGCACGACATTGTTGCACACATTTCGTATACACCTATCGATCTTAGTTACAGAAGTAGGACCCATGAAAGATTTGTCAAACCACACTTACCGATCTCATCTATGAACGTAGGACCCATGGAGGGTTCATCAATCTGTATAGGACCCATGGAGGTTTGATATCATCTCTTTGTTGTTCTTGTAGTTTGAATACGAGTGTGGTCATTAAAAGGTCCTCGGTTCTCTTGAACTAATGGACTATTTTGGTGTGTGAATTATTGTGTTCCTGGGGTTTTTGGTATCATTTGGTATCAGAGCAAGGCTGGTTATGTTCCTACACTACTAATCTTGGGCTCGTTTAGTTGAAAAAAAAAAGAAAGTTGTTCCTGGCCGATAGCTTGTAATCGTGTTATTGTTGTTGTTAGGCCAAATTGGTGTCTAGATTTATGAGTGTTTTTACTTGTCTTTGTTGTTTCTTGTGTTGGTTCTCTTCATCTCTGACACTCTTGAGTCTTGATCCAATTTCTTGAGCTAGGGTTCAAGTTGTTGTTGAAGATTGTGGGATGGTTTTGTTGTTGTTGTTGGTGGTGGTGGTGGTGTTCATCTTCTGTTCTTGAAATTGTGTTGAAAAAGTTGTTGATATTGAAAACCATATAAATAAGAGAAGACTTTTGTTTGTCTTGACACAATTTTCAAGACCACACCAAAGTAGTAACGAGACCAAAAGACTTCCAAAAGTGTAGTTACCAAAAAGAAGAAAGAC
The DNA here is from genome assembly GCF_002878395.1 of Capsicum annuum. NCBI lineage: Eukaryota > Viridiplantae > Streptophyta > Magnoliopsida > Solanales > Solanaceae > Capsicum > Capsicum annuum. The sequence goes on from NC_061119.1 coordinate 100,618,489, forward strand.
CACTTTTCAAAAATAGCCCAAAGAGGATAAGAGACAAGACTACCAAAAAGGTTGTCTTACCAATTTGGTGCAAGTAGGTGAAAGACTTTATGAATCTTGAAAGTGGAGTCTAAAACCTTGTTTGTCTCAACTTTTGGCCGAAATTTTTGTTTTCCAAATACAAAATTGAACAACTAATTTTTTGAAACAAAAAATTTTCAACTTCAACGACATTTCAGCGAACTATAGTAATGTGCCACATAATCAAAAGCTCAAGAACATTGGATTTCCTAGTTTCACTTCTTTTTTTCAATTTGTTTCTAAATTTTGTTAACCCTTATAATAATTGACAACTTGTAAATACCTACTAGGTTGAAGATTAGTTTTTTGAGTACGTTCTTCGTGTTAGAGTTATTTTTTTGTGTTTTTCTCATTTTTGAATCGTAGTATATTTTTGGTTCAAGTTCGTACATTACTTTTTTTGTGTCGTTTCAAACAAGAATCTACTCGAACCTCGAGCTACAATTGGAACCGAGTGACCTCATTGGAGTATAAGCGGGTTATCAACTCTTGTAAGGCCAATAGAGTGAAAACTTTAAAAGTGTGATCTTGAGAGTTTACGGACTGTTTTGAGACATTTTGTGGACTGGTTTTTACTAACCTTTAACGTGTTTTCTGTGTTAGTGTTGTTTGTTTAGTAGGTTTTGATAGGCACAATGGCGGATGAAGGGGAAATGCCTACTTAGGCTAGTTCTTTCATGGAAAAGCTTATCATTTCCATGGATAACCGGTTAGGCTCTTTTGAAGGGAGGTTGGAGAGAATGGAAGGAAGAATGGAAAGAATGAAAGGGAGAATGAAAGGTATGAAGGATTTTTTTTCGAGGAGAATGGACAACTTGGAAGTTCATTTAGATTCTAACCATTCAAGTCCTAAACACTACCATGCCTTGACTAGTGGACATGCTACCAATACCTCCCTGACTATAACCCTTGATACACTTCACCAAATGCTCAATCAACCTAGACCAACCCATGAACCCCTCAACCAAGTCCCTACTTATCCAAATAACCGAAACCAAGTCCACCAAGAAGCTCCCTAAAATTGTGACCCACTTGAAATGCCAAGAGCACTACTAAATCGAAACCAACCAATCTAAATTGATGATGTGGAAGTTGAGGGTCCTTATAGAGGTGAGGAGTTAGATGAAGTAGCTCTGTTTGCAGAATTTATGAGAAATGGAAGAAGAGCTAATGGTGGAGGGCATAGGGGCCATGGGAGAAGATTTGGACCACCTCCTTATGGTAGAGGCAATATGGGGAAACGTCATCATGTTCAAGAAGGTTATAGGGACCACGAAGGAAATGTGGGTAGAGACACAAGTCTTAATTCTATCAAAATAACTCTCCCTACTTTCAAGGGAACTATTAACCCATCTATCTATCTTGATTGGGAGTTACAATGCAATTGGCTCTTTTAACTCAATGAGTTATCTTTCCACAAGAAGGCCGCCCATGCTATTGCTCAATTTGAAGGATATGCGTCTACTTGGTTGGAGACCAAATGGTTACAAAGGGTAAGAAATGGCAATCTTGACCTTTCAAATTGGGATGAATTGAAAACACTTATGAGAGAGGTATGTTCCAGAGAGGTTTAAGCAAGAGCAAGTAACAAAGCTCTACAACTTGTGGCAAGGTAATAGAACTGTGGAGGAGTATCATGAGGAGTTTCAAAACTTGATTATTCACTTTGATATTATTGAAACTCCTAATCATTATTTTTCTAGGTTCAAAGGCGGCTTGTTCTATGAAATTATCTCTTAATTAGTGGTCCACAAGCTTGACCGAATTAAGAATCTTGTTGAAGTGACTATCGAGGTTGAATGGAGCAATGAAGCGAAGAAAGCCTTCGGATGGAACAAGAACAAGGATGCCTACAAATCCTTTGAGAAAAACCGGTTGATAGGTCCATCCAAAGGTACCCACCATGACATGAAGGTAATACCTTTTCTACTGCTAATTCTAAGGGTATTGTTTGTTTCAAGTGTTAAGGTTGGGGTGATAAGGCTAGTGAATGCCCCAACCGAAGGAACATTGTGTTGGTGGGAGGTGATCCTTACTTTTTAGGGAGTAAAGTGTCCATCCATGATGTTCGTGATGACATCCATCAAGAGGATGATGATAATGATGATGAAGCCGAGGAGTGTATGGAAAAAGAGGAGAGAAATGTGCCTTGCGGGGTAATTGTTGAATGGTACTCCTTGATGAGAATGGTACCCTTTACTCTTTTTCTTTTCTATCTTTTGCCTATGATGATGACTTAAATGTGAATAAAATGTATGATCCTTCCATTTCGGTTGGCAAGTCTAATTGTTGTTCCAAGAAGAGTGTATGGATTTTACTTATTTAACAACTCTTGTTTCTTACTTCTTATCACACTTATATGGATAGAAAATTTATTTTTCCTTTAGGGTGTTCGTCTATGGTTGATTTTGCGAACATTAACCCTCTTGCTATGAGGTATGTGTGTCTCTTTGTGTTCTCTATTGTATTGCAAGATTCGGATTTGAGGACGAATCCTTTCTAAGGAGGGGAGGATGATAAAGGTCAAAGAGGCATCTTGGCACTAGAGGAAATAAAGACGTGAGTGAGGACCCGATCTTGTAGGGATTTCCATCCAAGGAACAAGCTTTGAAGTGTAGAGAACAAGGAACAACACTCCAAAGCTGTCCAAGAAGCCAAGTCCAAGTCCGCCCCTTTGTAAGGGCTCATTAAGGGCCTTTTGGTCATTTTGTAATAAGTGTTGCCCTAGCTTATAAATAGAACTTTTAGATAATTTTGTCCATTAGACTTTGATGATATATTTTGTAAACTCTTTGAGAGTGTCCTGCAAGGTGGAATCCTTGTGGCAAGTGTGGACATCAATTGTGTTGATAACAACCTTAGAAACTGTGGTTGCTTGGGAATCCAATTCCCTTGAGGTCACATAAGAGTGTAGGTGTTTAATATTACTTTTTTTCTGTGTTTTGGTGTTTAATATCCACCTTAGTGCTTAGACTTGTAGTATTTCATGTCTCACTATCTATCCTTTTAGTTATTGTAATCTTGTTTCCATTTTGTTCTTATATTGTTGAAGTCGTGTGTTGTTGTTCTCTCCTCGTTGTCATCTTGTTAACCTTATTTTAATTTGGTTGTTGGCTGTTTGGTGTCAATAACACCTTGATATCATCTCTTTCTTGTTCTTGTAATTCGAATCCGAGTGTGGTCATCAAAGGATCCTCAGTTCTTTTGAACTAGTGGACTATATTGGTGTGTGAATTGTTGCGTTCTTGGGGTGTTTGGTATCAGAAGATGAATGAAAAAATAAACAAAACTAAGTCAAAAAAATAACCAACCAACCCATATCTGTCCACAATAGCCTCTAAATCAGAATACCAAATAGGTCAGGACATGCCCCCGACCATGACTAAAAGAATCCAAAAGTACTGAGTTAAAATAAAAGAATATGAAAATTAAAGTTTGGGGAAGAGATACATGCCCAAAACACACAAGAATTCATAAATAATTTGAAGTTTGGAACCTGGATGATGACTGCACAGTGAATATTGTGAAATAGAGGGATTTGATCTTTGAAAACTAATGAAAATGAGACTATTTTATGTTTAAAAGTTGTGGAAAAGGTGAAAAGACCAGAAGCTCCTTATCCTAAGTGAATAAAAGCAAAACTACAAAATAATTACATCTTGGTGTGGCACGCCAATGTTGCAGAGACTATCCTCTATGCCACGCCGATATTGCGGAGGGTAACTTCTGTGATGGTGCATCGCAGACCCTCACTGCCTCTGGGTCCCAAAATAAACTCGAACCCCTTACGAAAGTTCCAAAACATTTCCCTAAGACCCCTCTAACATCCCTAAACACAATTCAAGTTAAAAATTGATATTTCGAGCACGGAAATATCAAAAATCAAATGATCGAAATTTTAAGGGTCTTACATTATCCCCCCCTTAGGATCATTCATCTATGAATGATGAGTTAGGACACTTTTAGCATGAGATAGCAAGAATACACAACAATTAAATGAAAAACTCAGAAAATGAGAAGTGGAAAATGAAACTCATACCTTAAGTATGTTCATCCAACCCGGGGAGCAAGAATGGATATTTAGACTTCTTATCTTCCTCAGCTTTCCATGTAGCCTCTTCTACCTTTTGGTTTCTCCAAAAGGCCTTCATTAAAGCTAGATCCTTGGTCCTCAATCTACGAACTTGCCTATCCAATATCTTAACTAGGTCTTTCTCATAAGAAAAGAAATCTGTAACACCAGGATCCTTAATAGGTACTATCAAGGAAGGATCACCGATACACTTATTCACCATGGACAAATAAAATATGGGATGAATAGAACCGAAACTCACAAGCAAGTCCAACTCATAAGCAACGTTCTTAATTCTCCTTAAAATTTGATATGTACCAACGTAACAGGGATTGATCTTCGTCTTCTTCCCAAACCTCCTGACTCCTTTGATAGGAGACACCTTCAGGAATACCCAATCATTTACTTTGAACTCCAATTCTCTTAGCATCACATTTGCATACGACTTTTGATGACTTTGAGCAGTCTTAAGTCTTTCTCCAATCACCTTTACCTTTTCCATGGATTGGTGAACCAAGTCAGGACCAAATAAACTAGTCTCACCAACCTCAAACCATCCAATAGGAGAGTTACAGCTCCTAACATGAAAAGCCTCAAGAGGAGCCATCTGAATGCTCGAATGATAACTATTATTATATGCAAACACAATAAAAGGTAAATGGACAACCCTACTTCCTTCAAATCAATCACACAGGCCCTTAGCATATCTTCCAAAGTCAGAATAGTATGCTTCGCTTGCCCTTCCGTTTGAGGTTGGAAAATGGTGCTAAGGTCTACCTGTGTACCTAAACCTCTCTGAAATGAACAACAAAAGTGAGATAAAAACTATGTACCTCTGTTTGAAATAATGGAAACTGGCGCACCCTGCAGTTTCATAATCTCTGGAATGAACAAATTAGCATAATCCTCTCCAGCGTATTTGGTCCTCACAGGAAAAAAGTGAGCGGACTTAGTCATTCTATCTATAATGACCCAAATCGAATCATACTGATTATGAGACTGTAGAACACCCATAATGAATTCCATATTCATCATCTCCCACTTCCACATTGCTAATTCAATCTCTTGAGACATGCCACTAGGCCTCAAGTGTTCAACCTTAAATTGCTGGCAAACCATACACAACCATAAAATTTGCCATATCTTTCTTCATATTGTTCCACTAATAGATCTCCTTCAAGTCATGGTACATCTTTGTTGAGCCCAAATAAACTGTATAAATTGGAATCGTGAGCCCTAGTCAAGATCCATTCCCCCAGCTTATCAACATTAAGAACACACAGCGTACCTTGATACCTCAGGATACCATCTCTCCCAATCGCAAATGTCATAACCTTTTGTTGATCCACATCATCCTTAATTTGCATAAGTATGTGTTCAAAGCCTGCTTTCTCTTCACCTCAACACCAAAATATGATTCAACTACTTTTTGAAAATCCACTCTCCCATCCAAGAGTCTAAAAGATGAACTCCCAAGTTAGCCAATCTTTGAATGTCCTTCACTAATCCTCTTTTCTCCCCAATAACATGGGATAATCTCCCTATAGATAACCTGCTAAGATCATAAAAAACAACATTAACACTATCTAGATGGTAGTGAAGACTCATATCATAATCCTTGAGCAATTTAAGCCACCTCATCTACTTGAGGTTCAATTCTTTCTACATAAACACATATTGGAAGCTCTTATGATCTGAATCAATTTCCATATATAGCTCATATAGATAATGACGTCGAATCTTCAAAGAAAAAATCACAGCGGCCAACTCTAAATCATGAGTCGGATAGTTTCTTTCATGAACCTTAAGTTTCTTAGAAGCATAGGACACAACCTTATAATACTGCATTAACACACAACCAATTCCCACATGAAACACACCAAAAAACACAACAAAACCATTAGTACCCTCGGGCAGGGTCAAAACTGGCGCAGAAGTCAGATTATCCTTCAACTTCTCAAAGCTACCCCCACAAGCATCGAACTACAAAAACATAACCTTCTTTTGAGTCAATCTTGACAATAGAGCAACAATAGAAGAGAAACTCTCCACAAACCTCCTATAATACCCGGCCAAGCCCAAAAAGCTCTTAATGTCGGTCAGAGTCATGGGTCTAGGCTATTTATTCACCATCTTAACTTTTGGTGGATCTTCTTTGATCACCTCACTAGAAATAATATAACCCGGAAAAGTTACAACATTCAACCAAAACTTGCAGTTAGAAAACCTAGCATAAAATTTTGATCCTTAAGGGTCTGCAACACAATTCGAAGGTGAATGGAATGTTCCTCCTCACTCTTAGAATACATCAATATGTCATCAATGAAGACAATAACGAAAAATACAAAAACTGCCTAAAAACCTGATTCATAAGATCCATGAACTCAGCCGGAGCATTAGTCAACCCAAATGACATAACCAAAAACTCATAGTGATCACAACGAGTTCGAAAAGCAGTCTTAGGAATATCAACCTCTCAAATTTTTAGCTAATGATAACCCGAACGAAGATTAATCTTAGAGAAGCATCTAGCACCCTGAAGCTGCTAAAAAATATTATTAATCCTAAAAAGAAGGTACTTTTTCTTAACTGTCACCTTATTAAACTTATGATAGTCTATACACATTCAAAGAGACCCATCTTTCTTCCATATGAAAAGAACCGGAGAACCCCATGGAGAAATATCAGGACGAATGAACCCTTTATCAAGAAGATCTTTTACTGCTCCTTTAGCTTTTTTAATTCAACCAGAGCCATCTATACAGAGGAATGGAAATAGGTAGAGTGTTTGGTGAAAGATCAATTCCAAAATCTCCTTGTCAGGAGAAATTTCAGAAAATTATCGGGAAATAATTCAAAAAATTCATTAACCATAAAGACACAATACAAAAAAAGACTTTTAGAGTTAGAGTCCTTAACCATAACTAGATGATATAAACAGCCTTTTGAAATCAATTTTTTAGCTCTAAGATAGGAAATAAACCTCCCTTTAGGCACTAAAGAACTCCCCTCTCATTAAAATACAGGCTCATTAGGAAAATGGAAACTAACCTTTCGGGCCCTACAATCTAGAGAAGCATGACACGAATAAAGTCAATCCACCCCAAGAATATCAAAATCCCCCATATCCAATTCTATCAAATCCACCAATATCTCCCTATGGAAGATAAACATCACAACCCCTATAGAATTTTCTAGCCTAAATAGAATCACCTATCGGGGTTGACACAGAAAAGGGTCAGAATGAAAATACACCACCACAAAAGGGGTCACATAAGAAAGGGTAGACCCCAGGTCAAGAAAACGACATACATCACGAGATAAAAGCCGTAACATACCAGCAACAATGTCTGAAGATGCCTCAAATTTCTAGTTAGTAGAAGAAGTAGCACCCTTTGATGTAGGAGCTAAAAATATGCCAACCAAAACTTTATTTCCAGGGAAAACTCTGGCTGAAGGACAATCTCGCTGCATATGACCCAACTGACAACAATTATAACACAGATTCCTCCCATCATCATAATAACCATGATGAAGCTTTCCACAAAAAGGAAGAGAATAATATGGGGCTGACTGAGCTCCACTAGTCTGAGACTGGGCACTCTATGCCTTAGGACCACCACTATCCTGAGAATGATGATCTCTCAAAGGCTTAGGATAAGGAGCACTAGCAAATGAATAAGAATTACCCAGTTCTTCTTCTTGGTCTGCTGTCTGTTGTCTCTCCTGCTATTCTACAGACCACTACCCTATTTTGAATACCTGAACTTCTTACCCTACCTCTCCTTAATCTCTGTCTATTTCTTCTTTTCATCCTCCACCTCCTGCATATAAACTATAGGCCTGGAGATATCCATATCATTGTTCAACCTTGTAGCCATACACTCCAATACCAAGTCACGGGATAAACCAGAAGCAAACTTCCTCATCTTGGATCTCTGGATAGACACCAACTCAAGATCATATCGAGCCAACTACTAAAATTTTAGTGCGTACTTATTTACACTCATCATACCTTGCTTCAGATTAACAAACTTCTCAGCCTTAGCTTTCCTCAACTCCTGAGGAAAGAAATGACCAAGAAAGGCACTGAAAAACTCATCCCATAATGACGGCTCTGAATTATCACCCCTCAACTACTTCCAGTCCTCACACCACTGATAAGCTATATATTTCAACTGATATGCAACAAACTCCACACCTTCAGAATCAGTGGCATGCATCACTCTGAAAATCTTCTCTATATCATCCACAAACCCCTGAGGATCCTTCTCAACCTTAGAACCTATAAAGGTTGGGGGATTCAACCTCATAAACTGGCCAACCCGAGTGACCTCAGACAAAGGATCAATAGAACCAATATAATTTGATTGATGGGACAGAGATGTCACCAAATTAGTAAGAAAATAAATAGACCAGAGGAACTTTACATTGGAGATGTCCCCCTAAGATGGCTGATCAAAAGCATCACCACCCCAAGAAGCTTGAGGAGGACTAGTAGGGACAGGTGAAAATCTGCGTGAAACAGCATAACTAGGAGCAGGGACCATAGATTGGGTCTAAACTTTATACACGAGTTCCCTCTACATTATTCTAAGGTAGGACAGAGTTCCCAGTAAGGTTTCTACGAACATCAGATCTTTAGGGAGGTATGATCTGAAATATGAGGAAGCCAAGAGTTAGAGAAGTTTCATAAAACTGGATTCTATAGCTTGAAAATAAAACATAAGAATAGGAAACATTCCTCAATTCCTTGTAGCCTCCTTCTTATAAGTGTGGCGCGCTACACACCCATAACAAGGACTCTACTTGAAATGGCTTTGTGAACACCCAACGACTCTAAACTATGCTCTAATACTAACTTTATCACGACCTAAACCAGGGCCTGACCATGACGGGTATCTCAAGTCCACCATGGGCCGGAGACCACTTTAAACCAACATCAAGAGCAGAATAATAATAATAAAAATAATGCGGAGGCTAACTAATAAGAAATAAGAACGTGATTGAATGACTCAATGAAACTAAGATTCAAAATAATAACCAACCAACCCATATCTATCCACAATAACCTCTAAACCAGAATACAAAAAAGGTCGAGACGTACCCCTAACTAAGACCAAAAGAATCCAAAATATTGAGTCGAAATAAAAAAAATGTGGAAATGATAAGGCGTTCTAAATGATGGAGCATCACCACTTCACAGCTACTCGACTAACGTGCTAATCCACCTAGTGCTGCACAGAGGTAAAGAGTGTCTTTTGACCCTACATTATGAAATAATGTAGCATCCGAGGAAGGTTAGCAAAGTGAGCGCTAGTTGTAACTCAAGGAAGGGATAAAATAGTGCCATAATCAAATCAGTCCAAAACTATTCAAAACCAATATACACATATTCATATATACATATATATAAGATGTCGGTTAGGGAAAAAGGTTTAAGCATGACATTTAAAATCATTATCCTAGATTGTGTAGATCTAACCGTCCTAAGGGCACCTACAGAAATATGGGTTCAGCTCTTCCTACTGAAAGAGCCACAATGTGTGTTAGCCCTACAAACCAGAGAAATACAAGGAAGGGCCAAAGCCACCGAGGCTCTAATCATTCCAATATATAAGATGTGAACTATTAACACGGTCATAAAGAACGCTACAATGGAAAATGTAGTTTCCAGTATCGATCCCCGCGGGACCTCCATCTTCTAGACAAGTTACACAACTCCTTTTAAGCCTAAATTAAAATTATTTAGCATTAATTCCAACCACTAACCACGGAGTCATTCATTAAGGAATTAACCATTGTGTATCGTCAGACCAATACACTTGTAAGCTAAATCACACCTGTCAAATCATTGACACAACCAGACTGACTCTCCAAGTTCCATTATAATTCAATCCATGGCCACCAAGGCCATCCAAATCCATTTAAATAACCATTTATCCATTACTAAAACACATTTAGTTCACAAACCAGCTAAACCATGAAAATTTTCCATAATTTAAATCAAATTTATAAAGTGTGTTGAGGCTTATGCAATTCCAAGCAAAATTTCTTCTAATTTGGGGAAATCCATGTTTCCCATTCCAACTATTTAATTAATGTAAGAATTCAATCCCAGAAACACCAATTTAAAGCATAAATGATCAATTTAAATCATGGTATAAGTAATTAAATCAACAACAACAAAGCCCCTCAACCCAATTTCAAAGACACAATTTAATCATATGGAAATCCATTACATAAATGCCACAATGTAAAATTAAAATTTGAGAAAGAGATACATGCCTGAAAAACACAAAAATTCATAATCAATTTGAAGTTTGGAGCCTAGATGATGAATGCACAGTGAATGTTCTTGGGTTTTGTGTTTGAGAGTGAAATAGAGGGATTTGATCTTTGAAAATTGATGGGAATAAGACTATTTCATGTTTAAAAGTTGTGGAAAAGGTGAAAAGATCAAAAGCACCTCATACCAAGTGAATAAAAATAAAAATACATAAAAAATTACACCTTGGAGTGGCACGCCTATTTCACGGAGACTATCTTCCATGCCACGCCGATATCACAGAGGGTATCCTCTATGATACGGTGATATCATAGACCTCACTGCCTTGGAGTTCCAAAATGATCCTGAACTCCTTTCGAAAATTCCAAAGCTTTTCTTGAACTCCCTTTTACATCCCTAAATACAATTCAAGTCAAAAATCGATATTTCAAACAGGGAAAGGTAAGAAATAAATTGATCAAAATTTTAAGGGTCTTACACAATATCCATGACTCCTCTTTGGCACATCTCTTGAAGAGGGTCTATAATAATGTCGTAAGCCGATGTTTCCAATATTTCTAGTGCTTCAAGTATTTCTAATATGTCCATAGTGGTACCAATACTTCATGATCACATATATGACACAAGACATAATTCAAGCACAACCTGCAACAATAGGTGTGTAAAGTATAAGATGCAATTCTCACAACCAACAAAAATAAGAATATCTAATATCCAAAAATAATAAACAAATCATGTGAGCCAAAAATCTACTCAAATCCACTAACCATCCATGATCTAATGTAATATATAACCATAAAGTGAAATATACAAGAAAAATGTCATTGATACCACATAATTTCCAAAATCTAGACTTTTTCCACCAAAATGAGTATAACCAAACATACATATATCAATACCAGGCCAACAACAACATATAAGACTCCACACAGTCACACATAACAATTAATGTTTCAAAACCATCAAGTATTATCCACATAGGCCCCCAAACAGGCTCATAAATCATCTAAAAATATTTTTCATGATACAACTCCATACCTATAACATGCTTTTATATTATTACTAACTATCCAACCCAATCCGAAGAAATTTAAGCCATAACCTACCTTGAATTTTGAAGATGAAACAAGTAAGCCTTTATCACTGAATATTCATCACGTACAAACCCTGAAATCAACTAAAATACATAAATATAGAGTCCACACAACAAAAGAAAGCCAATGATATCCATATTGCCTACTTCTATATCATGGTCAAAATGGACGCCAAAGCAAGTTTTCAAAAAGAAAGATAAGATTGGAATTTTTATCCAAAACACTCTCCCCAAGATTTAAGGAAATCATAGGAGAAAGCCCAAGTGAAAATAGAGTGAAATTTTGGTTTGAATTGAAGAAATGATAATTTGGGCCTTCTGGGCCTAAATCCTGAAATTCCATCTTTAAATTTGAGTTTAAATAAGATTTAAATAATCAGATCAAAGAAAAGTAATTGTAATAGGGATTTTGAGCTTACCCAGGCTTAAAAATTGAAGAAAATACTCAAAAACTCGAACCCCAATCTCCAAGTCTCAAAAATAGTGTAGAAATCTTAAAAATAGGAAAATAAGCCAACTAGGCATTGCCTAAGAGACTATCGTGTCCCTTACGTAGCTATCACTTACGAGACCAGGCATCGCTTAAGAAAAGCCCCCCTCATCGCGTATGCGACTTGGCTGTCTCATATGTGATAGGCTTTTGGCATGCCAGTGTTGCTTAAGAGACCAAGCTATCGCTTAAGCAGCTATCACTTAAGCGGAAATAACTTAAGTGAGCCTAGTATCGCTTAGGCATTATTTGGGCTGTCAGGCCAAGTCGCTTAAGCAGCAAAAGCATCGCTTAAGCGAGTGCACCAACTGAGTGGTGCACCAGCTAGAGACTTTGAGAGTTTCCAAGTCTCCATACACCCTCGAGATTCATCTGGAATCCCGAGTATGCAAATGAAGTATGCTACCCCACTAAATTTGACGCTTTAGAATCAACAACAATATCAGATTTTTGAGAAAATATCATTTTCATATAATTGACCCCCGAGACCTATTTCTACAATTTTTCAACTAGAGGGTCAAAAAGAGATATAAAAGATATGAAATCATTTCAACCATGTTACCAACCTAAAATTGATATTCTGGATTTATTGGTACAGTCTGTTTTTCCATTTGATGCACAGATCAAAAGATGTTGATCAAAGTCAACATATAAGTCTTTAAGATCATAAAAAACCACAATCTCACATAAATCACACCAAAATACATTGGGAACCATGCTAATCATCTCCACACTCTAAAAACACCATATGAAAACCATGAAGAGTGTTAAATATGTCAAATCACACAGAAATAAATATTTTATGCAAATTATCAAAAATCAGGTCATTACATCATCCACCACTAAAAATATAATTCATCCTCAAACTCAGGGCAATAGGAATACCCGAATCAGCGAAAAGCTGGGGATAACTACTATGCATATCTGACTCAAATCAAAAGTAGACTCATCTATAGGTCGATGACTCTACTGGACTTTAACCACATGTATAACACTAGAATAAAATCGTCTGACATCCCTAACTGGAATGGAGATAAGATCCTCAACAAATGGCTACCACTCATGTAGCTGGACTGAATCCCAATGAATGACATGAGACTTTTCTAGAATATAATGCCAAAGTGTAGAAACATAAAAAACTATATTAATAGATGATAGTTCTAGGGTAATGATAACTCATAAGCCACAACCCCAATAGTCTGAACAATCTCATAAGGTCTAATATACTTGGGGCTAAGCTTGCCCCTCTTCCCAAACCTTATCATGTCTTTTATGGGTGAAACACAAAGGAAGACATGATCACCAACATTGAATATCAGGGCACGTAGTCTAAAATCAGCACAACACTTCTGCTAACTCTGAGCCACTTGAAGTCTATCCTGCATGACCCAAACTCTATCCAAAGACTCATAAAGCAATTTCGTACCTCGAGATTTAATCTCTGAAACATCAAACCAAACAACTGGAGTGTTGCAATACCTACCATATAAAGCCTCAAATGGATCCATCTCAATATTGGAGTGGTAGCTACTTTTATATGAAAACTTATCCAAAGCTAGATACTGCTCCCATTGACTACCAAAGTTTAACAAACAGGCATGGCGTATATCCTCCAAAACTTAGATAGTTCGCTCCGACTAACTATCAGTCTGTGGATGGAATACTATACTAAGATCAACCTGAGTACCTATCTCCTCCTGAAAAGTCTCCGAAAAGTGAGATGTGAACACTAAACCTCAATTCGAGATGATAGACACCAACACATAATGAAGACAAACTATTGCCCAAATATAGATGCGAGTCAACCTCTTAGCAGTGAATGAAACTTAAACCAAAATGAAATAAGCAGATTTGTTCAATAAATTCGTGATGACCCAAACACTACCCAAACCATAAGAAGTACGAGTCAACCCAGTCACAAAGCCCATAGTTATCCATTCCTATTTTTACTTGGGAATGGGTAACCTTTGAAGCAAACCACCATGTCTCAAATGCTCGGATTTTACTTGCTGGAAACATAGGCAACGAGCTATAAATCTTCTATATCCTTTCTCATACCACCCCACCAGTAATGCTGCCTTAAATCATATTACATCTTAGTCACTCCCGGATGAATGGGATACTTGGAACAAGTAGCCTCCTCCAAAATCATCTATTCCAATCACCCACTCTCGACATACAAACTCAACCTTCAATTATCAAAATACCATCTCAATCAAGAGAGGCTTCCTTAGCCTCACCACTCAACATCTTATCTCGAATCACTCTTAACCCAACATCATTAAACTGATGAGCTCAAATCTACTCCATTAAGGAAGACTTAGCCTCCATGAATGCCAAAACACACCTAGGTGTAGAAATATCAATCCTAACCATCTGGTTAGCCAAAGGCTGAACCTCTAAGTCCATATGTTCTTGATTTAAAAGATGCACTAAGCTACCCATGCTAGTCAAGTTTCGACTCAAGGTATCTGCGATAACATTACCCTTACCAGAATGATAGAGAATAGTCAAGTCATAATCTTTAAGCAACTTAAGCCACCAAAGCTGCCTCAGGTTAAGATCTCTCTGGGTGAAGAAATACTGAAGGCTAAGATGATATGAGAAAATCTCACAATAGACTCCATATAGGTAGTGTCTCCATAACTTCAAAGAAAAAATAATGCACATAACTCCAAATCATAGGTAAGGTAATTCTCAAGGGGCTTCAACTGATGAGAAGCATCAGCAATTACCATACCCTTCTGTATTAACACAAGACCTAACCTAACACCAAAAGCACCATATAAGATGGTAAAAACCACACCCTTCTTGGGCAAAGTCAAGATAAGAACTGAAGTCAATAGATCCTTGAGCTTTTGAAAGCTCGACTCATAAGTATCTAATCACTGAATGAAAACCTTCTTTTGAGTCAACTTGGTTAATGAAGCTGCAATAGATTAAAAACACTCAGTAAAATGCAATTAGTATCTCGTTAAACTAATAAAACTCCAAATCTCAGTAGGAGAAGTAGGCCTAGCCCAATCAAGAACCACTGTAATCTTGTTCTGCTCGACCATAATACCATCTTTGGTCACCACATAACCCAAGAAAAGTGACAAACTCCAATCAAAACTCATACATAGAGAACTTAGCATACAACTTCTCATCCCTCAATCTTTGAAGCATTATTTGCAAATTCTCCTCATGATCAACCTTACTCTTGGAGTAAACCAACATATCACCTATAAATACAATAATAAAGGAGTTGAGATACAATCAACATACTTGATTCATTAATTCCATAAACATGGCTGGGGCATTAGTCAACCCAAAGGACATAACCAAGACCTCATATTGGTCGTATCAAGTCTGAAAAACTACCTTCAAAATATTTGAAGCTCTCATCCTTAACTGGTGATAATCGAACCTCAATCTTCGAAAATACTAAAGCTTCCTGAAGCTGGTCAAACAAATCATTAATACGAGAAAGAGGATACTTATTCTTAACCATCACCTTGTTCAACTACTAATAATCAATACACATAAGCATATACCCATTTTTTTCTTTACAATCAATACAGGAGCACCCCAAGGTGATACACTAGGTCGGATAAATTCCTTATCCAACAACTCCAGTAATTGATCCTTTAATTCCTTTAAATTTGTTGGGGCCATCCTATAAAAAGGAATAGAAATAGGTTTGGTGCTCGAATCAACATTAATAGCAAAGTCAATATCACGATCCATATGAATACCAAGAAAATCTGTAGGGAAAACATCCACGAACTCACAGATGACATAAACAAATCCAAAAGAGGTGAAACAACACTTGTATCACGAATATGATCCAAATAAGAAAAACACCCCCTCTTAACCAAGCAACGATCCCGAAGAAAAGATATAGCTTTCTTGGGACTCAAATAAGGCCAACCCTTCCAAGCTATCCTCGACACACCCGAAAAAGCTAAATTCATGGTCTTAGCATAACAATCTAGGACAACATGATAAGGAGCTAACCAATCCATACAAAAGATGACATAAAAATCTATCATATTTAACACAATCAGATCCACACAAGTCTCATGTCCAGCAAAAGTCATGACACAAGAATGGTACACCTAATCTACCACTAAAAAGTTTTCTATGAGGGTAGATACATGGTTAGGCACATCAAGATGTTCACAAGAAGAATCAAAATCTAAAGAAAAATACGTATACACATAGGAAAAAAGTCTATTCAAAATCATATAACACAGATGTAGATCTAAAACAAACAGTGATGATACCCATGATAACAATATTAGAATATCTCCTTTTTGGAAGGTATAGCATAACACTGATGATTTCCACCACCTGACTAAGTAGCCTTGAGGCCATTACCATGGATATCGCCACCTCTACATCTTGCTCTTCTAGTGGTACCCTTACCCCTCACTACTGATATAGAGGTAGCACTGAGAACTCAATAGGGGCAATTCTCATCACATACATAACAACCCTAAAATCGCCCTAATGGTGCATTCTCTTGGCTCATCCCTAATATACATGAGAAAAAGTCCTAGTCATCCTCGCCTGATCTACTATACTCTGAAATAACGCATCATACACTACCATCTGAGTTGTGGCTTGCTAAAGAGTAGGAGGCAAAGCAAATTTGGCTGGCTGGGATCCCATCTAGAGAGGTAACATGGAATAAAACTAAACTCTAAAATATAGAATGCCATACTCAGATACTGACACAAAAAGAGGAATGGCACTCGAAGCTGGAGGAATACCAAGCGAGCTCAAAGGAGGACCATCTAAATGAGTTAGCAACTTAACCAATAGCATCTTGAAGTCCGAGGTTAAAGAATTATGAGAGACGAAAGTAGGACTCATATCTCTAACATGCTCATCTCTAGGCTTAGAAGAGAGTCCCCTACTGCAATCTCTGGATGGGGAACATCCTCTTTTCCATCCTCTACCTCGAGCCCCTTTACGAACTATAACTCTCCTTCTAGATGAGGCTCTCTTTGTAGATGAAGAATCTACATCTCTATTCTCATAAGGCCTAGTCATAACTATGTGCACAAAAAAAGTGAAATATGGCTTAGAACACAGGGTAGGAAAGACCCACATGATAAGGAACAAAATGAGAAAAGTTTCTTAAAGACATATTATAGCCTCTTGAAGATAGATACGGATGTTTACGTATTGATTTGTGAGACTTTATTAGACACCCTATTCTTGCACTATTAAGAATCATTAACCTAATTGCTATGATACTAATTTTTCACACCCTAAAAACCAAGGGTCATGATGGCGCTTGTCATGATAAGCCTTGATAAGTAAGCCTATCATCCAAACTAATATAAAAGAGAAATCCATAACAAACCCAAGTCAAGACTCCTAGAACAGAGTTAAACTACACATAAATAGTAAGAATGGAAATCTACTCAAAGATACCAAACTAAATCCCAAAACTTGGTGTCAAAGTGTAAGAACCAACTAATATAACTCAAAGTCAAAATATACATAGGATATCCAAAAAAGGAACAAACTCTTTCTCTGAATACAATAAGACATAGATTAGATAAGAAAATGTAGTAGCCAACTTCGAATGCATAGATAAACTGCTACCTCAAATAGACTCCAAATGCCACCTGAATCAGCTATCCTTGTAGTGCACTCGTACCTGCATTTGTATTGAAAGTGCACAGTAGGGATGAGTACAGTCCACTTGTACGCAATAGGTATCATAGGCTGACTGAGTAAATTATTAAATAAAGCATTTAAACACAAACTATGGGCACACCACCTACAGTAAAAAATGTCCCAAACTATAGCCCACTCCATCTCCACTAACAGTTTTACTATTTACACAAATAATAAAAATATATAGGGGAAATAAGAATAAGTATAGATATACTACGAATACAAGTACAAAAATATTGAACAAATATACAAATATCAAGTCACAAACCTAAAAAGAATCACAAAATAAGCACAACATATGAAATGCAATGGAAATGATGATGATAATGCACTAGGTTGTCGCACAACCTCCGTATATATCTACCGAGCTCAACTAAGAACGTAGGACCCATGGAGTGTTTGTCAACCCGTATACAATCAATATCCAATACCAATACCAATATCCATACTCCTCTTCAGCACATCCATCAGAGAGGTTCTTTAATGATGTCTTAAGCTGGTGTTTCTAATATTCCCAGTATTCTAAGTATTTCCAGTATTTTCATAGTGGCACCAATGCTTCATGATCACATATAGGTTATATGACACAAATAACACAAAACATGCAACAACAACAGGTGTATAAAGTATAATATGCAATGAGAATGATGATTCAATACTCACAACCAACCAAAATAAGAATATCTAATATCCAATCAATAAACCAACTATGTGAGCAAAAAACTCACTCATAACCATCTATGATCCAATATAATCCATAACCATCAAGTGAAACATGTAATAAAAATATCATTGATACCCTATAGTTTCCAAAATCAAGACTTTTTCTTATAAAAAATAGTGCAACCAAACATACATCTATCAATACCAGGTCAACAATAAATATAAAACTCCATACGATCACACATAGTAATTAATGTCTCAAAACCACCAAATATTATCCACATAGGCTCCCTCAGGGGCACATAAATCACCTAAACATATTTTCCATGATACAACACCATACCCATAACATGATTTTACATTATTATTAACTATCCAACCTAGTCCAAAGAAAATTAAGCCATAACCTACCTCGAATATCAAAATTGGAAAAGTACGCCTTTATCACTAAGCTTTGACCTTACTCATGAACCTAAAAATTAGCTAAAACACATAAATATAGGCATAAAAAAAGCCAATGATATTCATTTGGCCAGTTTTAAATGATGGTCAAAACGGACCCCCAAAATGGATTTTAAAAAAAAGGGTAAAACCAGAATTTTTATCCAAAAACGTTCTTCCCAAGATTATAGGAACTCATAGGAGAAAACCCAAGTAAAAATACAGTGAAATTGGTATTTTAATTGAGGAAACAATAATTTGTGCCTTCCAGGACAAAATCCTAAATTGCACTATTAAATTCAAGTTTAAATAAGATTTAAATGATAGAATCAAAGAAAAGTAATTGTAATGTGAATTTGGAGCTTACACAAGAATAAAAATGGAAGAAAATGCTCAAAAAATCAATCCCCAAGCTCTAAGTCTCAAAAATGGTATAAATCTTAAAAATAGGAAAATAAGACACCTATCCATTGCCTACGTGACTACCTGGTCACTTAGGTGACTACCACTTAAGAGACCAATCTTTTCCTAAGAAAAGCCCGCCTCATGACCTACGCAGCTTGGCTGTCGCTTAAGTGACATGCATCTGGCTTGCTAGTGTCTCTTAAGAGACCAAGCCATTACTTAAGCGAGCCTTGTGTTACTTAGGTGACATTTAGGCTGTCAGGACAAGTCTCTTAAGTGGTCAAAGCATCGCTTAAGTGAGTGCATCAGCTGAGTAGTGTATCAATTTTCTCTGCGTCTCTGCAGGCCCCTCGAGATTCATCTGCAATCCTACGTGCGCAAATGAACTATGCTACCTTACTAAAATTAATGCTCCAAACTTAACAATGATATCAAATTTTTGAAAAAAGTTATTTTCACAGAATTAATCCTTGAGACCTGTTTTCACAACTTTCAAACCAAAGGATCGAAATGAGATATAAAATTCATAAAACTAAACCAACCATGTTACCAACCTACAATCAATGTTTTGGATCTACTGGCATAGTTTGTTTTACCATTCGATGTATAGATCTGAAGATGTTGACCGAAGTCGACAAGTAAGCCTTCATGACCATCAAAAACCACAATCTTGCATAAACCACAGTGAATTATATTAGGAACTATACCAATCATCCCCACAACTAAGAAATAGTACATGACAGCCACATAGAAGGGTAAAATGATCAAATAACATAAAAATAAATATTTCACAAAAATCATCAAAAATCAAGTTATTACACATCACTACTTTACCATGACATACTCTTTTGTGAAAGTATATGGCACTTTTTCTTTATTAATCTTCTAGACTGATACTTGTCCATACCTTTCCTGTACTTCTATGACTATCTGCAATTTACCTAATTCATATTTACAGAAAATAATCATCTCATCTACAAATGTAAGATGATTTACTCTAGGACTTTCTCTAGGCATACTAAACATCTTAAACTTCTTCTTCTGGATCAATGATTTTAGTGCTCTAGATAATCGCTCATCTGCAAGAATAAATAGTATAGAAGATAAAGGGTCTCCCTGTTTCAAACCTCTAGAGGATCTAAAATATCCTTTAGGTTGATAATTCAATAGAATAAAATATGAATTATTTCAAACCAGTCTATATACCATATTAATAATTCTTTCACTAAAGCCCAACTTTCTCCTGACCTTAGTCAAGAAAAGCCACTTCTCCCTATCATAAGCTCTCATCATATCAAGTTTTATCACAATGTTGAGGGCCTTGAATCTTTTCCTAATTTCAACAATAATTTCATAAACTACCAAAACATTTTTTGCAATTCTTCTTCCATGAACAAACTAAAAAATCTTGGGTTTTGACCCTAAGAAAATTTCTCAGTTGTTGGCTTCTGGACATCATACAACTTACGGTACTTCTCATAACTGGGGTACAGTTTGGTTGGTCTTGGTCATATGGTAACCAGTGTGGGTTAGTTGGTTGGTGTCTATCCAAGGTACATTAGAATATATAGGTTGTATGTTAGGGCATAAATGGTGAGATATCAGTCATATGTTGGCCTAAACTTAATCTAAATGATTTTATTCATCCTAGGCTACAATTTTATGGTACTAATCTATGATACCCAAAAAACTCTGAACCAATATTAGTGTTATGTTTTGTAATACCCATGCCTTTTTCCTAGCTAGAAATCATCTCAAGGATGTTAGGACTTACTTTGAAATGCAAACCTATCTTTTTACACATGGTATTTTTTAGATTTTCACTTTCTATCACATGGAAAATTGAGTTAGCTTTCCAATGGTACCAATTTTGTACAAATCCGACATCAGACGAGGAAGTTATGGACGTTTTACTTAGAACTGTCAGAAATTCCCAGGTATGACGGCCAAGTTGATGGACCGCCACATAAGTGACGGACTACCACTTTAACCGTCACAGCCAAGGCATTTGAGCCACGTACTGGATAAGGATTGACGGACGAGTTGAAAAACCATCAAAGTTACGATGGACCATCATTCAGGCCGTTAAATCTTATCCAGTGAACCCCATTACTGGTCCACGTCTGACGGTCTAAGTGACGGACTGTCAAGTGTCTAAAGGACCGTCACACGCCACATGCATTTTTACTTTTAGGCCATTTTAATAGGGGTATTTTGGTCACTTAACACTCGTCTATATATATCCATATGAGTTTGAATTCAGCCATTTTGCTCATTGTTATTCCACAAAAAAAACTAGGGTTTCTCTTTCAATTTAATCCCCAAGAACAAGACCCAATCTTCTTAAAAAATTAAAGGATTTAAAATCCTTCAAGTTCAAAAACATCAAGAACCTTGAGTCAGGTATGCGTAGTGTTCATCCACGGATTTCATTCATCCGTGGAGTTCAAGAACCATGTTTTAACTTATAAATTGGGATTTTCTTGTTGTGTTATGACTATATTCATATTTATAATTGTTGTTTGGATTCATGGTTGTATCTTGATGTGTTTTTCATGAAGCATGTGAGTATGTTAGTTGAAACCCATGAATTTTGGATGGATTAAGATTGTCAAATTGATAAGTACACCTATGCCCAAAGTTGTGCATGTAGGGTGTTTTATAAAATACCAACAATGATAGAATCCATGTTTCTATGAATTAATAGTGCTTAAATGACAAGCCCATGTTCTATTCCTTATGATTCCACATGAACTCCACGTTATTGTTGTGTGTGATTGTTGTGATATGGAATAAGCATGATATTGAAGCAACGCGAGTATATACATGTTGTGCGCATCCCCTTCCATGTATAAGATATCTAGAACTAAGTGTAGTATGAAATCCCCTACTTATGATATTGTGAATTGTGGACTCTATTCTTATGATCAAGTCAGTCATGTGTGTCAGTTTCCTTTCATTGAGTCCTGGGGGTACTTGTACCCAAAATAATATATCTTTTTGCCTAGTGCCATGTCATGTTATCATGATACTCTGAGTCAAGACATGGTCTATAGAATTTAGTTAGTCATGTGACTCGGGAAAACTCAGCAGTCTCAGTAGTTCAGTAACCCCAATGCTCAGTAATCTTAGTGATCTCAGTAATAGTAGTATTCCTAGCGATCTCAGCAATTTCAGTACTCTCAGTTAGTCCTCACAACTCAGTATATTCCTTCAGTCAAGGGAACTCAATAAACTTAGTTTAGCTTCACTAAACAATACCGCTAGTATTAGTTTAGTTAATTAGTACCAGTTCATCTAAGTAGTTCAATTCAGTTATTCTGTTTCGCTCAGTTATCTAGTTCAGTGTCTTTTAGATGGGAGTAGGATTTAGCACCGAGTGAGCCTAGGGATGGGTACTCAACCGTTAGAAAGGAAGGAGATCCTTAGAAGTAATTCCTAAGTTCTAAAACTACGTAGCCAGTATAGGTAGGAGATGTCACCAATTAGATAGGACTGGCATACTCAGGGGTCACCTGTTAGCACATTTATATGTATAGGACTGATCCCAGGAGTCACCCGCTAGATTAGGACTGACTCTACTTCAGTTATCTTTACTAGTGGCATGGTACTGACACCTTTTCAGTCAGTGCAGAGATTGGACCGTAGTCAACTTAGCATGGGGAATGTTGGTTAGATGAATACATCCCACCGTTTAAGTTACAGATTCAGGACTGTCAGATACAGTCAACTTAGTTTAGTAGTACAGATTCAGTACTGTTAGAGACAGTCAATCCTTATCATTATAAATAGACTTAAAAGATCACCCGCTAGATAGAACTGATCTCAAATTTATTTACTCCATATAGAAAGAAACTCAGATAGTTCCATCAAAACTTAGACTGTTAAATATAGTTTCTCAGTATTAGTTACATCGATCTTATAGATCATCACAGTTATATCAGTTATGTCAGTTGTCATAGCTTATGTTATCAGTATTCAGTTTCAGGATTGTTAGACATAGTCAATCAGACAAGTTTTTCATAATTCGAACTGTCAGAAATAGTCATTCATTAATTTAGTATCTTAGTATCAGTAAAGTTATGTCATCAGTATTCAGACTCAATATCCTGTATCACCACGAGTTCAGTTATAGTTGCTTATGTATGTATGTATTCTCACGTTCATATTAGTCAACATTGTTCATGCATATAACCCTTTGCATTTACCCTACCTCATTCGTATACTCAGTATATTCTGACATACTAATACATTTGTGCTATGCTGCTTTCTCTAATGTTACACCATAGGTTCAGAAGCACGTGTTCCAGATCAGCAATAGCATTCTAGTCGCAGAGTTGTAGTGAGTCCTCATCCATTCGAGGATGATATTATTTTATTTTATTTATTATTTCAGTTCAGTTTTTCTAGAGAGAGATAGTTGCAGACATATTTCTTCAACTTCTTACTCAGACAGTATTTAGAGGCTTTCAGATTTAGTTCATATTTAATTCAGACGTTAGTTGTTTTTGGGAATTTTCCACCCATATAGATATTACATTTGTCAGATATTTTATTCAGTTGAACCTTATGGCCTATTGTTTATGTTTTTCCGTATTATTATGTCTTATATTATAGTGTATAGGTACAGATATCATTCATGGGTTAGCTTATGGTCCTTCGTGGTCATAAGCACTGTGTAGCATTCCGGTTCAGAAAATTATGGTGTTACATAATCATATGGTTGGGTATGCTTTGGCTTGGGTTGTTGTATGTTGGACAGGCATAGGGTCCAAAAGGAGGCCTAGGGTGTAAATTAGGG
The DNA here is from genome assembly GCF_002878395.1 of Capsicum annuum. Classification (NCBI taxonomy): domain Eukaryota; kingdom Viridiplantae; phylum Streptophyta; class Magnoliopsida; order Solanales; family Solanaceae; genus Capsicum; species Capsicum annuum. The sequence continues at coordinate 100,642,479 of NC_061119.1, forward strand.
TATGATTCATACCCTAAGGTATGGTTGGGGTGGGGTGCCCATACTCACCTATGGCAATTTTATGCAGTATAAGTTGGGGGTAATTTGGACATTTCCTCTCTTAACTCCTTAAGACCCAATGACTTGTATCACTCTTGTGATATTATTTACCTTATTATTCTAATCTTAAATACTTAGAAACTCTATCAAGGCTCTTGGGTTAAGCAAGGCTAGGTTTTCATTAAAAGGATAGATTTGGGGACTTATAAGGTGATTTTTGTCCATCACTTTCGCAATCGAAGGAAATCTACTCCTTCCTCATTGTTATTTCAACTAAATGCATGATTTAATGTATGTTTTTCATGCATGAATGTTTTATCGTTTTGGGTTTTCAAATATAAGTTGGGGTTTTTGGTTATTATGGTTGGTTATGGTTTTTCCATTTCTTTTACTTATGCTTTTCCTATTATTATGGTGGTTGGAATATGTGGTTGCACAAGAATAGTTAATTGGTACTTGGTTTTGTCTTTTAAAACACTATGCCCCCAACATGTTTGATAAAATGCCTATGTGAATATTTTAGGTTAAATCGTTGGACTTTTATTGAACTATTAAATAGTATAACTGGGTAATGGAACCCTAATTGGAATAAATGGTTTAAATGGTTTGTAATGGTTAAATGGTAGGGTCTTGGTGGTCATGGTTATAGTTTAATTAAACATCCTTGTTGGGTACAAGGGAATCCCCCAAGTAAACTTAATAATGGAACATCTTGTGGGGTAAAGGTAATCCCCCAAGCAACTAAATAATGTCATCTATAGGTACATGGGAATCCCATGTTCTAAAAAGGGTTGGCTAAGGATATTGATTGAAAGCTATAGTCGGTATGACAATACCACTACTTATAGCCTTGGTTAATAATAAATAGAATAGTGGTTTGATTGTGTGGCAATGGTTTTAATTGGGCAATAATGGTGGGATGTGATAGCTAACCGTGAAGGTGTGTGTCCAATTTATGGACATAAGAAACTCATATTTGCTGACGTGAGGATTGGTCATGAAAACCATATATGATACTTATGGGGTACACAAAAATCCCTTAAGTACACTTGTACATATGTATCATGGATAGTGAAGGGTACTCGGGAATCCCCTACCCCTATGGTATCTCCGATTCGTGTGGCTACACACACCAAGGCCCATTTAGGGGGTTATACTACACACATATAGTCTGTGGGTGGTTCTAGGATGATTAAGCTACACATATCCAGGTTCATGGTTTTAAATGCATGGTAAACCCGGTTCCCTTTCCCGACATGGTTATATATATGTATGGTTGTGGATGCATATGTTTGATTTACTTGGTTTTAATGGTTGGCATTATTTTATCCTTATCTTGAGTACTTTCTAGAGTACTACCCTAACTATAAATCTCCTTGCGAGTCATAGAGAGTAATTATAGGTCATAGGACCCTATTGTAATGTGCCAAGTATGATTTGTAAAAGTCACTATTTTTACTATGACTACTATGTTACGAGTCGTAAGGACTCTAAATGACTCGTATAATCCTTTCTGTGAGGAAGCTAGTGTGATGCCTAAAGTATTCTGTTCTAAGTATGACTAGGATGTAACCAGTGTTGGTAGTTTAGGACGTTGTCCAGACTACGGCTGAGGGGAAATGAGTTGTAGTGTGACCCTACACGTTGTAAGGTCACCGGTAATGACTGACGACTTATTTTTCAGCTTTTTAATGAGGGTATTTTAGATATTTACCTCTTATTTCTATAATAACCCATGACCTATAAACATACTTGGGACCCTATTTTCATCCATAATACACATCAAATACAGTCTTTTCTCTCTTAATTCCTCAAAAGCATCAATACTTAGGATTTCCAAGAAGTGGGTCAAGTAAAGCTTTAATGGTTGAATTGTCTCCATAATCTTGGGTATTTTAAGCATGTGACTTTAACCTTAAACTCATTTAATATAATTCATGAATTTACATAGTTAATTATGTGGATTTAAAATATGGGTTTTGATATGGTTGAAGGCTTTAACATGAATGGTACTTAAATTGTTTTCCCCTAGTTTATTATGCATTATTCATGCTTTATTAAAGGTTTTGTACTTATGGGGTGAATGGGATTGGTAAATTATCAAAGGGGTTATGTTTTCCCTAATTGTGATGAATTTTTCTTTGACATATGATTTTAGAAATTGAGTTCCCTCAACCTAAATGTGAAATTGATAATGATATATGGCTTTGTCACATGTTTGATTTACACTTGAACTAATGCATTGGCATAAGAGGTTAATAAATCATGGTATGATATTATTGAACTTTGGGGTATGTGAATTCCCTATGTAAATATTAATTGAACTTAAGGGGTCATAAATTTCCCCCGTGTCATAGTTAATAGATTGTGGCATGATAATGAACTTGCAAGTGGGTTTGATATGATGATAACAATGAGATACCTAAATGCATAATCAGTTCAATAAATTGGGAATGTGTGTTAAATATTTTTATGGGGCTTAAAAGCATGTTGTTTAGCCAAGTCATGAAAGTAAAGGTCTCGAGAGACACATACTGGAAACTGTGCTAGCTGGTGCGAGAGTCTAAATAACCGAGAGGTTTAAGTCTACCTTATTATATGATTGGAAGATACGAGTTACCTATGTTATATAATTCACTGCTTAAGTCACCTTTGATTTATGTTTGGAGGTTTGAGTCCCTCATAAGGCATATAATATATGGATATTCTCTAATTCGTACGACTACACACACTGATGGCCCTCTAGAGCGGGAAAGCTACGCCCATGTAGCCCATGGGTGCCTTGGTATGATGGTTATGCTACACAATGTAGCTCAAAATTTTAAAGGTTCATGCTAAGCCTTCCCCCCCCCCCCCCCCGACATGTGATATATATATATATTCACATTTGATGATGTGCATTGGATTTGACTGGTTTTGAATTATTACTCATCGCATCATTTTATCCCTTATCCCTGAGTTATATGCTAGTGTTCCATCCACTGAACATCTCCGGATGTTGTATCCTCATGTGATGCGGATGCCAAAAATTCTTCTACATTTCCTGCATAGTGACCAGGTTTTTGTAGATAGCTGTGAGTTGACATAAAGTAGTGAGCTTCCATTCTTTAGATGACTTCATTTATGTTTTGGTCTATTGTGTCTTAGACTTTATTTTAGACTTATTTTTGGCTATGATCAAGGGCATGTCCCGACACTTTATTGGTATACGGTTTTGTTAGAGGCTTTATGGGTACTATAGAATTGGGTGTTGTGTTGGTAGTTGGTATTTATTATCAGTATCGATTGGTGATTATTAATATAACTTACAATCTTTGAACTTATGTTACTCTCTTATGTTATATGTTTGGACTTCAATCCATGTTAGTTTGTGTTGTGTTCAATTGAATAAGAAATAGGGGTGGTCTCCGGTCCTCGGCAGACTTGAGATGCCCGTCACAACCAATCCATAATTTGGGTCATAATACTTTTGTACTCATTGTAATAAGTTAACCTTTATGCTATAAAATGATTAGGATAGGTCATTATTTGATGAGTTTTGTTTTTGATGATGAATGTATCAAAAACTCTTGAGAGGTGACTGCGAACTTGGAAAATCTTTTGTTGAATCTTGTTTAGAAATAGTGGTTGTAAGGGCATTTTGATTCCCTTGCAGTCAACATAAGAGATTGGTTCTTGTTGATAGATGAATTAGGGGTTTTAGAGTTTAATATACTTGTTAGTTTTTAATTCTCTTATCTTCTTTGTGTCTATTTATCTATCATTATCATCTATCCTTTAACCTTTTTCTTTCCATATTTCAATTTTGTTGCTTCTGTAGTTTTTAGCATTAGTTCTAGTTTTTATAGTTTGATCTTTATCATTTGATATTTGAGCTGAGCTTTATTTCATTTCCATGAAGTCAATCTTAGGTCTAGTTGTCTAGAAAAAACAAAAATCACAAAAAAAATTACTATTCATGTTTTTAGGATTAGGTCAAAATTTGAGTCTTTTATTTTAGTATATTCTTGTGTTCTTAGTGTTAGATTCTTGTTCTCTAATACTATAGGAGTCTAGAAATCAAATTTGAGCTAAATCGGAGCAATAATAAATATTCTATCATTGTTGAAAGCTTGGATTGAAGAAATTTGGAGTGGGTTGCATGATCTAGATTTTTGCTGATGAATTTGGGCTACATGATATTTGGAATGAGTTTAAAAGATTAAAAAGTTCCTAGATGCAAAACATCAACTCAGTTCAAGCTAAGGTGAAGAAGTTGGAAAAATTGATGTTCTTGGAGAAATTGTTATCTTCAAAATGAATTTTGAGAAAAAGTTGGTATTTAATCCACAAAAGAGAAGAAAAATGAGTGTAAAAGTGTTAGTACTGAAGCATCTTCAAAGATTCCAAGAATGTTCCAAGAGAAGAGAACAAAAAAAGGACCACAACAAGTACAAATCGCCACCTAAGTAATCTGCATGGCTGACCTGCGTGTGATCTGATTTGGACCTGAATTTGGGGTATGGTGGAGCTACTGCAACAGCTCAAATGTAGGTAAAACTAGAGCCTTATTCACCTAGTAAGCCCCTGAGATGTGCTGGACCTTCCCAAGAAGGTTAAAACAGTCCCTCTAGCATTTGGCACGCGTTGGGGTGAGACCAAGCTATTTTGGTGGATCCAAAAACACATTTCAAAGCTTTTGAACTCCTAATTGCTCAGGTTTGATTCATTTAATTTCATTTATTGATTCTTGAATGCATTTTTTGATTCTTAAACTATCAACAACTAGTAATTTATCTACTAATAAAAATGATTAGTTATTGAGTCTGAAATCTATCATCGTCCTATTTCTTATGAGATTTTGTAGTTTTTAATTCATCGTAGCTCCTAAAATCAAGTTCATACGTTTTTAAAGTTATTTCAAATAAAAATTTAATTTGTCCACAAGTAAAAATTGACACCTTATGAACTACTGAAGTACAAACAATTTTCAACACTAGCCAATCCAATTGTGAGGCAATAAAAGTTGTGTAAACACAAGTAATAGTGATATTTATTTTGCTAACGCTAACATTATTATTCACTTTTTTGAGTTCTTTTTGATGTGCTATAGAAATATAGCACGTTCGGCGCTTAAAATGAGGAAAATATGCAAGTTTCTGAGGTTATTATGTTAGATATGATGCGTTTTAGGTATGTGTTGCGGGAAATCATATTTTGGATGCTAAGTTTGTGAAAAATATGAGAAAATGTTTTTGACTACTTATGGGAGCAATTATGAATTGATCGTGATTAAAATATGTGCAAAAATAAAAGAAGAGCTGAAAAATAACTTTTGACACATACTAAGTCAATGTGCGGACCACATGTACCACATGCGGACTGCATTAGGCAAAGCACGTGCCAGAACACCCAAATCTCGAGAGCTAAACCTGTAGGAAATTTCTGTCTGGGCACATGCGAACACTACATACACCAACCTGCAGGCCGCATGTACCATATTCTCTCGAGGACAGGGCGCATGTAGCGACCACAAGTACCCTCCAACCCTTTTTTCTCCTATTTAGTTCAGGCTTTGGTTTTAGGGATTCCTCATGTACTATAAATACCCCTTATGTTTTTCTTAGTAGAAGTTACACACTTTTGATACTTACAAACATATTTTGATTCTGAGATTTGATTTTGGTCTTGTCACTTGTATTGATTTTGATTGATTATTTCCGTTATGGTTTTTGGGTTGTTTACTTGTGATTATTGTGATTTGATTGATCTGAGGTGAATTTATGCACCTCAGTGTTATTATCTAGGCGTATTTAGCCTTATTTTGAGGACAACTTGTGTGCTTAATGTGTTAATGATGATATAACTTAGCATCTAAGTGTGTAACTATTTGATTACATTGTTTAATGTATCTTTCAAACAAGTTTGTACTTAAATTGGTCAATAAGGGTGAAAATGAGAAAACTAGTGTTACTAGCTTGAGCTAGGTGTTGTTCTAGTTGATCTCAATGATTCTAATGTGCATAATGAGTTCCTAATGGTTATTATCGTGTAATTATTTAGGGAACAACTTGTTTGCAGTGTTTAAAGTTTAATTGAATCAAGCCAAGAGTCAAACAATAGTTAAAGATCAAAATGGGCAAAACTAGTTCTTAGGTTAAGTTTCTAGTTCGTCGTTGTGGATGTTGTGTTCGTTTTGAGCTCTAATCCGTGGTGTTTGATGCAGTAGGATGCTTGGTGAGTTGATTATGATGATATATAGATGATGAAAGAGCTGAAAATCAAGTGGAAATAACACCACAAGGCTTGGGATTGAAGTACAAATTCTTAAGGCAAGTTTAGACATCAAAAAGGTGAATTCCAGTGAGGATATGGGAACAGAACATGGCGCAACCCCAACTCCCATGGACTAACCCAGGTGGCATGACCCCTACTCCTATGGACTAACCCATGCAAAGAGAATCCTACTCCCATGGACTGACCCATGTTGAGAGACACCTACTCCCATGGACTGACCTTCGCGACGTGGAGGTGGGTCCCATCATGGCCAAAATCGTCCTCTTTTAAATAGGACTCTTAAACTTTATGTTAGAAACCTTGGACAGATTTGAAACTTGGAGAGTGGATGGAAAACATTTCAATTAGGGTTTTTCACTCTTTTACTTTAGTTTTTTTATGGATTTCAATATGTATTAATTCATCGTGATTACAATTATGTCCATGCATGGCTAAACACCCCCTTTCCAGGGTTAAGGCCAAGAACATGATTAATACTGCTTTGAATTGATTTGGTTTTGATTTATTATCATATTTGGTTGTTTATTTATCCTTGTGATAACTATTTTAATGATTCACAACCCTTAGAATACATCCATTATCATCGGGGGAATAAGAGGATAGAACATGGGGGGAGGGGGGGGGGAATAGAGTAAGGTTCTTATTTTCTTATAAAATAAGAGAATTGAATTAGCGTCTAGGATAGAGATATACCTAGAAGCCTTATTTGGTTCACTACTGGATGAAATATAAATGTGTTTAGCCTAGTTCTTACATCCCCACTCAACAATGTCGTTGTGGGTCTATGTTAGATAGGTGATTAGAGGATCGAGTGACCATAATCATAATATCGACCCCGTGAATTAAAAACCAAGATAATTAATCCAACTAATGAAGTTTAATAGCTTAGTATGATTGTTCGGAATGCTTTAACCCCGGGTTTCTCTCTATTGATTGTCCAATCTATTACTTTTCCGCATTGTTACTTTACTTTTAGTTAACAACTCTAAAACTCTATCGATTAATTTTACACCAATTTAACATTAATTGGGAATTATATTTGAATAGTTGTTAAAATGAGTCTCTGAGGGATCGATATTTGGCTTTTTATAAGGCCACTGTATTACTTAGTGAGACCACATACATTTACGTGTGTGCTTGGGCAAAACAAGTTTTTGGCGCCGTTGTTGGGGACTTGTAATTGTCAATTATTTTAGGTTTAGTTTTAGTTTTTAGATTTCTTTAGTGCTATACTATTGGTCTAGATGTTGAATTTGAAGGAACCAAGTTCACAGACTAGTAAGCTGGCAAGGGATAGGGAATTGGTTGAACTAAGCCCCGAACCCAATCAATGCTTTCACCTATTTAGGAGAGAAGCAGTCATTCTCCACAGTATTCAGCAAATTCAAGAAACACAAGACAATCCTTCTCTCATTCAATCCTCTTATTTAATTCCCTTATTTTATACGAGACACAAGACATAGGACAGTTTGCAAAGTAGAAAACCAACTTTCGATTAATTTGATCTCCTATTTTAAAAAAATAGCTGCTAGAGGTAACTTTAAATTGAAATAGAACATGGTGTAACTATTTATTAGCAGTGGACAACTTATGGGGCTTTCACATGAAGATTCACAAGTCCACCTATGGAAATTCTTAGAGATCAGTGACACAATCATCCCTACGGGTGTGTCAACTAACTAAATTAGGCTGACACTTTTTGATTTTTCAATATTGGGGAAAGCGAAGGATTAGTTGAACACTGAGGCAACAAGTTCAAACACAACCTGGGAAGATTTAGCTCAGAAATTCCTCATCCGATTCTTTCCATCTGGAAAGTCTGTGAGACTACGCAGTGAGATTATGAGCTTCAAACAAAGGCTAGATGAGAACTTATATCATACATGGGAGAGGTTCAAAACTCTTCTTTGAGATTGTCTACATCAACAACAGTCCAATGAGGTACTAGCTCATACTTTTGTTGAGGTACTAGATCACAACACACAAATTTTGTTAGATTCAGCCACAGGTGGTCAAGCATTAAAATTAACGTATAATGAGCTCTACACCTTTTTGAACTAGATTGCAAAAGGGAATCTTGAGTAGCATACTGAATTGAGAAGTGCCCCAAAAAAGGTTGCAGGTCTATTAGAGGTGGATCATTTTATTGCTATATCAGCTTTGATTGCTGCACTGCAAAATTAGTTAACTATTTAGCTCAGCAATATAAAATTGGGGGTTACATAGCTTGCAGCTATAGCTAATGTAATTCATCAGTTGAATATTTAGTATGCGGTTTGTGGCACAGTGGTCATTCTGCATCCATGAGTGGTCCAAATCTTGAGTCAGTGATTTTTTTGGTCAATGCTCAAAGGCGGAATCATGGGAATGCGTACAATAAAAAATGGTAGACTCAGCTACCAATTTGATCATTGAACAACCAACAATAATAATTTTAACAATAGCAGGTTCAAGGGAATCAGGCCACGACTCAAACTAGTAATATGGAAGAGATGTTAGAAAAAATTATAGCTGCTCAAGCACTGTTAGCAGTAGATATAAAGAGCCAGTAGATGGCTACAAAGTACTTGGAGATGAAGGTTGGGCAAATGCAATAGGAATAAAGTGCTAGGCCTCAAGGTAGTTTACCAAGGGATACTAAATCTCCTAAACTATTAATGGAAATCACTTTGAGAAGTAGTAAAAAGCTCAATGGAGAACCTCCAATGACAACTAAGGAGGTAGATGCGGAGTTGGTTCCTTAACAGATAGATGACAGGGTTGCTTAAAATTTAAGGAAGTTTGAGTACTTATAAACCAAAATTGCTGAACAAGTAAAGAAAAGACCACCATCACCTTTCTCACAGAGGCCTAGAAAATCAAATGAGGATGTGTTCTTCAAGAAGTTCTTTAACACATTCAGATAGCTTTACATTAACCTTTCTCTTTTAGATATTTTTCAGGGAATGCCTAAGTACGCTAAGTACTTGAAGGGTGTGGTCACTAACAAAATTAACTTGTAGGATGTTGAGACAGTAGCACACACTGAGGAGTGTAGTTCTGTGGTTATTCAAAGTAGCCCAAAAAGCTCAAAGATCCTGAGATTTTCATGCTCCCAATTCAAATTGGCAATAGTCAGGTGGTTTACGCACTTAGTGATTTTGGGGAAAGCATCAATTTGATGCCTCTCTCCTTGTTTAACACTTTGGTCTTAGGGAAGCCGATATCGAGCTCTTTAATACTCCAATTGGCATACTCGACCCTAGCCTGTCCTGAAGGAATCATAGAGGATGTTCTCATTAAGGTTGGTAAATTTATTATTACTGCTAATTTTATTATTTTAGATTTTTAGATAGATGAAAGAATGCCAGTTATCTTAGGATGTCTATTCTTGGCGATAGAAGGAGCATTGATAGATATGTGAGAGGGCACACTCATAATGAGGCTGGATGATGAAGAGACGGTTTTCAAAGTGTACAAACCACTCAACACACTATCCCACTACAAATATTTATTCATGATTACAGTGGTTGAATGGGATAAGTGTGGGGTGGTGAAGTTTAGTCCACCAAAGACCTCTTCGGACTTCCTTATTCAGAGGCCCAAGCCACAACCAACCCAACCTAAAGTGATGCATATTGATAAGCCTAAAAAGGCTACTACTAAGAGAGTTGTTGACCTTGAGAGTTTGATGTTGGGCGTATTTATACGTCTAAGAACCATAACTTACCCATGTTTTAGCTAAGTTTTAAGGATAAAATACATAATTCTTGCATTTTTAGTCTATTTTTAGTTAAGTGAGATGACCTATGTGATTAGCATGCTTTTTAGGTACTAATAAGGAATATTACAGCACTTTGGGGACCTGTGGACAGCAAATGAAAAACTTCACATAAAAGGAAAGCAGCTCTTGGACTGAATGTGACGCATGGGAACTTTTTCCCAGGCAAACTCAATAATTTTAAATAGTTAAGGATGCAGTAGCAATTTATTAGAGAAGGATGTTATTAAAAGCATGATTGCTGAATTTTTAGTGGATTATTCACATTCTGTATTATTTTGAGAAACAAGAGAAAGCGGCTTAGCTTGAGGACAGAGAGAGAGAAACGCATTTCTCTCTTATTTTCGCTAGTCACATTTATCACCAAGATCATTCGAAGTTTTGGTATGATGAATATTTCTAGTTTGATTCCTATTTTATTCATGAGTAGCTAAGTTTATTTGTTAGGGTTATGGAAACCTTGTAGTATACTCTCCATTGCTATGGCTTTTTGAATTTATGATGTGTCAATTCACTTATATCATTACTTTCTTCATTTTGATTGAATTCTCATGATTGCAAACATAGGGAATGCGCCATTATAGCAATAACTTATTTGATAGAAAAGTTACTATTTGGAAAAGAGAGTGTGACAAGAAAATAGGGTTTCCAACCTCTATTTTACACGTTAATGCCCTAGCAGGATTAACTTCTTGGAGAGTTCGTACAATTGGTTGTACACTTTGGATTCGGGAGAACTAAGGTGAATAAATCCTTGATGGTTGAAAAACACTTGGATTTAGAACTAGAATACGTCTCTCTATAAGT
>NC_061119.1:100653460-100898883 GCF_002878395.1 Capsicum annuum
TAACGTGTAAAATAGAGGTTGGAAACCCTATTTTACACGTTAATGCCCTAGCAGGATTAACTTCTTGGAGAGTTCGTACAATTGGTTGTACACTTTGGATTCGGGAGAACTAAGGTGAATAAATCCTTGATGGTTGAAAAACACTTGGATTTAGAACTAGAATACGTCTCTCTATAAGTGCATGCATGTATAAAATCCGTATTACTCATAGTTAATAGAGAAGTAAAAGCTACAAGGTGGACATAACCCTAACTTGTCATTCTCTGTGATCAATTATTATTACACGTATCATCTCATCATTACACTGATAATATTATTGTGCACCTAAAATAAAACCACCCTCATCTTGGAACCTTCGATCAACAGTCTAATAATAATTGCAATACTTAGTGATCATAGTATTCCCTGTAGGATTTGACACCCAACCCAGTTGGGTTCTATATTTGACAGCGACCGCTTGCACTTTCTAACGAGAGTTGTAATTTGGGTGTATCAAATTTTGGTGCCGTTGCCTGGGATCGAACTTGGGTCACCCGCATGACAAGCGAGAATACTCACCACTATACTAGAATGAGACCCGAATGTCGAGTGCAATTTGCTTTTGATGATGATGATGATGACTTGGATGGGGATGGTGCCACAGGGGCTATTATTCCTCAGCCCTTAGCACTCGGAGCCAAGTTCAATATCACTAGCACCATGATCCAGCTATTGCAACTCAAAGGGTTATTCAGTGGACTTTCAGGCGACGATCCGAATATGATCTGATAAATTTTATCTCAATGTACGAATCGTTTGACAATCCGAGGGTTGGATAGAACATAATGCGGCTGTGCTTATTTCCATTGTCTCTATGTGGAGAGGCAACTCTATGGTTAAACGGGCTAACTCCTGACTCTTTTACCAATTGGAGGCAACTGAAAGAAGCCTTCCTAGAAAGATTCTTTTCGCCATCCGAGAGAGCACAATTAAGAGATGAGATAAGCAATTTCAGACAACTTCCAACTGAAGCTCTGCACGAGACATGGGAGAGGTTCAAGAAGAAGCTTATGCAGTGCCCAAATCAACAGATGACCAATGTCCATTTAATGGAAATATTATATAGGGCTTTGAACTTGGTGACTAAGCCAGTGGTCGATAATGCTACGGGTGCGTCATTCATGGACCTTACTTTTGTTGAGGCATGTGATATGCTGGATCGTATGACAAAGCAGAGTAGAGCTTGGCATACCAGGGATTCTGAGGTAGCAAGCTCTATTGTATCTATTGGTATGACAGCAGAACAGAGGCGAAGAGAAGAGGAACGTGACCAGGATATGGCTCATATGAAAATGCAGATGGACCTTCTTACCAAGGATTTATTATCAGGGAACACAGAAAAGGTCAAAGCTATTGTATCACAGGGAAGAGATAACTCTAATTCTGAGGAGGAAGCAAATTACTTAAATAGTCAGGGGGGTTTCCGAGGCAATGTCTAAGCAAACCAAGGTAGAAACTATTATGAAAAATTCGGATACAAAGATCGAGACCAAGGGAATTGGAAGAATAACATTGACAGGAGCGGTTTGTATGTCCCTCCTGGAAATTGTAAAGCTGTTGCACCTAGTTTTAGGAAGATGTCTATGGAGGACATGATGGCTAAGCTATTGAAAGGAGTGGAGGCAACCAACATGGGAGTAGGTGAGGTAAAAAAATGATTTGTCCTTAATGAATCAATTGGTTGAATCGTATTCCACTTCAATAAAATAGATGGAAAAACAAATGAGTCAACTATCGGTGGCATTCAATCAAAGAAAAACTGGCACTTTACCTAGTGACACTGTGCAAAATCCGAGGAATGATGGATCATGTTTGTCTTTTACCACCAGGAGTGGTAAGGTGCTGGAAAATCCATCCAAGGGCAAGCCTGTGGTTGATAATATAGAAGAGAATGTTATTGAAGTAGGTTGTGATGATTCTGCAGAAGTTAAAAATCAGAATGAGAACGTTCATGATACTACACCTAGATGTCAGCAGTCTGAAAAGATTGATAATAGGAAGCACAATAAAAAGGAAGTGGTGGAGAAAACTCTTCCAAATATACCACCACCTTTTCGTCAGAGACTGAAGAAGAAGGCTGATGACACCAGGTTCAGTAAATTCATGACTATGCTGAAGCAACTAACTATAAATATGCCTTTGGTGGAGGCACTGGAGCAAATGCCAGGGTACGCCAAATTCATGAAGGACCTTTTGACAAAGAAAAGGGCAGCGAGCTATGAACTGGCAGATAATTTTCATCATTACAGTCCAATTGCCATGAGGTCTTTGGTACAGAAGAAGGCAGATCTGGGTGCTTTCACTATTCCTTGCACGGTTGGATCTTTAGATTTTGCTAAAGCTTTATCTGATTTAAGGGCTAGCATTAATTTGATGCCACTAGCCATTTATAGACAGTTGGGGTTGGGGGATCCTACACCAACCAACATGCGGCTTGTAATGGCAGATAGGTCGGTAAAATGACCTATTGGTATCTTATATAATGTATTAGTAAAGGTTTCTACCTTTATTTTTCCTGCAGACTTTGTTATTTTAGATTGTGAGATGGATTTTGAGGTGCTCATAATCTTGGGTTGACCTTTCCTTGCAATAGGAAGTATGCTTATTGATTTGCGGGAAAATGAGCTTTTATTTTTGATGAATGATAAAGTGGTACATTTTGATGTATGCAAATCAATGAAGTAGCCCAAGGATATGAATGTGTTCTCTATAGCTGATGTTTATTATGAGGATGAGAAGGAATTATCTTTAGAGAAGCAGCTTACTGTTGAGCCATTGGCTGCTGTGCTTTTGAACTTTGAGCATGAGGATGTTAAAGAGTACGAAGAAACTATCGGTGCTTTGACAGGAATGGGGTCGTATTCATATGCCCCAAAAAGCTGGACCTTGACCTTAAGAATCAACCTTCACCACCGGCAAAGCCATCCATTGAGGAGCCACCAGTGTTAGAATTGAAAGAGCTACCCAGTCATCTAAGGTATGTGTTCTTGGGTAGTGGAAATACATTGGCAATTATTATTGCTGCTGATTTAGGTGAACAACAGGTAGAGGCTCTTATCTCTGTTCTGAAGAGGTACAAGAGAGCTGTTGGTTGGACTATTAATGATATAATTAGTATCCCTCCTGATATATGTATGCAGAAGATTTAGCTAGAGGAAGATTGCGTACCCACTATTGAGGATCAGTGTTGTTTGAATCCACCTATGCAAGAGGTAGTGAAGAAAGAAATCATAAAGTGGCTAGATGCAGGGGTGGTGTACCCAATCTCAGACAGCAAATGGGTTAGTCCTGTACAATGTGTGCCCAAAAAAGGGGGCATGACAGTAGTAGAAAATGAGAAGAATGAGCTAATTCCACTGAGGCCTGTCACAGGGTGGAGGGTGTGTATGGATTACCGGAAGCTAAACTCGTGGACTTTAAAGTACCACTTCCCAATGCCATTGATGGATCAAATGCTTGATCGATTGGCAGAAAAGGGATGGTTCTGTTTCTTGGATGGTTATTTCGGATATAATCAAATTTGTATTGCTCCTGAAGATCAGGAGAAGACCACTTTTACATGCCCATATGGTACTTTGGCATTCAAACGAATGCCATTTGGGCTATGTAATGCACCTGCCACTTTTCAGCAGTGTATGATGTCCATTTTCTCTAATATAGTTGAAGACACCTTGGAGGTGTTTATGGATGACTTTTCGGTTGTAGATAAGTCATTTGAGTCATGCTTGGCAAATCTGAGTATGGCTTTACAGCGATGTGTGGAATTCAATCTGGTGCTAAATTGGGAGAAGTGCCATTTTATGGTTAACGAAGGCATTGTTCTTGGGCATAAAGTGTCTGAAAAGGGAATTGAAGTTGATCGAGCCAATATTGAAGTTATCGAGAGACTACCACCTCCAATTTCTATGAAGGGGGTTCGTAGTTTTCTCGGTCATGCTGGTTTTTATTGGAGGTTTATTAAAGACTTCTCCAAGATTGCAAACCCATTATGCAAACTTTTGGAGAAGGAGGCAAAGTTTCACTTTGGTGAAGATTGCTTGAAGGCATTTGAATGCCTCAAAGGAAAGCTAGATGAAGCCCCTATTATTGTAGCACCCGATTAGTCTCTACCTTTTAAAATTATGTGTGATGCAAGTGGTGTAGCCTTGGGTTCTATACTTGGTCAGAAAAGAGAAAAGCTGTTCATCCAATCTACTACGTGAGCAAGGCCTTGAATAGAGCACAGAAGAACTATACCATCAATGAACAAAAGCTTCTTGCGGTTGTTTATGCTTTTGAAAAGTTCTGTGCTTACTTGTTGGGAACCAAGGTAGTGGTTCATACAGATCATGCGGCTCTAAGATATCTAATGGCAAAGAAGGATGCCAAGCCAAGGCTAATTAGATGGGTGCTACTGCTTCAAGAATTCGATTTCGAAGTAAAGGATAGAAAAGGTTATGAAAACCAAGTAGCTGATCATCTATCTAGACTTGAGAGTGAGCACACAGTGCAGACCGACCTTGATATTGATTATGCATTCCCCGATGAAGATATTCTAGAAACTATGGTGGAAAACTTACTGTGGTATGCAGATTTTGCTAACTACGTGGTAAGCAAAGTGATTCCTGAGAATCTCTCCATTCATCAAAAGAAAAAGTTCATGCATGATGTGAAACATTACTTCTGGGATGAGCCTTATCTTTTTCAATGATCTGTTGATGGTATTATTAGGCGGTGCATCCCAGATATAGAGGTGCCTAGCATACTGGAAGCAAGACATGCTTCCCAAGTTGGAGGTCATCATGCAGGTGAACGGACGGCCAAGAAAGTACTGTAAAGTGGTTACTATTGGCCTTCATTATTCAAGGATGCCTATGATTTTCTAAGAAGCTGTGATCAGTGTCAGCGGCAAGGTTCTATCTCAAAGCACCATGAGATGCCAATTTCCAAAATGCTTGAAGTAGAGTTATTCGATATCTGGGGTATTGACTTCATGGGCCCATTTGTGAGCTTATTTGGGATGAAATATGTCTTAGTTGCTGTGGATTATGTATCCAAATAGGTCGAAGCAGTCGCGCTAGCTGATAATGAAGGTAAGAGTATTGTGGCGTTCTTAAAGAGAAATATCTTCTCTAGTTTTGGGGTACCCCATACCATCATAAGTGATGGAGGATCACATTTCTGTAATAAGTTGTTCAGAGCCGTATTGGCAAAGTATGGGGTTAAGCAACATAAGTTAGCTACATCGTACCACACACAAACTAGCAGGCAGGTAGAGGTTTCAAACTGGGAAATCAAGTTGATCCTTGCTAAGACTGTGAATGCCAGCAGAAAAGATTAGTCCAGGAAGCTAGACGATGCCTTATGGGCATATAGGACCGCGTTTAAAACACCAATTGGCATGTCACCATACTAACTAGTTTGTGGAAAGGCTTGTCACTTGCCAATTGAGCTAGAGCATAAAGCAATGTGGGCACTGAAGCAGCTTAACCTGAACTGGGATGATGCTATTAATATGAGATTGGGGCAGCTAAACGAGATGGATGGATTCCATCTAAATGCATATGAAAGAGCAGATCTTTATAAGGAAAGGATGAAAAAGTACCATGATCGGAGTTTTATCCAATGAAACTTTCAGAAAGGCAATTTGGTACTCCTTTTCAACTCCAGACTGAAGTTGTTTCCAGGTAAGTTGAAGTCTAAATGGTCTTGTCCATTCAGAATTAGCCAAGTTTACTCATCTGGAGTAGTGGAGTTAGAAAACGATGATGGTAGTGTCTTTAAGGTGAATGGCCAAAGAGTGAAGCTATATATCGATCCAACCGACTCTATAAAATGTATAGCCACCATATATCTTGATGAAGTCTGAGTAATCGAGATAACTATGTCATTCCACGACAATAAATCAAGCGCTACATGGGAGGCAACCCATCATTTTAATCATTTTTGTTTTACTAGGAGTTTGTTTTTGATAAATAAAAATTCAAAAAGAAGAGTCAAGCCATGACTAAAACTAAGGCGCTTGGTGGGAGGCAACCCATCCTTCTAATCATTTTTGTTGTTTATGATTAAGTGTAGGTGCATGAAGTACAAAGAAGGAGATTAGCCCTAAATTTTGATTTGAAAGTGAGCCATGTCAATGGTGGTATGTCTAGGAATGATCTCACATAGGCAATAGGCTAGGCGCCGCCTATGCCAACATGGGCGATAGGCTAGGCGCTGCCTATGCCATCGCCTATGCTCACTGCCTCACATAGTCAATAGGCTAGGCGTCGCCTATGCTAACATTGGCGATAGGCTAGGTGTTGCCTATGCCAACATGGGCGATAGGCTAGGCGCCGCCTATGCCATCGCCTATGCTCACTGCCTCACATAGGCGATAGGCTAGGCGCCGCCTATGCCAACATAGGTGATAGGCTAGGCACCGCCTATACCAACATAGGAGGTAGGTTAGGCGCTGCCTACTTATGCTTAGGCAATGCTATAGGCGCCGCCTATCACCGTAAATATTACCTAATAACCCGTTTGTCAATGGACCAACCCGACCCATGTCTCATCTTTTAAATATATCCTCTACCCTTAAACACCACTTAAATTTTCTTAAACCTAAGCGCCGCCCAAGCATCCTTGCCCTCTCCAAGCTTTTCTCTTTTCTCATCTAATCCTGAAGGCTCACCTTCCCGATTCATCATGAATTAATCACCAAGTAAGTTGATCTTTTATGTTCCATAGTTGTTTCAGTGCTACGCTTATAATGGTTAACTAGATTTTGTAGTAGTGCTTGGTGATAAGAGTATGATTAGTTTGTTATGATTTTTTGAAGAATGCATCTCATTGTGTGAAATGATTCTCGTAGGTAATCTTGATTTTACTCTGGCATGTATCGATTGGTATTCACTATCATAACTTTTTATGGAGTTGAAATATTGAAGTTAAATGCATAATTTTGGGAGTTGTAAGCTTGACTATGCGAGTGACTCGTTCATCGATGTAATGATCATGGTTAACCAAAAGCATAAGATTGTGTAATTTTTTCTATACTGTAGCATGATAAGATTTCTATGTGGTAGTCTTGTTCAAAGATTGCATTGCTCCAATGAAATAAAGTTGGAAATGATAGTCAAGATTACAGGACCATTGTGTGCTGCTTCTCTATATCAAACTAAAAAAAAGTGTTATATAAAGTGAAGGGTTGAACGTGTGACTGCGCTAATAATGTTGTTGGGACATACCATCTAAATGTATGTCGATGAAGTCTGAGTAATCGACATCACTCACTCAATTAGTTTGTGCAAACAAATTAAGTGTGGGGTGGTGCCATCACTATTTTCTTTTTCAATTATAGTGAATTTTATGAAATGAGACTAACATGACCATATTATAATCTCAGGTAACATGGCTCCGAAAGGACGACAGGGAAAGGAGAAAGCATCTACCTTACAAAAAGGTCAAAAAAGGTCAAGAAAGGACCAGGTTGATTCCTCCTCTCTTCAAGTGCCTCGACGCACTTTTGGGATCAAATGGGTTCTGGAGGAGGAAGAGAAGGAATGGTATAGAGACAATAAAGTGAAGAAATATGTACATGTGGAGTTGATGCAGAAGGAAAGTTTAGCAAAGAACTGCCCTCGCATTTTGGCAAAGATTATGGCACTAAATCTTGACTTTATCTTCCAAGACATGGGTGAATGTAATCTTGATTTGACTTGAGAGTTTTATGCTAACTGGTCCCCAAGGACTACGGGAAATGAAGTAAAGATTCGGGGGCAAGTCTTACAATTGAACGCTGATTTCTTCAACTCTTTCCTGGGTACTCCAAGTGTGGATTAATCACCACTCAAGGAGCTCTACAACAGACCTCCCTACAGAGCCATCAGACATACGTTATATGGATCGAGGTCCATGACCCAGTGGACTCATCATAAGGATAATGGTCATCACAATACTTACCCATATACTTGTTTGAATAGAGAAGCTCACATATGGTTAAGAATAGTCAATTCCTGCTTGATTACTTGGACACAATGCACTAAGGTCTCGTGTGATCGAGTCTGCTTGGTATATGCTCTAATGACGAATGTTCCCATCAACATTGGTGCAGTTATACAACCGTCGATGCATAAAGCACGAGTGCACAAAAGGTCCCATTTCAGTTTTGGCAATTTGTTGACTGTAATTTTAAGGAAAGAGTACATTGGGGATGAGCCAGTAGATCATAAGTTGCCACATAACCCGAAGAAGGTAGATCTCATGAAAATCAAAGATCCAAAAACTGGTCAAGGCATCAACCTTACCACTGCTGAGAGACATGCTCAAGATAAGAGTTTATTTTCGCCATCTGTATTGTATGACTAGGTTCACTATGATGAATGGGGGTCATGTGCCGATTGATGCAGAGCTTCGGCAGTTGGACTATGACTACCCGTTTAATGAGCATGCTCGAGCCATGTGTGAAGTAGGGGTAAATTTTGAAGAACCTCTAGATTATGATGTGCCGACAGACGATGATCACCAGCTACTAGACTCTGATGTGGAGGACAACTCTGATGATAAAGACTCTGATGATGATTCTGACGCAGTGGGTATGACCCCGTATGTACAGGAGGAGTCTAACTAACCAGGTTTTTGCTTATTTATTTACATTGAGGGCAGTGTGTTCCTTCTTAGTGTGGGGTGTTGCACTGCGTACTGCTTGCCTGCATTTATTCTATAGTCGTTTTAATTTAGTCATAGTTAGTTAGTTGTAATTAGTCAGATTTTTGCACGAAATTGTTCTTATAGACGGCATAGTATTATAACAGGAGTTTGTGCTGAATCACTACTATTGAAACATTTAGGCTCTAAGTTGTGACTCACTCTATGATAATTGTTTGTGGTTTAATTCATTTATCTGTTGGGTCAAGAATCTATAATTCTCCCAATTATGTTGACCATGTGCCATGTGTGTGTAAGGTTATTGTATATTCTTTGTTGCGGCTGATACTAGAACTTGCCTAGTGTGTGTGTGAAGTGAAATAAAGATTGTGAGTTTAGGAGATGATTTAGGCATTTCTTTGGCAACCCTGATTTTTTATCTTCTTTTTACCTACCTTTGTACATTGTCCTAGTGAACACCTATTGAGCCTTTAGCTATTTTCTTTGGCAACCCCATATGTATCCTAATCCATTTTTTGAAAAGACCATAATTTGATCCAAAAGCCCCTAAGCACTTTAAATTATAGAATAAAGTTGAGTAAAGAGTGTGGCAAAATAAGAGGAAAATAGTGAAAGTGATGCCCCAAAGTTTAGTTATTGGTACATGAAAACACTGTGATCGAGGGTGGCTACCATAGGGATGCTTAACAAAAAAAAAAGAGTTGTATATTCCCATCATAATGTTTTTGATTGAGTAACAAAATGGGTGAAGGGGGGTTGGTAGATGAAAGAAAGGTAGAGTGGTTGTTAAAAGTTAGTGTAAATGGCATAATGTAGTGTATTAAAGCGCTTAGGGAACATAGTCACCATTTCTGGCCAAAATAGTCCTACCCGCCCCTTTAGCCTACTTTACAACCTGTAAAGACATATTTGATCCTAACCTTAGTATTCTGATATTAGTGGAGCATTACACTAAGGGCAAGTATATGGTCATCAGTTTTAATCTAAGAATTCTTTGTTAGAGTGAGAGCAAGCAAGATCTTATACCCATATTTCTGAAAAATGCAAAACTATGAGTGATTATGGGTAACATTTTGTGTGAGCGCACATGGTTGACGATTGTTGGGTAGTTTTATAGGATTTTTTTGGCTTAACTTGTGTATACGAATTAACCAACTTAATGAGTCTATGTTGGAGGGTGAGTTGTTTCTAGTAATGATCAAGAAATCTACTCTTTGTTAGTAATTGTCGTGTATGTCTTGTTGAAAATTTTGTGTTGCTTTTGTGAAGTTTAGTTAGGTATTCACATGGATGTACTATTTTGTTCGAGGAAAAACAAAGCTTTAAGTGTGGGGTGGTGATGTTGGGCGTATTTATATGTCTAAGCACTATAACTTACCCATATTTTAGCTAAGTTTTGAGGATAAAATACATAATTCTTGCACTTTTAGTCTATTTTTAGTTAAGTGAGCTGATCTATGTGATTAGCATTCTTTTCAGGTACTAATGAGAAAGATTACAACACTTTGGGGACCTGTGGACAGAAAAGGAAAAACTTCACATAAAAGAAAAGCAGCTCTTGGACTGAATGTGACGCATGGGAACTTTTTCCCGGGCAAACTCAATATTTTTAAATAGTTAAGGATGCAGTAGCAATTTATATGAGAAGGATGTTATTAAAAGCACGATTGCTGAATTTTTAGTGGATTATTCACATTCTGTATTATTTTGAGAAACAAGAGAAAGCAGATTAGCTTGAGGACAGAGAGAGAGAAACGCGTTTCTCTCTTATTTTCACTAGTCATCTTTATCACCAAGATCATTCAAAGTTTTGGTATGATGAATATTTCTAGTTTGATTTCTGTTTTATTCATGAGTAGCTAAGTTTATTTGTTAGGGTTATGGAAACCTTGTAGTATACTCTATATTGCTATGGGTTTTTGAATTTATGATGTGTCAATTCACTTATATCATTACTCTCTTCACTTTGATTGAATTCTCATGGTTGCAAACATAGGGAATGCGCCATTATAGCAATAACTTGTTTGATAGAAAAGTTACTGTTTGGAAAAGAGAGTGTGACAAGAAAATAGGGTTTCCAACCTCTATTTTACACGTTAATTCCCTAGCAGGATTAACTTCTTGGAGAGTTCGTACAATTGGTTGTACATTTTGGATTCGAGAGAACTAAGGTGAATAAATCCTTGATGGTTGAAAAACACTTGCTTTAGAACCAGAATACGTCTCTCTATAAGTGCATGCATGTATAAAATCCGTATTACTCATAGTTAATAGAGAAGTAGAAGCTACAACGTGGACATTACCCTAACTTGTCATTCTCTGTGATCAAAAATTATTATATGTATCATCTCATCGTTACACTGATAATATTATTGTGCACCTAAACTGAAACCCCCTTATCTTGGAACCTTCGATCAACAGTTTAATAATAATGGCAATACTTAGTGATCATAGTATTCCCTGTGGGATTCGACACCCAACCCAGTTGGGTTCTATATTTGACAGCGACCACTTGCACTTTCTAACGAGAGTTGTAATTTGGGCGTATCAGAGTTCACACTCAAGGGGTAAGAAACGAATGAGAAGATGGCCTCCAAGTAGGAGGAATAGGATTAAGAAAAACAAATAAGTCAAAGAGTGGGTCATGCCACGACACTAAAATAGGCATTGCTTTGGAGGCAACCCAAGTTAAGGTTTGTTATATTTTTAGAATTTTAGTTTCTAATTCACTAGTTTTTGTTTTTTGTTGAGTCACAAGTTTATGGGAAGTTTGAGTATCAAAAAATATGAGCTAAGGAGCATGGAGAAGACTAAGTATGGGGTCCCAAGACCCTTTTAATGTATAAAGATACTACTATCTAGGTCTAGAGGCCTTAAGGAGTAATTATATCTATACTTTTAAAGTATACTTTAGGGATAAAGTAGATTATTAAGTGTGGGGTGGGGAACTTCCCATTTTTAAGAATAATTTTATATTTTTTTATGTTAGGAATAAGTAGGATGTTCTTGTTAGTGTTATATTTGATTGCATGATGCAACTTTTTGGTTGTAAAATCATCTTGATTGTGTGAATGACTACTTTTGAGACTCCTAGGCTCATGATTATGACTCTTGTACTTGTTTTCTTAATGTTGAATTCATGTGATTGTTTGGTTGAGAGTCTATAGGGATCCTACTTGAGTTGAGCATATGCCATGTATGTGTGAGGTTGTTGTATATTCCTTATTATACTTGACGACTAAAACTTGCCCGGTATGTATACGAAGCGAAATAAAGAGTGTGGGTATAGGAGATTATATAGTCATTTCTTTGATAGCCATGTTTATATAATTTTTCTAACCTACCCTTGTGCATAATCCTAGTCAACCCATTGAGACTTTAGCTTATTTTCTTTGACAGCCTCATATGTAGCCTGTATTCCTTTATTCGATAGACCTTAATTTGATCCAAAGCTCCTAAGTGATTTAGTGTAAAATTAATTGAGTTAAGGAGTTTGAAATTTAAGTTGGAGAAAGGTGAAAGTGAAGCCCCAAAGTAATATTTATTGTTGTGTTTAATTGATATATTGTGGTTGGGAGTTAGAGAAATTTGTGCTAAATAAACTCCATATTTTTAGTCCATTTGTGTTCCAATGAACCTGTTTTGGCCCGGGTCCTCCTTAGATATTATGCACCTCAGCTAAGGCAAATTGCTTAACTTGAGGTGACTATCATAGGGGTGTGTGACATAAAGTGGGTTTTGAGAAGGGTAAAAGTAAATCATGAATGAATAGAAAATACTCCCACCATAGTGTATGTGAATAAGCTTAATGAGATAGGGAAAAATAGAAGATAGGGATAGACATAAGTGGTGTAAATGGGTTGTTAGATATGAATTGAATGAAAAAGTGTGATATTTTAAGGATCTTTGGGAAGATAGTCACTATTACTGGACAGAATAGTTCCTACCCACCCTTAGCCTACATTACAACTCTTAAAGACCTATTTAATCCTAAATTATAAAATTCTAATATTAGTGGAGTACTACTCTAAGGGAAAGCCTATGGTTCATCTTGTGTAACTTGTGAATTCCTTGTGAGAGTGAGCGTAACTTGATTCTTGTACCCATTTTATGATAAACAATATCTATGTATGTGAGTAATTATGGGTAACTATTTCATAGTGATGGCACATATTTGATGACAATTGGATGAATTGTATGAGGTCTTTGATTGAATAATATGTATGAGTTTGCCAACTAGGTGAGTCAATTCTTAAGACTCGGATGTTTTGGAGTAGTATTCTTTGAACTGCCAATTGTGTTTGTAAAATGCTTAGTGTAGAACTTGCATTTTGTGTAGTCATTGTAGTACTATATTGAATATGTTTGTTGTAGTAGAAGTGTAGAGTCTCCTCTTCTTATGATGCTTAGATTAAAGAGTTTTTCAAGGATGAACAAAGCTTTAAGTGGGGGGTGGTGATCTGAGGTGGATTTATGCACCTCAGCGTTATTATCCGGGCTTATTTCTCCTTGGTTTAAGGACAAATTGTGTTTTTAATATGTTAATGATGATAAAATTTAGCATCTAAGTGTTTAAGTATTTTATTACAATGTTTAAGGTGTCTTTTAAACAAGTTTGTACTTAAATTGGTCACTAAGAGTGAAAATGAGAAAACTAGTGTTACTAGCTTGAGCTAGGTTTTGTTCTAGTTGATCTCAATGATTCTATTGTATGTAATGAGTTCATAATTGTTATTATTGTGTCTTTATATGGGAAAAAACTTGTTTCTAGTGTTCAAATTTTAATTGAATCGATCCAAGAGCCAAACAATAGTCGAAGATCAAAATGGGCAAAACTAGTTCTTAGAAGTTTCTAGTTTGGCATCGTGGATGTTGTATTGTTTTAAGCTCTAATCCGTGGTGTTTGATGCTATATTATGATTGGTTAGTTGATTATTATTATATATGGATGATGAAAAATCTGGAAATCAACAGGAAATAACACCACAAGGCTTGGTATGGTAGGACAAATGCTTAAGACAAGTTTAGACATCAAAAAAGTGAATTCCAGTGAGGGTATAGGAATTGCCCCATAGCGCGACCCCTACTCTCATGGAGTAATCCACGTGGCATGAACCCTAATACCATGGACTAACCCACATAGAATGATACCTACTCCTATAGACTAACCCTTGCGACGTAGAGGTGTTTCCCAACACGGCAGAAATTGTCCTTCTATAAATTGAACAATTCAACTTGATGCTAGAAACCTTGGACGGATTTTAAACTTGAAGAGGGGATGTAAACACTTAAATTAGGGTTTTTATTCTTTTACTTTAGTTTATCTATGAATTTAAATACGTATTCATTCATCGTGATTACGATTATGTCCATGCGTGGCTAAACGTCCTCTTTTCAGGGTTAAGGCTAAGAACATGATTACAATTGCTTTGAATTAATTTAGTTTCAATTAATTATCATATTTGGTTGTTTATTTAACCTTTTTATAACTATTTTTAGGATTCTCAACCCTTAGAATACATCCATTATCGTCTTTGTGAACCCAGAAGGTGGAATAAGTGGACAAAATATGGGAGTAAATAGAGTAAGGTTCTTATTCTCTTATAAAATAAGGGAATTAAATTAGCGTCTAGGATATAGCTATACGTACAAGCCTTATTTGGTTCACTATGGGATGAAATATAAATGTGTTTAGCTTAATTCTTATATCCCCACTCAACGATTTAGTTATGGGTCTATGTTAGATAGTTGATTAGAGGCTTGGGATACCATGATCATAATATCAACCCCATGAATCAACAACCAAGATAATTTATCTAACAAATAAAGTTTAATAGATTAGTATGATTTTTCATAGTGCTTTAACCTCAGGGTTCTCTTCATTGGTTGTCCAAGCTCTTACTTTACTGCATTATTTACTTTACTTTTAGTTTACAGCTTTAAAACTCTTTCAGTTACTTTTACTTTAATTTAATCTCAATTTTGAACTAGATTTGAATAGTTGTTAAAATGAGTCTCTAAGGGATCAATAGTCGGCTTTTTATAAGGCCACTGTATTATTTTGTGAGACCACGTACACTTGTCTGTGTGCTTGGGCATAACATGATTTCATCCTATTCTTTCAATTATGAATGTTGTTGATTACTTCACAAGCATGAGTAGCTAAAAATCCCTAGCTAGGGTTGTGGGAACCCTAACGGATTGATGAACTAGGGGAAGTGATATTGTTGTGCTGAACCGATACCCATGCATGCTTTGTATTATCTTTACTTTAAAAGTTATCTTAGCGTCTGCAAATGTTAGGATCCCACCTAAATTATTACTACTTACTCCAAAAGAGGAGTAGTGACTAGGAAAAGATAATGACAACAGTAATTTGGAGTTTAACTGTCGTTTCATGCTACTAAGTAAGTAATATGGTTAGATTTCATGTAATAACTAGAGACTCAAAAGGTAAATTTAACTGGGATCAAGATAAGGGTTAGTAAAACGACATCTTGAGACTTAAAAAATAAAGGGTAAAATCCTTCTGCTCATCCAAAAGACTGTAGAAAGTACATAACTTATCGATTTTGCATGCAACATATCGTGTTGGTTCAACAAAGAACGTTAAGCCTACAAAGTTAAGAAGCCAGGGGGAACACAATCCTAGTGTTTACCTATGACTAATTACAACCAAAGTTGACATTAGCCACTTGTTTGATATTGCTGTTCAAAACTCCCCATTTACTTTTCTAGTTCCACCCATTGATTACAACAGTTTAGAACTATGATTCCACTTATTCCCTTGGGATTAGAACATAAACTTTTTTGGGTTACTATATTTTGCAGTGACCATATCATTTTCTAAAAGGAGGTATAGCTTGGACGTCACTAAAGTTTGGCGTCGTCGCTGGGGAATACAGTGTGTATTTGTATTTGAAGTTGTTGCAGTTTTTATGTTTTCTTTTTTCTTTTGTTCTTAGTTGTATATATGCCAATGTATGCCTAACACATAATTAGAGAAAATCCCTTACTCCTAGTGAATCCAAACAAAGAAAGAATCTTGCAAACACCTAGTAGGATGGTGGAACATAAAAGAGATGATAATCCTAAAGGGGTTTGAAATGATATGCTTACCCCTTCTCCCAAAGGAGTATAGGATATTGTAGATCATAAAATAGTGAGCTTTTAGCTTAAGCTATAAAAGAGAGAAGGGCAATAAAAAAAGCTTAGCAGTTAGCTAAGGAGGTAGAGCTAGCTAAGGAAAGATAGGCAGCAAACCACCAAGAAACACTCAGTAGAAATCAGAACAAAGCTAGATATACCCGTATTCAAGTTATTCAAAGATATCAGTATGTTTGACTCTAAGGTACCTAGTCCCTTACTGTGTGGTGCAACCCCCAAAGTTTCTGATATCTTAGGCCAAAGTTTTAGTTATTGATTTTCATTAGGGATCTTTACCAATTTTGCAGTACGAGATTGGGCTAGACATATTCTTATGATATATCCTTTTGAGATAGACATAGTACGTGGATTTATTAGAGGATCAATATTTCCACTTTTTTTGGTGTCAAAGCACTTGTTAGAAGTTGGGTCTTCCTTTTCTCATGTTATAGATTATGCTAGGACCTCAGAGAGAGCATGTATTAGGACTTTTGGAGGTAGATATAAGAGGCTATGCCATAGTATACTTCTATTGTTATTTTATTTTGGAGTGAGGATCCTTACGGTAGGGTCAGTTTCATTGGCAGCCTATTAATTCTACCTATGTAGCATTTCAGATTATAGGTGACTCCTAGGTTAGTCATGGTGATCATTTTGGATCAGAGTGTGTAATATCTCAAAGTATTCTAGAATTTTGTTTTGGTTGTGGTGAGATAGGACATTGGTCCAAAGGGTGTCCCCGATGAGGAATTATTAGTCATTCAGTTCATTCAGATCAGCCTTACGATGATTGTGACATCTTCATTAGAGATAGTTCACTTGATACCTTTGTTGATGATTTAGTCGGTCGGTTTGAGTTTTGACCCATTCAGATTATTCTCCCTTAGATCTATCAGGCATGTGATTGTGGATTTTATAATGATAGGTGTATTTTTATATCTAGTATTTACCCTTTTTAATTTCTGTTTATTAGGGTTTTCATACCCATTTGTGAGTTCATATTGGTTATTGTGTACCTTGTTATTGAATTCATGATTATATGACTACCCGAATAGTTTATTTATTTTAGTAGTGGATGGACTAGACCTGTATTGATATTTTCTCCTTATGGGTGCAGCATTTGGGTTTAAGTTCTATTTATCTTGGGATATTGGCCTTATTATATCCCTTGAGTGGTACTTGTTATTGATTTTTATTTTTGTACTGCCCATTTATTATATTAATGTTCATATTGCTGTTGCTATTGCTATCATTACTTAATGTTATTGGTCCTTATCGAGTAGCTAGTTAAACTAGTGTTGTCTAGTTAGAACTCTATTCTTTGTGGTTCTTATTCGGTGGCTTGAGCAGCTATAGCCTAATTTGATGATTTCTTCCCTATAGCGAGGTAAGGTTGATTATTTTCCTCTTTGATTGGTTGTGTTAGAGTGATTGTGGAATGGATTATGGTATTGAAGGTAAGATGACCTTTTATGGTTTTGTGTCCTTCTAGAGTTGGAAATTTATTTATATTGCCCGTTCTTGTGTTTGGGATTCATAGACTTGCCTCCTAGCTTACAAAGATTTTTGTATTGGCTATACCTCTATATATATCCCATTTGTGGGCTTGACCAGCTTTGGATCTATTTTTTAGTGGCTATTTCATCACTCGATAATGGTTTGATACTGATATCGAGGAGTTATCTCTAAGATTTATTGAGTTTGTCTCCTAGTGATGGTTTTTCCTTGTTGCTAGTGTGGAGATTAGATGCTCCTTACTTGCCATGATATGGTTTTTTCAAAAGTGGAATTAGGGAAAGAGGAAAGTGGTCTTTCTTGTGATTGCTTCTTGAGTTGGCAAATTGGAAATTCTTTATCTTGGAGCAGATCATCCAGTGATGAGTAGTTATGCTTTGGACTCCTGAGTTTCTGTTTTGATTATCATACGGACTAGTTGAAGCATTGCCATAGATAGCATTCCTTGATTAACTCTATTTTGGTGCCTAGACAGTGCCTTTTGGGCTCATTTTTATGTTTTTTATGGGCTTTCAGTTGATCAGTCTTTGTTCTTTTAGTTATCTATGATGAGATTACATGGATGAGACTCAGGTTATCTATGATGAATGGTAAAAGAAGGTTATATTTGGATTTAGAGTCGGTTGTATGACTCATGCCTTGTCTTTCTTTTGGCTTGGGTAAGACTTTGATTGATTTGTATGTGTATTGAGATGGTATTAGAGTGTTATGGTCTAGATATGTACGTATCAGCCTTTTTTATTCAATAGAGGCCAGTTGGTGGTTGAGGATGAGTTTTGGCTATTTGGAAGTGAAGCAAGAGATTTGGTTGAAAAAGGGATACTAGTGGTAAAATCCCTTGTAAGTGTTCTCTCTTTGTGGAGGTTATCTATGATGTTATGGCTGAATCATGTAGGTGTGGTAAAATCCCTTGTAAGTGTTCTCTCTTTGTGGAGGTTATCTATGATGTTATGGCTGAATCATGTAGGTTGAGGACCCATCCATTCAAGCTTCTAAGATCTTTTTATGCACTGACTTTCGAGGATAAAAAACCTTTTAGTAGTGGATATTGCAATGACCCTCCAGGTCATTTCCTTGATTTGAGTATGTAACACCCTAAACTTTTTTAAGTCAAATCTAGTATCCAAAAGAGTTAGTGCTGACTTCCTAAATGATTAATGTTTAAATCTGATAGGATTTTCCCAATTTCGATATTTTATCATGTGGGAAATTGACTTAGCTTTCCAACGATACCAATTTTGTCAAAATCCAGTATCGGAGTAAAAAGTTATGGATGTTTTATAGAGAACTATCAGAACTACCCAGAAGTGATGGTCTGGCCAGTGGACCGTTGAGCTAGTGGCGGACCATCACCCAAGCCATCACGACTAAGGAAGTGAACCCATCTTCTGGCCAAGTGCGACGACCATGACCAACGGATCATCGAGCTAGCAATGGACCATCACCCAAACCATCACAGACGAGGTAGGAGGTTTAGGTACTAGCCAAGTAGATGGGATGGACCGTCGAGCCAGCGACGGACCATCGCCCAAACTATCACCATGATGTATGAAATAGTGTATATGCCTAAGCCTAAGGTTGTGCATGCAATGTTTTTGATAAAATGCCCAAGAGAATAAGAATCATGCTTTAGGACTCAATTATGACCAAATTGATGAACCAATGCTTTACCCTTATGTTCAAAATGACTTCCATGTTATTGTTATGCATTGAAATTGCTTGATAGATTGTTCAGGAGATTAGCCCTATGAAATTATGACATATTTATATACATTCCTATTCATGTACCAAACCATGATAATTAAGTGCCTCATGAAATTCTCCAATAATTGTATTATGGATTGTTGATTATGGTCGTGAGTCCAGGGAGTGTCATGTCTTGTCAATTTCATGCTATTGAGTTCTGGGGGTACTTGTACCTGACAATTTAGTTGTGTGCCTAGAGCCAGTGTCAGTTTTCAAGATACTCCCAGTTAAGCCATGTTCAGTAGAATTCAGTCAGTGTTATGACTCGGGAAAACTCAATAATCTTAGTAATCTCAGTCAATTATCAGATCTCAGTAATATTCCGTCAATCAATGGAACTCAGTGAACTCAGTCTAGTCAGTTCAATATAATTAATTCATTGTCTAATTTGATGGGAGTAGGATTCAGCATCGAGTGAGCCCAAGGTTGGGAACTCACCTACGAGTAGAGTGTGTGATTCTAGAAGCAATCCTTCCACTCCAGAATTACGTAGATAGCGTAGGTTGAGACATATAACCTATAAGATGAGAGTTGATGAGGTGGCTTAACCTATTAGATAAGGGTCCCATCATTTTCCTTAGAGTACCTGTTAGATAATGGATTACTCATAGCTTATCCTTACCAGTGGCGTGGTATTGACACCCTTCAAATTGGGGTTACAGATTGGACCCTAACTCAATTATGTTATCTTATTTGGGGCATGTCGGTTAGATGACTGCTTCCCACAGTTACAGTCTCAGTCTTAGTAATAGAACTCAGATAGTTCTACAGAATTCAGGACTGTCTGATACATTCACCTAGCTTAGTGTGGAACGTAGCTAGTTCCATCAGAAACAGGACTGTCCGACACAGTCAGTCAGACAATAGTATATAAGTTATATGTAACTTATGTTATCAGTATTCAGATTCAGTGATGTCATGATTCAAGATATAGTTCACGTATTCATGCATGTGTTCTCACATTCATGTTATTCAGTCAGTTAGTATTGTTCATGCATATAAAACCCTTGTATTCAGCCTACCTCACTTGCATACCAGTACATTAAATCGTACTGACACATTTGCACTATGGTGTTTTTGTACCATAGGTTCAAAAGCACGAGCTCCAGAGCATCCTTAGTAGATTAGATGTTTAGCAGCCAGACTAGTAGTGAGTCCTTATCAATTGAGGATAGCAAAATTATTTTATTACTTTATTATTTCAGTAGTTCGGAGTTAATTGGGGACATATCTCATCAACTCCATAAATTTTAGACAGTTTAGAGGCTTCCAGACTATAGCATGTTCAGATAGTTATTTCAGTTTTGTTTTGGTATTGATATAATGTATTTTCAGATGTTATGTTTTATCAGATATTTGTACCTTATGGCCTTTCAGCCTTTTTTGAATTTTTATAGTATATTATGCGGTGCCTTGTTACAAATATCAAACATGGGTTAGCTTATGGTCCTTTTGGGTACGAGCACCATGTAGCATTTTGGATACCAGATTTGGTTGGGGCATTACAAATTTGGTATCAGAGCCTAAGGTTCAATAGTTTCCTTGGAAATTTGAAAGTCGTATCTAGTAGAGTTTTATGCATGGGTGTGCTGTGCGGCACATTTATGTAAAGAAGGTTATAAGATGTTTTAGGAACAATTTCCCTTCTTTCAGTATGTATGTCGTGCTTGTGAGCCTGGGCTCAAATTTAACTATCAGTCTAATTCGTTTCTCCCTTTCTTCTACACAACATGCCCCCCAAGAGAAGAAATAAATATTAGTCAGCCCCTCAGTCTGTCAAAGAAAATCCCTTGGATGAACATGTTTCTTATACAGAGTTTAAAGTTGTATTCACTACTCTTGCTAATTCAATTGCTGCCTAGAATGTATGACCAACAGTTATTTCGGTCAACCCAGTGGCCAATTCAGCTGCAGCAAGTATTCGGGACTTCATTTGAATAAATCCTCCATCCTTTTTTGGGTCTAAGTCAGATGAGGACCCTCAGGAATTCCTTGATCAGGTTCAGAAGGTTACAAACATGATGGGGGTGTCAGTCGTTGAGAGTGTTGAGCTAGCTGTATATCAATTGTGGGATGTGGATCACACATGATTCAAACAGTAGAAAGTAGAGAGGGTTGGTGACGCTGGGCCTATAGAGTGGGAGGAGTTTGACACTGCTTTTCTTGATATATTCTTTCCCCTAGAGCTGAGGGAAGCTAAGGTGTTAGAGTTTATCAACCTCAGGCAGGGCAACATGATAGTGAAAGAGTATTATCTTAAGTTTACTCAATTTTCTAGATATGCTCCTCATGTAGTGTCAGACAGCAGGGCTAAAATGAGTAAGTTTGTTTCTAAGGTGAATGATAGTGTGGTCAATAAGTCCAGATCCTCAATTTTGATTAGTGATATAGACATAGCCAGGCTTATGATCCATGCTCAACAGATAGAAGATCAGAAGATTAAGATGAGAGAGAAATAGTATAATACCCCAAGAATTTCAACTAATAGTAGAACCCTATTTCAAGCTCGTTAGAAATAAATTTAGTGATTCGGTAGCTACATGATCTATCTTGATCAGTATTAGGGACTTAAAAAGTGTCCTAGCTATTAGATAAATCAAAACATTCCTTGCCGATTGAATTCTTGAGATACATATTGGTATGGTCAACTTCAAATGAGAATTCTCTCTTTATACTATGAATTTCTGATATCATGACCTTCAAAAGATAGATAATTTAATTACCTTTCCAACTATACCAGTTTTGCCAAAATCCGTTATAGGAGCAAAGAGTTATGCCCATTTTACTCCAGCGTATCAGCCTACAAATTTCATGATGACATTTTGTGACGACTTGTCACAAGCCTGACGGTTTGTCACAAATCTCGTCAACATTAGGCATAAAGTCACAAAATCCAACATTTTGTGATGACTTGTCAGAAGTTTGACGGCTTGTCATAAAATGTCATCAACCTTAAGCCGAAAATCATAAAATCCACCCTTTTGTGATGACTTGTCACAACTCTGACGACTTGTCACAAATATCATCAGCTATTTTTTTCAGCAATTTAATGACGTTTTTGCAAGGGTATTTTGGTCTTTTTCCTGCACTTCCCATGACTTATAACCCTCAGAGAATGTATTTTCTTCTATTTCTCTTTAGTTAAACATCCCAAAATTCTCTGCACATCTTCAACCACAAGGATAGGGTTTCAACATAAAAACCAAATTATCTAGAGATTCAATCGTGAGAATTCAATAATTCTTTCATATTTGAATTCCCCGTTAAGTGGGCTACGAGGTACACCCAATTTTTTGTGAATAACCTTCCAAAATTTTTGCAGTCATCCAAAAGCTCCAAGTTTTAGGTATGTGCTTTTGAACAAGAACACCCTTTCGTTCTTGTTCCCAAAAGTTACATATTTTTGTAAAGTATTTTGTAAATTTATATAGAATTCCTATCATGTTATTACATTGTGAGTTTTATGAAACTATGTCTTACCTAAGCTTTTAGTTGTAATATTATTATGCATATTAATGTTTTAAATTGTCAATTTATGGTTTAAGTTGCATAATTCATTGTCTATATCATGTTTTAAGAATTTCAAGTCCTATTGTTGTAAATTGAACCTTAAGGTTAAAGCATGAGTTTGAGAATGAGATGTTACCAATTTTTAAAGAATATCAAGAAGTGAGTTTTGATTGTAAATTAAGATAGAAATCCACATTCTTAAGTTTGGAGTAAAGGGGATGCAATTTGGCTCCCATTATATATATATATATATATATATATATATATATATATATATATGTTGTTGAATTATTTTAAGGTGGATTTTCTAAAGTTCTGAGCTTAGTAAGGGAGTAGTATTTAGAATCGAGTTGGGCTTGATTCTGAGGTCTCATGCCCCAGAATTTTGTGCCCCCATAAGTTCTTAATATACCCCAAGTGGGTTAAGATAGTGATCATTAAAGTTAAGGATTTATCCGATGGCAAGGATAGAATAGCTCTTCCCAACATCGGTAAGACGTTGGACTTTATATGGCTCACATGATTTATGTCGGTTGACAGAAAATCCCTAAGTTCTTAAAGTTCTCTAAGTTCTAGTCTTCCAAGTTTCAAATAGTTTTAGTCTTAAAGTTACAAAGTTTTGAAAGTATAAGTGTTTTAAAAGCTATGGTCCTAATAATTTCAGGTGTCATGACAATTTTAGGTTTTAAGGAAAAGCATGATGCTTTTATGAGTCTTGTGTTGTATATTTATTTCAAGATATGTGAGTATGTTTTACACCATGCAGGTTTTCGATAAAAGCTTATGACATTGAGTATTTTAATTGTACACTCCCCTATATGCTCAGTACATTACCAAAGTACTAACCATATATTTTTTAAATGTTCCATATATTCTCATATTGTTGGTTCAGGTGCACAGTCTTAGCCTCACTAGTGATCATTTCGAGCACTCCTATCTACATATCAGCCGTGGTGAGTCCTCATGTTTCAGGGACCAGTTACTTTAAGACTTCTAGTCTTATTTAGTAGCTGTTTAATTTTTGTCTATTGAGTGTGAGTTAGTTGGGAACCTATCCCAATGGCTCTCTAGTTTGGAGTAGTAGATGTTTGTCAGACTAGTCATCAGATTATTAACACTTTGGGATTTTCATTGAATTGTAGTTTGTTCAAACCAAGTATTTCATTCATATTTCTCATTTTATGATGTCATAGTGTTTATTTCATGACTTTTATCTTTAAGTAAGCTAATATATGAAGTAGAAGGCTCAAAGAGTTAGCTTGGGGCTATTTGTAGCCTTAAGTACTGTGTGACGTTTTGGGACTCAATTGCTGGGCGTTACAAACTTGGTATCAGAGCCTAAGGTTTAGAGAGTCCTAGCGAGTCTGACAAGCTGCATTAAGTAGAGTCTTGATCATCAGTGGGTAGCGCACCACATCTATGAGGAAGATGCTACAAAATATTTTGGGAATGTCATTTCTTTCTTTCAAGTCTATCGTGCTTAAGTTGTCTCTCTTAGCTATTAATTCATGCTCCCTTATTTTAGAATATGCCTCCTCGCCAAGCTCAAAGAAATAACAACGATCAGCAACCTCAGCCCGCTGATCCTCTGAATAAAAATGTGTCCCACGCCGATTTCAGGGCAGCCTTCCAGGCACTGTTCCAAGTTTTCACTGTCCAGGCCAATCAAGCCGCAGATCCTCAGCAGTAGGGAGGTGACTTAGCTGCTGTCAGAATTTGTAACTTTATGCGGATGAGTCTGCCAGTATTTTATGGGTCAAAGGTAGGGGAAGACCCACAGATATATCTAAAGGAGATAAGGAAAATCACACAGGTAATACTTATGTCTAAAGAAGAGTATGTAGAGTTAGCATTTTATAGGTTGAAGGACATTGCATATGACTGGGTGGTTTCTTGGAGGAAGGGTAGAGGGAAGGACGATTCTCCCATTACCTGGCAGATATTCCAAGATGCATTCTTGGATAGGTTCTTTCCTTTAGAGTTAAATCAACGGTGAAGATTGAAGAGTTTATGAACTTGAGATAGGGCTCTATGACTATTAAGGAGTACTTAAAGTTTAATTAGGTAGCAAAATATGCGCATGACTTAATCTCTGACGCACAAACTGGTATGAGAAAGTTTGTAACAGGTGTGTTGGGCTTAGTACTAAAAGAATACAGTACTGCTATGTTGAACAAAGAGATGGATTTATCTAGGTTAATGATCTATGTGCAACAAATAAAGAAGGATAAGATAAGGGAAAGATATAAAGCTAGAGGTAACAAGAGAGCCAGGTCTGAACAGCATGAGTACGGTCAGGCTATATCCTAGAGAGGGAACCATCCTCAGTTCCTGAGTCATTCTTCTACTCCAACACTCTCATTTGCTAGTTCCCCAGTGCCTAGTGGCAGGCCAGAGTTGAGAAAAAGGTCTTCTATGTCAAGGCTTCAGCAGAGTGTGAGCAGCAAGCCCAACTTCCCTCCTTGTACCAAGTGTGGTAGGACCCATCCGGGTGAGTGTTTGGCTGAAAAGCATGGTTGTTTTGAGTATGGAAAGATAGGCCATAGGCTTAGAGAGTGCCCACATTCCAGGCAGGAAAGCAGAGACACCCAGCCCCAGACCCAGGCCACTAGTGCATCAGCTTTCGTATCCCGTCCAACTCATCCTCAGGGCGCTTCTTCTTATATTGCTGGCAGTCAGCACCAAAATAGGTTCTATACCTACCTTCCTGGCATGAGTAGGAGGACTCTCCCGATGTTGTTACTGGTATGCTCTGTGTATTTTATTTTGATGTATATATGTTATTGGACCTCGGGTCAAGTTTTTCTGATGTGACCCCACTTATTGCTATAAAGTTTGAGAAGAGTCCTAAAAGTATTTTTGAGCCTATTCTGGTTTCTACTTCAATAAGGGAGTCTATTATTGCTAAGCAAGTATACAAGAATTGTCCTATTACAGTCCTTAATAGAGACACACTTGCTGATTTGATAGAGATAGAAATGGTCGATTTTGATGTTATCCTGGGTATGGAATGGCTTCACTCCTACTATGCGTCTATAAATTATCATACTCATGTAGTCAAATTTTAGTTTCCTGATGAACCAATTTTTGAGTGGTCAGGGAGTTCAGTACCTCCCAAGAGTCATTTTATTTCTTATCTCAAAGCCAGGAATCTTATATCTAAGGGTTGCTTTTATCCCTTGGTTAAAGTTAAGGACACTAAGTCTGAAGCCCCAAGTATCTATTTAGTCAACATTGCCAATGAGTTTCCTGATATCTTTCTGGAAGATCTCCCAGGGGTACCTCCAGATAGAGAGATAGAATTCGAGATTGATCTTCTTCTCGACACTTAGCCTATTTATATTCCTCCCTACCCTATGGCACCTGTAACTCAAAGATCTCTCAGGCAAAGGTTTTATAAGGCCCAGTGTATCTTCTTGGGGCACACCTGTCCTTTTCGTGCAAAAGAAAGATGGTTCTTTGCGTATGTTCATTGACTATCGTCATCTTAATAAGGTCATAGTCAAGAACAAGTACCCTCTTATGAGAATAGATGATTTGTTTGATCAGTTGCAAGGTGCGATTTCTCCAAGATAGACCTTAGATCTGGCTATCACCAACTTAAAGTAAGGAGGAGTGATATCCCGAAGACAGCTTTCCGAACCCGCTATGGTCATTTGGAGTTTCTTGTCATGTCTTTTAGGCTAACTAACACCCTAACAATTTTCATGGACCTCATGAATTGAGTGTTCAAGCCAATCTTGATATGTTCGTTATTGTGTTTATCGACTATATCGTTGTGTATTCCCAAAGTGAGGGTGATCATGCAGAATATCTTAGAATTATCTTGCAAACTCTTAGAGATCATAAGTTGTTCACCAAATTCAGTAAGGGTGAGTTTTGGCTAATGTCCATAGCATTTCTGGGTTATATTATTTTAGCTAAAAGTATTAGAGTTGATCCCTAAAAGATAAAGGCTATAAGAAATTGGCCTAGGCCTATTTGTCCATCTGATATTAGAAGTTTCTTGGGTCTAGCTAGCTATTACCACCATTTTGTTGAAGGGTTCTCTTCTATTGCATCTCTTATGACTCCGTTGACCCAAAATAAAGTTAAGTTTCTCTGGTTGGATTCCTATGAGAAGAGTTTTTAGGAGTTGAAGACTCGACTCACTTTCGCCCTTGTGTTGACGTTTCCTGATAGTGTAGATGGTTTTAGGGTATACTATGATGCTTTAGGAGTTGGTTTGGGTTGTGTGTTGATGTAGAGGGGTAAAGTTATAGCCTATGCTTCTATACAGCTGAAACCTCATGAGAAGAATTACCCAACCCATCACTTAGAGTTGGCTGCTGCAGTGTTTGCTCTGAAAAACTGGAGACATTATTTTTATGTTGTGCATGTTGATGTTTTTACTGATCACAAAAGCCTGCAGTATATGTTGACTCAGAAGGAGTTGAATCTCAGGCAACAGAGGTGGTTAGAATTGTTAAAAGACTATGATATGAGCATTTTGTATCATCCACGCTAGGCCAATGTTGTGGCAGATGCCTTAAGCAGGATGTCTATGGGTATTATTTCACATGTGAAGGAAGATAAGAAAGAGTTAGCTCATGATATGCATCGTCTGGCTAGACTGGGTGTTATGTTTCTTGATTCCACTAAGGGAAAAAATTTTGGTCCAGAGTAGTTCCTAATCCTCTTTGGTTTCAAAAGCGAAGGAGAAGCAAGACTTAGATACTAGCTTGGTCAGACTGAAGGAGTCAGCCAAGGACCAAAAGGTAGAGGTTTTCTCTCAAGGGGGCGATAGGGTGTTGAGGTTGCAGGGTAGATTATGTGTTCCTGATATTGGTGATATGAGGCAGAGAACCATGGCTGAAGCGCATGGTGCGTGGTATCTATTTATTTTGGCACTACCAAGATGTACCGCGACTTGCGGGAAATCTATTAGTGGTTTGGTATGAAGAAGGATATAGCTGATTTTGTGGCAAAGTGTGCAACATGTCAACAGGTTAAGGTTGAGCACCAAAGACCTGGTAGTGTGATGCAAGAGTTTAGTATCCCAACTTGGAAGTGGGAAAAGATAAATAAGGATTTTATGGCTTGCTTACCTCTTTCCCAACGCGATCATGATTCCATCTGGGTTATTGTCGACAGGCTGAGTAAGTCAGCATATTTCTTTCCTTTGCACACATCTTATACAACTGAGGACTATGCTAGATTGTATATTCAGGAGTTGGTCAAGTTGCATGAAGTTTCCTTGTCTATCATTTCCAATAGGGGTACTCAGTTCACTTCTCAGATCTGGAGAGTGTTTCAGAAGGGTCTTGGTACCCAAGTTCATACGAGTTCCACTTTTCATCCCTAGATAGATGGTCAGGCTGAAAGGACTATCCAAACTTTAGAGGACATGTTGAGGTCCTGTGCCCTTGATTTCAAAGGTAGTTGGGATGATCATTTGCCTTTGATAAAGTTTGCTTACAACAATAGTTACCATGCTAGTATCAAGATGGAACCATTTGAGGCATTATATGGTAGGAGATGTAGATCACCCATAGGTTGGTTCGAAGTGGGTGAAGCTACTTTGGTTGGACCTGATGTATTATTTGAGGTGATGGAGAAGGTGAAGTGGATTAGAGAAAGGTTAAAGATATCTCAGAGTAGTCAAAATTCATATACAGATGTAAGATGAAAATTCCTTGAGTTTGAAGTTAATGATTTGATGTATCTGAAAATTTCGCCCATTAAAGGGGTGAAAAGATTTGGGAAGAAAGGGAAACTTAGTCCCCGTTATGTTTGCCCTAACAGAATTCTCAGTCGTGTTAGGAACATAGCCTATGAAGTTGAGCTTCCTGCAGAGTTGTTAGTTGTTAATTCTATTTTCCATAGTTCCATGCTTAGGAAGCATATTGGTGATTCTATCATTGTTGATTCTTCAGATAGCTTAGATGTTCAAAATAACCTTTCATTTGATGAGGTTGCAGTTGAGATCCTAGATTACCAAGTACGTAGACTAAGGAATAAAAAAGTTCCATCGGTCAAGGTTTTATGGTGGAACCAATCAGTTGAGGGTGCTACTTGTGAAGCTAAAGCAGATATGCGATCCAAGTACCCACACCTCTTCTTCACAAGTTCAGAGCAAGCCGAAGGTATTACTTTTTCTTAATTCATCCCCTATCTAACCAAAAATTCATCTATATTGCTATTTTGTTGCAATTTTGTACACTCTGAGAAATACTTGAAAGTTTAAAATGACATAGATTCAATTCAGAGAACTATTCTAACTGTGCATCCTCTGCTTTTTTGCATTCCCAGCTTAACTAGTGAGATTCGAGGACAAATGTTTCTAAGGGCGAGATATTGTAATACCTCGAGAATTTCAACTAATAGTATTACCCCTGTTTCAAGATCATTAGAAATAAACTTAGTCATTTGGTAGCTACATGATCTATCTTGATGA
Source organism: Capsicum annuum (assembly GCF_002878395.1). Taxonomy (NCBI): domain Eukaryota; kingdom Viridiplantae; phylum Streptophyta; class Magnoliopsida; order Solanales; family Solanaceae; genus Capsicum; species Capsicum annuum. Next base: position 100,682,484 of record NC_061119.1, read on the forward strand.
ATATAAGGGCCTCAAAAAGTGTCCTAGCTATTAGACTAATCAAAACATTCCTTGCTGATTGAATTCTTGAGATGGATATTGGTATGGTCAACTTCAAATAATCATATCTCTCGTTATACTATGAATTTCTGAGCTCATGACCCACCAAGAGATAGATAATTGAATTAGCTTTCCAATGATATAAATTTTGCCAAAATCCATTATCGGAGAAAAGAGTTATGCCCATTTTACTCCAGCATATCATCCTGGAAATTTTGTGATGACATTTTGTGATGACTTGTCACAAGCCTGACGGCTTGTCACAAATGTCGTCAACATAAGCAGAAACTCAAAAAATCCAACATTTTGTGATGACATTTTATGACGACTTGTCACAAGTTTGATGGCTTGTCACAAAATGTCGTCAGCCTTAAGCCGAAAATCATAAAATCCACCCTTTTGTGATGACATTTCGTGATGACTTTGATGACTTGTCACAAGTCTAAAGACTTGTCACGAATGTCGTCATCTATTTTTTCAGCAATTTAATGACATTTTTGGAAGGGTATTTTGGCCTTTTTCCTGCACTTCCCACGACTTATAACCCTCAGAGAATGTATTTTCTTCTATTTTCTTTAGTTAAACATCCCAAAATTCTCTACACACCTTCAATCACAAGGTTAGGGTTTCAACATAAAAACCCAATTATCTAGAGATTCAACCGTGAGAATTCAATAATTCTTGCATATTTGAATTCCCCATTAAGATGGCTATGAGGGACACCCAATAGTTCGTGAATAACCTTCAAAAATTTTTGAAGTCATCTAAAAGCTCCAAGTTTAAGGTATGTGGTTTTGAACAAGAACACCCTTTCGTTCTTGTGACCAAATGTTACATATTTTCGTAAAGTATTTTGTAAATTCATGGAGAATTCCTATCATGTTATTATATTGTGAGTTTTATGAAACTATGTCTTATCCATGATTTGAGTTGTAATATTATTATGTATGTTAATGTTTTAAATTGTCAATTTATGGTTTAAGTTGCATAATTCAACGTCTATATCATGTTTTGAGAATTTGTAGTCCTATTGTTGTGAATTGAACCTTATGGTTAAAGTATGAGTTTGAGAATGAGATGTTAGCGCTTTTTAAAGAATATCAAGAAGTGAGTTTTGATTGCAAGTTCAGATAGAAATCCACATTCTTGAGTTTGGAGTAAAAGGGATGCAATTTGGTTCCCATTATATATAAATGTTGTTGAATTGTTTTAAGGTGAATTTTCTAAAGTTCTGAGCTTAGTAAGGGAGTAGTATTTAGGATCAAGTTGGGCTTGATTCTGAGGTCTCATGCCCCAGAACTACGTGCCCCCGTAGGTTCTTGATATACCGCAAGTGGGTTAAGATGGTGATCACCATAGTTAAGGTTTTATCCGATGGTAAGGATAGAAAAACTCTCCCCAATGTGGGTAAAACGTTGGACTCCATGTAGCTCACGTGGTTTATGTTGGTTAACAGATACTCCCTAAGTTCCTAAAGTTCTCTAAGTTCTAAAGTCTTCCAAGTTTCAAAGAGTTTTAGTCTTAAAGTAACAAAGTTTTGAAAGTATAAGTGTTTTGAAAGCTATGGTCCTAATAATTTTAGGTGTCTTGATAATTTGAGGTTTTAAGTAAAAGCATGATGATTTATGAGTCTTGTGGTATATATTTATTTGAATCTATGTGAGTATGTTTTACACAATCCAGGTTTTCTATAAAAGCTTATGATATTGAGTATTTTAATTCCACACTCCCCCATATGCTGAGTACATTCCCAACGTACTGACCCATATATTTTGTCTGTGTGCCATATATTCTCGCATTGTAGGTTTAGGTGCACAGTCTCAGCCTTACCAGTGATCATTTCAAGCACTCCTATCTACATATCAGCCGTGGTGAGTCCTCATGTCTTGGGGACCGATTATTCTCAGACTTCTACTTTTATTTAGTAGCTGTTTAATTCTTGTCAGTTGAGTATGAGTCAGTTAGGAACCTGTCCAAATGGCTCTCTATTTTTGAGTAGTAGAGGTTTGTCAGACTAGTCATCAAATTATTAGGACTTTAAGATTTTCTTTGAGTTGTAGTTTTTCAGACCAAGTATTTCATTCATATTTCTCATTTTATGATGTCATAGTGTTGAGTTCATGCTTTTTATATTTAAGTAAGATAATATATGAAGTAGAAGGCTCAAATGGTTAGCTTGGAGCTACTTGTAGCCTTAAGCATCGTGTGACGTTCTAGGACCCGATTGCAGGGCATTACAAGTAGAATAAGAGAGCAAGGAAATGAAGTTTCAACTTTGCTCAGCCTAAGTCAGAGGGTGGAAGTTGTTCTCAATTCTGCCTAAAGTCCTCCGTTCTAGCTCCTACCTCAGCCAACGCTCCAGTACCGAAATTCAGAGACGACAACAGAGATAGGGCACTAGGCTCTAAGTATTAGGGCAGTGTTAGAAATACCTAAACCTATCCTCTTTGTCAGACATGTGGCAAGCACCATATGGGTACTTGCAGAGCTGGCAGTGATGTTTGCTTTGGATGTGGCAAGCCAGGCCACAGACTCAGAGATTACCCCCAGCTAGGTCCTCAGGGTCAACATAATTACCCTCCAGCTCAGTCTGATTGCCCGAATCAGAAGGGTGCCTCTTACGGTGCTACCAGTGAGCAACGCCCAAATAGACTCTACGCTCTTCAGTCCCAATAGGATCATGAAAATTCTCTAGATGTGGTTACTGGTACGTTACAGCTATTTCATCTATGTGTTTATGCTTTACTAGATTCAGGTGCTTCTTTGTCTTTTGTTACTCCGTATATAGTAGTTGATTTTGGAGTCAGCCCTATAATTCCAGCAAAGCCCTTCTAAGTCTCTACCCCAGTGGGTAAAACTATCGTAACCTGATGGGTATACAGGAATTGTCCAATTATGGTATCTCAGAAAGTCACTTCAACAAACTTAGTCAAATTAGAGATGAATGATTTTGATGTTAATCTTAGCATGGATTGGCTTTATTCCAACTATTCCACAGTCGAATGCAGAAATAGAGTTGTCCGGTTTCAGTTCCCAATTGAACCTGTCCTAGAGCGGAAGAGTAGTACTTCAGTTTTCAGAGGTCATCTTGTTTCCTACCTTCGGGCATGAAAAATAATATCGAAGGGATGTGTCTATCATTTTTTTCAAGTGTAGGACTCTAGTTCCAAAACTCCCAATATCGGATCAGTCCTAGTAGTGAATGAATATTCAGATGACTTTCCCAATGATCTTCCCAAAATTTCTCCCGAAAGAGAAATAAACTTTGGCATAGACCTATATATATTCCGCCATACAAAATGGCACCAGCAGAAGTCAGAAAATTGATAGATCAGTTGAAGGATCTCCTAGATAAAGGTTTCATCAGACCCAGTGTATCCCTGTATTCATGCGCCAGAAAGGCAGTTCTCTCAAAATATGTATAGACTATCGTCAGATTAATAAAGTCACTATCAAGAACAAGTATCCACTTCCCAAAATCGATGACTTGTTCAGTCAACTTTAGGGTGCTAGCTATTTTTCTAAGAGAGTACTCAAATCAGGCTATCATCAGCTTAGGGTCAAAGAATGTGATATTCTAAGAGTAGCTTTCTGTACTCGGTATAGTCACTTTAAAATCTTATTCATGTCCTTTGGTCTTACCAATGTCCCTACAACCTTTATGGACTTGATAAACTTTGCGTTCAAGCAGTACTTGGACATATTTGTCATAGCCTTCATATATGACATTCTTGTCTATTCCTACAATGAGCATGATCATGCAGACCATCCCAGAATAGTATTGCAGACTCTAAAAAATCATCAGTTATTCGCCAAATTCAGTAAGTGCAAATTTTGGCTAAGGTCAGTAGCATTCCTTGGTTATATCGTGTCCGTTGATGGCAATAGAGTTCATCCTCATAAGACCGAAGCAGTGAGAAACTGGCCTAGACCCATCTCTCTATCAGATATCAGGAGTTTCTTGGGTTTGGCTGCCTAGTAGCATCAATTTATTGAACGTTTTTCATCTATTGCATCCCCTATATCCAGATTGACTCAAAAGAAGGTTCAGTTTGAGTGGTTTGGTTCATGCAAAAAGAGTTTTAAGGAGTTAAAGACTCGACTCACCTCAACTCCAGTTTTGACTCTTCTAGATAGTTTAGAAAGATTCATAGAGTATTTTGATGCATCCAGAGTAGGTTTGGGTTGTGTCCTCATACAGCTTGGTAAGGTTATAGCCTACGCCTCTAGACAGCTTAAACCCCATGAGAAGAATTATCCTACTCATTATTTTGAGTTAGCAGCCGTAGTTTTTTACTTAAAGATTTGAAGGCATTACTTGTATGTTGTTCATGTAGATGTATTCACAGATCACAAGATCCTTCAGTACGTATTCTCTCAGAAAGATCTTAACCTCTGTCAGAGAAGGTGGTGAGAGCTCTTGAAAGATTATGACATGAGTGTCCATTATCATCTGGGCAAGGCCAATGTAGTGGCCGACACTCTCAGTAGACTATCTATGGGTAGTGTTTCTCTGTTGAGAACAGTAAGAAAAAGTTATCTTAGTAAGTCCATCAGCTTTTCCGACTAGGTGTTTGCTTATTCGATTCAGCAGAAGGTAGTATATGGGCTCATAATAGTTCAAAATCATCTCTAGTATATGAGGTGAAAGAAAAGAAGATAGAGATCCCAGTGTTGTTAAGTTGAGAGAGTCGGTCAGAGATCAGAAAGTAGAGGTTTTCTCCCAAGGGGAAGATGGTGTTCTACATTGTCAGGGTCGTGTGTGTGTTCCAGATGTAGATGACTTGAGGCAAAAAATTCTTTCAGAAGCGCATGGTGCGCGCTACTCTATTCATCCAGGGTCCACTAAAATGTACCATAATTTTCAGGAGATCTATTGGTGGAGTGGGATGAAGAGAGATATTGCAATGTTTATGGCTAAGTACTCTACATGTCAGCGGGTTAAGATAGAGCATCAGAAGCATAGTGGGTCCATGCAGGAATTTAGTATTCCTACTTGGATGTGGGATGAAGTGAACATAGACTTTGTGACGGCTTTGCCTCGTACTCATTGTCAACATGATTCAGTTTTGGCCATTATAGATAGGATGAACAAATCAACTCATTTTCTTCTAGTCCATACCTCTTATTCAGTCGAGGATTACACTAGACTCTATATCAGGGAGTTAGTCAGATTGCACAGTGTTTTGTTGTCTATTATTTCAGATAGAGGTACCCAGTTCACCTCTCTCTTTTGGAAAGCATTCCAAAAGTGTCTTGGTACCCAAGTTCACCTCAGTATAGCCTTTCATCCTTAGACAAATGAACAAGCAGAGAGGATCATTCTGACCTTGGAAAATATGCTAAGGGCGTGTCCAATTGATTTTAAGGGGATTTGGGATGACCACTTGACTTTGATTGAGTTTGCATACAACAAGAACCATCATTGCAGTATTTAGATAGCTCCATTTGAAGCTCTCTACAGTCGGAGGTACAGATCTCTAATCGGTTGGTTCAAAGTGGGTAAGGCTGCAATAGAAGGGCCTGACTTGGTATTCGTCACCTTAGAGAAAGTTTAGTTTATTAGAGAACGACTCAAGATAGCTCAGAGTCGATAGAAATCGTACTCAGATATGCGCAGAAATTATCTTAAGTTTGAGATTGGTGATTATGTGTACTTGAAAATATCTCCTATGAAGGGCGTTAAACGATTCAGTAAGAAGGGAAGCTCAGTCCCTGATATGTCGGTCCCTTCAAAATTCTCAGTCATTTCAACAAAGTAGCTTAGGAGCTGGAATTACCTTCAGATCTAGGATTAGTTCATCCAGTGTTCCATGGCTCCTTGCTAAAGAAGTGCATAGGTGACCCAACAGTATAGTCCTAGAAGAGGGTTTATACATTCAGAACAACCTTTCTTTCGAAGAGATCCCAGTCAAAATTTATGACTACTAGACTCGCAGACTAAGGAACAAAGAAGTTCGTCTAGTCAAAGTTCATTGGCAGAATCATTCCATTGAGGGAGCTACTTGGGAAGCAAAATCAGACATGCGAACCAAGTATCCTCACCTCTTCTCCATAAACTCAGAGTCAACCTAAGGTAATAGCTTTCCTTAAGCTTATTCAGTTTCATGTTCAGATTTTAGTTATAAACTTGGTATCAAATACCCTTGCATATCCACTCATATGTTCATATATCATATCAGTCATGTATTCATGCATCAGATATGCATTCTCATCATGAGAAACTCAGCTTCACAGTAATTTCAATTATGCATTCATGAAGACTATCCATCACATATCCATGCATCATACATGCATATTTAGTATGAGATTATAGTATATCATAAGTTCCAGTCATATAGACATGTTCAAATGTTAATGTCCCTTAAGTAAGATCAGTCTATCATCTTTTCTAGTTTAGTCAATCCCATTCGAGGATGAATGTTCCCAAGGGGGAGATATTGTAATACCCCAAACTTTCTTTAAGTCAAATCTAGTATCCAGAAGAGTTAGTGATGACTTTCTAAATGATTAATATTTAAATCAGATAAAATTTTCCCAATTTTTACTTTTTATCATGTGGGAAATTGAATTATCTTTCCAACGATACCAATTTCATTCAAATTTGGTATTGGAGTAAAAAGTTATGGACGTTTTACAGAGAACTATCGAAATTGCCAAAAAGCGATGGTTAAGCCAGCAGACGGTCAATCTAGCGATGGACCGTCACCCAAGACGTCGTGACTAAGATAGTGAACCCATCTTCTAGCCAAGTATGATGGTCAGGGCATATGGACCATCTCCCAAACCATCACAGATGAGCCAGGAAGGTCAGTTTCTAGCTAAGTACGATGGCATGGACCGACGGACCTTTGAGCCAGCAATGGACCATCACCCAAACCATCGCCACTTCTGATCAGCGATTTTAAGCCATTTTTAAAGGGGTATTTAGGTTTTTTTCCACCCGTTTTGACCCCTAATTATACTAGACCAGAGCTTATAACTTTTTTATTCATCCACAACATCAAATTAGGTTTTCTCTCAAAGATCAATCCCCAAGAACTATAAACCCTAGATGTCTAATACCAAGGCAAGAATTCAAGCTTTTCTCTACTAATCTGTAAGAAATCATCCATCTAGGTATGTAAAGTGTTGATTCATGGGCTTCTTTCACCCATGAAACTCAAGAATCACATTTTTAAACTCACGAATTATGATTTTCATGTGGTGAGTTGATTTTAATTATGTTGATGTGGTTGTATGAATCCCAAGTTGGAGTTTTTATGTACTTTTCATGAAATTATGATAGTATGTGGGTTTGGAAACTTTTTAATTGAGTTGATTAAAGTAACCATGATGTATTAACTAGTGTATATGCCTAAGCCTAAGGTTGTGCATGCAATGTGTTTGATAAAATGCCCAAGAGAATAAGAATCATACTCTAGGACTTAATTATTACCAAATTGATGAACGCATGCTTTACCCTTATGTTCAAAATGACTTCTATATTATTGTTATGCATTGAAATTGTTTGATGGATTGTTCAGGAGATTATCCCTATGAAATTATGACATGTTTATAGGCATTCATATTTATGTACCAAACTATGATAATTAAGTGCCTTATGATGTTCCCAATTGATTGTATTATGGATTTTTGATTATGGTCGTGAGTCCAGGGAATGTCATGTCTTATCAGTTTTATGCTATTGAGTCCTAGGGGTACGCGTACCCGACAATTTAGTTGTGTTCCTAGAGCTGGTGTCAATTTTCAAGATACTCTCAGTCAAACCATGTTCAATAGAATTCAGTCAGTCTTATAACTCAAGAAAACTCAGTAATCTTAGTTAGTTATCAGATCTCAATAATATTTCGTTAGTTAAAGGAACTCAGTAAATTTAGTCTAGTCAGTTCAGTATAATTAATTCAGTGTCTAATTAGATAGGAGTAGGATTTAACACCAAGTAAGCACAAGGATGGGAACTCATCTACGAGTAGAGGTTGTGATTCTTAGAAGCAATCCTTGCACTCCAGAACTATGTAGCTAGCGTAGGTTGAGACATCTAACCTATTAGATGAAGGTTGATGAGGAGACTTAACCTATTAGATGAGGGTCCCATTATTCTCCTTAGAGTACCTGTTAGATGATTGATTACTCAAAGCTTGTCCTTACCAGTGGCGCGGTATTTACACCCTTCCAATTGGGGTTATAGATTGGATCCCAACTCAATTATATTATCTCATTTGGGGCATGTCGGTTAGATGACTACTTCCCATAGTTATAGTCTCAGTAATAGAAATCAGATAGTTCTATAGAATTCATGACTATCAAATACAGTAACCCAGCTCAGTACGGCACTCAACTAGTTCTATTAGAAATAGGATTATCAAAAATAGTTATTTAGATAGTAGTATATCAGTTTTACAAAACTTATGTTATCAGTATTCAGATTCAGTGATGTCATGATCTCAGTTACAGTTCACGTATTTATGCATGTGTTCTCACGTTCATGTTGTTTAGTTAGTTAGTATTGTTCATACATATAAACCCCTAGCATTTAACCTAACTCACTTGCATACCAGTACATTCAATCATACTGACACATTTGTGCTATGGTGTTATTATACCATAGGTTCAGAAGCACGAGCTCTAGAGTATCTTTAGTAGATCTGTCATTCAGCAGCCAAACTAGTAGTGAGTCCTTATCATTTGAGGATAGCATGATTATTTTATTACTTTATTATTCCAGTAGTCCAGAGTAAGTTGGGGATATATCCCATCAACTCTACATTTCTGAAATAGTTTAGAGGCTTCCAGACTATAGCATGTTGAGACAGTTGTTTTAGGTTTGTTTTGGTATTGATATACCGTATTTCTAGATATTATGTTTTATCAAATATTTAAACCTTATGACCTTTCAGCATTTTCCATATTTATTTAGTATATTATTTAGTGCCCAGTTACAAATATCAGACATGGGTTAGTATATGGTCCAACGGGGTCATGATCACCACGTAGCATTCTGGTTACAAAATTGGGGGTGTTACACCACAATGGCTACAAATTATTTATGACTTACTGTAACTGTCGACTGATGATCAAATAGTTTGTTTGGATTTTTGTCTTATTTCTCTGTTTCGAAGCTTTCACTAGCTAGGATTTTGTATTAGACCAAAATTCATAATAGATGACCTCAGGGGCGCAAGTCGTATAATGGGGTACAATTGTTATGGTCTTGGTTATATGTTCACTAGTGTTGGTTGGTTAGTTGGATTAGTTTCTGGTGTGGGTATGACTTGGGTGGGTTCGAGTCGTATGGTGGGTGATGGGTCGTATGGTTGGGTTTTCATTTACTTAATTTAAAACTTAGTAACTTAACTTAGATCTGAGTACAAGTGGCTTACCATGGGTCATGAGATATGGTACAAGTAGTAAAATCCATCTCGTATGTTGGATAGTGTCAGCCTCTCTTGATTCTGTCAAATGTATGGTTTATGGGTACCGATCATATGATTTGATATGAGTGGGACTTTGGAATCATAGGTTGGTCAGTGTGCGGGTTCAGATTCTGCTTAGGTTAAAAGTGATGGGTGCCACTCTAACCCAAGGGTACGGATAGAAGGGGGATCGTACCGTCTTGTGAGTAATTAATACAGTTTAAGTTAGGGTAATCTGGACATTTCCACTTATAACTCTTTGGGACCCCATGACTTAAAATACCTTTTTAGAGCTTCATTAACCTAAATGCAATCAATCAAACACTCTAAGAGATCTTAAAATCTCTCAAAGCTCTTGGATTATGTAATAGGTAGGGTTTCCTTCAAGGTAGTCAATTAAGGCTCATATGAGTGGTTTCTTCTATTCTTCTTCTTAATCTAAGTTAAAATGTGTGTCCCTCAATGTTAGTTTCAACAAAAAGCATGTTTTATAATTCGATTTGATGGCATAATTGTTGTATGGTTTTTGGTTTTCAAATATATGTTGGGGGTTTTGTTAATAATGATTTGGTTATGGTTTTCCCATGTTTTAATGATGGATTTAAAAATTTTTAATGGTGGTTTTGATAATTGGTTACATAGGAATTCAGTACTTGGTTTTGGTTTTGGAAACACTATGCTCCCAATGTGTTTGATAAAATACATATGAGAATGTTTTTACTATATTATTGGACTTTTAGAGGAACTATTGCATGGTAAAACTTGGTAATGGAACCCTAAATGGTATAAATGGTTTAAATGGTTTGGAATGGTCAAATGGTAAGGTCTTAGTGTCTATGGTTGGTTTAATTGAAAGCCTTGTGAGGTATAAGAGAATCCCCCAAGCAAGCTAAGTAATGAACATACTTGCGAGGTATATGGGAATCACCTAAGCTAACTTAATAATGCAATCTTTGGGTATATGGTAATCCCTTATTCTATAAAAAGTTGTCTATGGACATTTCTTGCAAGCTATAGTCAGTATGATGATACCACTACTTTTGGACTTGGTTAATAATAAATTTAATGCTGGTTTGGATGTATGATAATGGTTTTAATAGGGAAATAATGGAAAGGTGTGATAGCTAACCGTAAAGGTGTGAGTCCAATGGATGAACACTAGAAAATCATGTTTTCACATGAGGATTTGGTCACGAAGAACATATGGAGTACATGGGAATCCCCTAAGTTACAAATTTATATACGTATCATAGAGAGGAAAGGGTACTTTAGAATCCCCTACTACTATAGTATATTTGATTTATCCATCTATATGCATCGGGGCTGTTCAAGGGGTTACACTGGACCCATATAGCCCGTGGGTGGTTCTAGGACTGTTAAGTTATACACACCCAGGTTAATGTCTTTAAATACATGGTAAACCCAATTCACTCTTCCCAGAATATGGTTGATTTAATTGGCTTTAAAGGTTGGCATTATTTATCCTTATCTTGAGTACTTTCTAGAGTTCACTTGCTAACTCATCATTGTGCAGCTATATCCCCACGCGATGCAGAAACCGGCGATTATAATCCTCCTGACTAGTGATCGGATTTAGGATCAGCTATTGGATTTAAATAGTGAGCTTCCATACTTTATAAGGCTCCATTCTATATCATAGATGTCTTTATATACTTTAGTTATTTCATAGACATTGGTTTTGTCTATTGTTGGGGGGTATATCCCAACTGGATATTGTTTTTCTTTCGGTTAGAGGCTTTGTGGAACTACTATGGGTTAGAATAGGTGGTGTCAATATTGGTGTTAGATTTAGTATTGAAATTGGTAGTGGGGCTAATATTGTTTAATGTTTATGATTGTTCCATCCTATTACGTTATATTATAGGCAGGAACTTGGTTATTAAAGTAGTTTGGTTATGGTTGTCGGTTGGTATTAGATGGTTGGACTTGTTTAGGTCAGTCAGGGTTATAGACCTAACCCAGAGTCTTTAATTATAATAATTATTATTTTGTTATACGTTTGAAATTAATCTAACTCAGGTTATGCGTTCGATGATTGGGTTGGGTAATAGGGGTGGTCCTTGATCCTAGTTGGACTTGGGATACCTATTACAACAAGGCCCTGGTTTGGGTCATGTCAAAAAAGAAGAATGAACATACTAAAGTTATGGAGGATTATAGAGGAGAGAACTTTAAATCAGAGGTTGTTGTTTCTATCAAAGATGGAAAAAAGGATGTTTCAACATCTGAAAGGACTAGGTCCTCCATGTTAAGGTATGGAAGCCCTACTGTATGTAGGAAGGAAAATAAAGAAAGTTTCTGAGGGACCTTTTCCCAAGAAGAGAAAAGAACAGATGCATGAGAAAGAAAAGCCAAGTAGTGAATCCAAAAGAAAGAAAAAGGATGAGAAAAAGAAGGAAATGTCTAGACAAAGAAGGATTTGAAACTTGAGAACACAAAAAGTTTTTATAGGAAGAGTTTTGATACACTAATTTATGAGAAGACATGGAAGGTGAAGTTGATAGCATATGTTACGCATCAAGGATTGTTACATCTATTTGAGGAAATAATACCAGTGTTTTTTAAAATTAGATAAGGGAATTTTATTACACCATGGAATTCACAAAATATGATCTAAGATTGAAGGCCCAGGTGTAATGTAAGCTTATCAATCTGGATGAAGAATCACTGTGTAAGATCTTAGATGTACCTATAGTATGTATAAGGACAGTTGTAAAGTAGCAACCCTCACAGGAGTTTATGATCAATGCATTAAAGGTAGGAGGGACTTCCATATCTGCAGTGAAAAATAAATTCCTAATAAGTGAATATCAGCTAGTATTTGAATTTATTAACGAGGTCTTATTACCATAATCTAAAGGAAGAATAATTGTCCCCGATTTTGACCTATGTTTGAATGAAAGCTACAACAAGCTTAAATTGATAAGTCTTCTTATTCAAATGACAGAGCACATGCATAAAGTGGTGTATGAAAATAAAGGCAAGTAAGGAATGCCATATGGATATCTGCTAAATAAGGTGTTTAAACATTATGGTATAGATGAAATTAAGGGAACACCTAGAATAGCCAAGCAAATGATTAGCCTAACAACTCTTGTGGAGAATGAATGCATAAAGGGTAAAGCTAGATCTATGTCTCAAGTGTCTGAGTTACTAGCTATCCAAAAAGGTTGGGAAAGAAAATGGAGGAGTTAACGATCAAGTTGGCTACCAAAGATGTTGAAATAGTGCACCTGAATCAAAGGTTGTTCTGTAAAGAACCAGGTGCCTCTGATGAACTTGCAATTAAAAGAGCAAAACTCCAGGCAAGAGTGGTTAAAATGATTGGTAAAGTTCAAGAGCTAAATATTGACGTGAAGGATCTCACCAAACAATTGTTGCATGCTCATAATACTGGAAATTCAAAAATGGGGATGTTGCCTAAGTTATTTTCCCCCAAACCTTTATCTATCTAAGCCCAACTATCTCTATCATACAATCAATCGTATGTCAACTCATATTTTACCTCTTGTATTGGCTTTTGAAAACATTTATTTTATGTGTTTATAATGGTATGTTTGTACTAGTACTAACTTTTATTTTATGAATGCATGAATTCTTCCTGTGTACTTAATTTATCTCCTTTATTTTAAGTTGTTCTTTATGTTAGTGTTGCCTCAGTGGCCATGAGTTAACTAGCCTGTACTTATCTTTACTCTTGGTTTACTGTTAATCCTTTTCAATGATGCCATACGGGGGAATACTGACTTCATGTGTCAAGACCTGTTACCATGTAATATGCTAAGAAGAAAGTGTGTGGTCATTTATGGCTTGTTGATAGAGGGAAATAAGGAAATACATGAAAGAAAGGTGCGTGTTTATAGGGGGAAGCAAAAAAGAGTTTTTGCTACAAAAAATAACAAGTGACCAGGTCCCTATATTGTATGAAGGTGGAAGCATGATGATAAGGGGAATATTTATTTTCAAAGTGGTAATCACACTGATTAAATATGATAGATATATATTGATGCTCAAAGTTGTATGGTTGGATTGTCATCATTAAAAAGGGGGAAAATTGCTATATATAGTTTTGATGGTGAGAATCTAACTGCAATGGATGAGGTACTTGGATGTTCATGGTATAGTACAACTGGCATGTGTGACTATATACTTTTGTCCTCTTATGTAAAAAACTTGCAGGTACTACGTGTACTAATTAGGAAAGCTGGTCCAATGATATTTCATCCCTAATCATAACTAATCTATAAAAGGAAAAAGAAGCTCTTCCATCAAATAGTTTTTGCAAAATCTAAAGAGTGAAGTAAGGCAGCCAAAACTCTATTTTAAGATTCTTGAATCATTGCTCATATTCTTAACTTTGTAGTATGCTTAAAGAGTGAGTGAGTGTTCTTGAGAGTTGATTTGTAAAAGAATTACTCAAGCTTTCAAAGTAATGTCTTTCTTTGTAGTTGCTCGAGAGTATTTAGGTAGAGTTTCCTAAGTTTTATACATATTAGAGTTAATCAGTTTAGTGGGACCTTGTTACAGTTGCCAAGATGATCTTGTAGTAGAGTTATTAGAAGCGAAAGGAGCCTAGAGTTAGGAATAAATCGAGTCTGTAATCAAGAGGTTGTTTATAGTGGATCCCTTGAGGTGCTTGTGAGGGAAAGTCTTGGTTTTTCCCTTCCTTAAGCAAAAGTGGGTTTCCATATTAAAATCTTATGTTTTTACTCATCGTGCATTGTCTTTTGATTTTTGGTTACTTTACTATATTTTTCCTGTGATTGATTTTGAGGGACCTGGTCCCTCACTGTGTAGAGAAACCCTCAGGGGTTCCAACACTTTGTTTCTGAAACTGTCTTTTTGTGGAAAAGTAAAAACTGAAGTTCAATATACTTTAAAATAATGCAGGATAAGTATAAAAGGACTCACTTTGATCATAAGTAAAACTAATAGCTAAAATCTCATAAAGAACATCTTATTAAACAATCCCTAAACAAAAAATATGTGTCGTTACACTTAGTTTCTAAAATACTCTTTTTCTATAGGAGATTCTCATAACCGCTATAAACCATGTGAGCTAGCATAGAGTCCAACATCTGACCCATGTTGAGGAGGGATTTACTACCCTTGCCATCAAAATTAAACCTCAACTGAATTTGGGTGATCACTAAACTGAGCCCATATTGGTCAAGAGGAGTGCTCTCTCATGAGGCCCCTAAACTTATGATGGCACATAGTTTCTTGGAAATAGGATGTGTTGAACCCACATTCCCCTCTCAGTGCTAAATACTACTCCTAAAATAAATTTTTATATATATAAAGAAAGTACTGATGAAATTCACCTAAAAATAAGAATACGGGTTTCTAAATCTAAAAACTAATCGTGCTTCTATTAATAAATCATAATCATCAATAACTGTGTGAATTTTGTATTATGACTGAGATTATAACATCAAAACTGAAATCGGAATCATACTCTAGTAATCTAAAATGGTAAATCTAAACTTCTTGCAAACTTAGAGAATCGTGATAAATTCATATACTCTTATTTACAAACTAATAGAATGGTGCTAAAAATCATATATCTATTCACCATCTCATGGATATTTATGTCAAAACATTAAAATTCATCTCATAATAACAATCATGTGACTAAAACATATGTAAGGGAAAAATCTTGTTCAAACTAAACTTTAAATCACATAACAGTATCGTAATTTTGAAATCATGGTTATTAGGTATGAACCCTAATTGAAATTAGATAAATTTAATTGTAAAATTAAAGATTTTGGGCACAAGGATGGAAGTTTATCCTTATTTAAACACTACACACCTGAATTTCTTGATTTCTTTAAGGAAAACTTGAATTTGAATCCTTGGAAGTTGAACTTTGGGAAGAAATCCTAATTTCTTTTCTCTTAAGAGTGGAGAGGAGACAATAAGCATCGAAAACCAACTAATTATGAGTAGAGAATATTTATTGGGTGATTTAGGATGTGGGGGAGTTTGAGGAGTGAAAAAACTAAATTACCCATGAGAAAAATAAAAAATATTTCATGAATTTCTTAGTTGACAACTATTTTGAAAGATTTTCATTTTGTTTACAACTTGTTAACTTTTTCATAAATCTCTAGCTGGATTGTGACAATTTCTTGTTAAGCATGAGGACTTAGCTGACAATTTGTTAACCTATTCATCAATCTCTAAATGATTTACAGTCTTTTTTGGTTAAGGTTGATGACTATATTAACAGCTTGTCAACTAGTTGACAACTTATCACCTCATGTCGTCAACCTCTAGCAGACGGACATTCCCAGTTAAAATGAGCAAAAGATTGTACTCCGATATTAAATTAAGGTAAAATTAGACACGTTTAAAAAAATATGTAAGGATCTTTCATTTGGTGGGTCTTGATCTCAAAAATTTTATGTATAATAGAAGTTATACTTGTTTAGAGTTGACCCTTGTAAGATCGAATACTAAAACTCAATCGATACATATGTTCTAAACTCAACATTTCTCTATGTGCTTTTTGTGGCTATAATTGCTGAAAGACACTTACTCATTACAATTAATTATGGTTTAGGATAATCTCCTTTAGGGCCTTTAAGTATATGGTGAATGCTTAGAAACTTATCTCAGAGATTATGAAGTGTTACACAAGATATCCTCAAACTTGTCCTATGATGGTCGCTCTTCTAGCTAACCTTAGGATATGTTTTTTCACCTGACTAGTAATATGGATCTATCCTTACTAGGTTGGATGAAGTGTAATAAATATAGGGCCTTCAGGGACATTCCTTGACCAAATTCTTCAATACATTGTATGAGAAGCAATTATGGTACCTTGACAGTTGCTAAAGGAATAATGATTCTAAATTATACTAATTTTGTGGCTAAAGTAGTTGTGGAATGACCCTATAGGTCATTTTCCATATTTTTGCTTACTTTTTCCAGTAGGGCTTCTCTATAGTTGTCCCAAGTAATTTATTACTTGTTGGGGTAGATAGTACTATTACCAGGTAGTTCATTTGGTTTCTAGAGCCACTTACCTTTTTTAAAGTCTTTGTTGGTTCCAAATGGCCATCGGGCAAAAGCTTTAGTGAAACAAGCTCGAATATAAATTTTGACTATTGTAACAACTTTGAAATATCCATTATAGATTGGGTAGACTTTTGGTTCGATTCTCAAGGCACCTAGTTTTATTTTGACTAATTGGTCGCAATGTTAAAGAAATTAAAATTAGGTGTGGGACCCATTTTTTTATCGAAATGACCTCAGATGGAAAATTTGACTGCACCATTGAGTTTGGAATTTTGAATTTTGATTAATTGCATAGTTTGTTTATATATATAGGATTTCGGATGAATCGTAGGGCTTGGCAGAGACTCAGTTGTAATTGGTGCACCAGAAATCACGGGCCATGGCTCATGAAATCAAACTGGCAGCACCAGAAAGTATCATAATTATGACAATTTCAGTATAGAATGTGACCCCTTGGAAAGTTGACCAAAGTTACGATTACAATAGGTGAATTTTATTAACTCTTCATCGGCCCATGATGCCATGTATGGAGATCACAAGGCTTATGTCATGATGATGATGCCCGAGTAACTAGAAAAGGTATAAATACCATATGTCATGCTTGTGTCTGACTTAGGAGCTTGGCTAACATTTATTTTCGTGATTACCCTTTGATTTATGGTAAGATTTTTCCCTTTTCATGGTAAAATTTCCAAATTTATTGTTCAAAATTCCAAAAGCTTGAAGGCTTTATTTGAGGCACAAATTAGATCGGATTTCACCCCATTTTTAGGGTAATGACTCCTGAAGAATGTGGGAATGATGGGTTGTCTTTGGAAACATAATTTCTCATAAATGGGCCCCACATAGTATTTTGTTATAATTTTGGACTCGAAGCCCGATGGTCCAATATGTGTATCGTTATTACAAAATTAATGAGTAGAATGTGATTTTCATTGTTCGACATCTTGTCAAAACTTTCCCAGGAGGGAAAAACATTAATTTAGCAAATTTCGTAAGCTTTTCTTGGTATCTAGGTAGGCTATGTTTTCACCCCCTATTAAATTGAGCTACTTCATACTATGTTTATGATATTGTGTTAGATTTAGGATATATGTTGGTGTGCTAAAATGTAATATTTTGGTTAGTTGCACTATTTAGGCCATTTTGATGCCGTCTTGTCATAATTAGCCTAGTTATTTATATCTTAGGTAGATTTGCCCTTGTGGCTCTTGTTTAGGATGGAAATACCTTAGTTACTTAAATAATTAGGAGAATGTTTTAGTCACTTGGGTTTAGGTAAATCATACCCTAGTTTTCATTACCTTAGGTGGAATTAGCTTAGTTGCTCCACATTAAGAGAAATTTCTATCTTAGGGTTTGTTGTCTTGTTAAACATTTAATAGTAGATTTAGATACCTTAGCCTATTTTGGGGTAGACATATCTTGGTAAATCATTTTTGGGATTTAGAAGAGGTCTCTACGACCGACCTTAGGCCAAGACATGTAAAGTTATTGTAGACCCTTGATACGTTTGGGTACCTCTAGGAAGATAGTTACTTTTGTGATATCTAGATGCCTTGGTATTTTTTGGCTATGATGGATAACATTGAAAGTAATGCTTAACAATTATGCTATGAATGATTTATTGATTAAGCTTATGTTATTGATGAGCTATTGCATATGCTATTGATTTTACTATTGATTGGGCTATCAAATACACTATTGAATAAGCCCTTGATTATAACATTGACTAAGCTATAAATTATGCCATTGATTGAGTCAACAAATGAGCTATTAGCAATGCTATTGATCATGCTTATCAAAATATTAGCATTTATGCTATTGTTCATGCCAAAGGTCATCCTTAATGACTACATTGACAATTAAGTTATTGATTATGCTATGAATAAATCATAGATTATTCCATGGATTAGTAATTGATCAATCTATTGGTTATACAAATGATAGGCTAGCTATTGTTCTAACTATAAATCATTAGTTAGGCTATTAATAAGTTATTACCAATGATTGATACTGCATGTTGATTATGTCAATGATCGTTCTCATTTACTATATTGGCAATCTTTCTATTGATTATGCTAAAGCTCATAAGTTTGATTATGATTATTGATCATGTTAATATACTATGTTGATGGTTATACTATTAATTACTCTAATGGTTATGCTATTGTCCATGATAATGATGATATGATTATGGTACAAGTACAAATATTACTTATGATATGAACTATACAAATACCAATACAAGTCCGAATAATAATAATGATTTCAGTTATTAATACTCGATAGGAATCCAGAGAATGGCTATGATAATAATGATGATATTGATTCTATATACATGATAAAAATTTAGAGGATGACTATGATATTGATTATATTATGATGATGGTATGGAGGATGATATTGATTATGATATCTATGAGGATATTGTTTAATATACATATCGGGTTGAGTCTTGATTTATGTGTATATATATGTATACATTATACTATGATGTCATACTTATTATAATATGAAAATATCGGGGTGTACAATTGACAATAGAGATTCTAACCAAGTATGAAAATATGGAAATAGTTATATTATTGTATGATATAAATGGATTCTAGTGATATAGTGGTTAATTGATAAATATTGGTAAGTCGATAAACAATGACTAGTTGATAAGTGATGATTAGTTGCAATATAAGAAATTGTTGATAAGTGATGTTTAGTTGATAAAAGATGATTTATTAATTCATGAAGATTAGTCGTAACATGGTTAGTTGATAAGTGTTGATTAATTGAAAAATGATGAATATAGATAATTGATGGTTATAGTGTTGCATGACATGGATGAATTCCAATTATATTATGATAATTGATAAATAATGCTGGTGGATTATTCTATCTTGTTTATACATTCTAGGCTTATGGGGACTTGTGATGGATCATTTACTTTTCTGCACTAATTAGCGTATGGGAGCCAATATTGTAGTTAGGATTACATGTGTTGATGCTTTAGGGTATGTTATACTATTATTTAGGTTAATTACTTATTTATGCACAATGATGTTGGAGTTACTTTAGGTTTGTCTATACCCTTACTTAGTTATGTTGTCTCACATTTTATCATACTTATATTATGATTTAGCTGAATTAGCTGATGATTTTTGTTGAATACCTATGGCTTTTGTACTTATATTACACTTCTATACATTTTTGGTGCAGATACGAGTACTTGTTGAAGCCATCAATCAGCGTACGTGCTGTGCTAATATCTAGAGATAGGGTAAACTCTTGGTGTCAGAGTCACCTATTTCCTTCTGTCTTTCTTGTTTAGTCTTTTGTTTTGAGACATATGTTGTTGACTATTCTAGATACTTGAGTTATCTTATGATTAGATGCTCTTGTACTGCCTCTACCGGGTCGTGGGATAGTATCTATGTTTACTATTTTTATCTATTTCAAATACTAAGCTTATTTATAAGTTGTACTTGTTGATTTCAGCCTATGTTCAGAATTTTCCAATAATTTAACCCATTTTCTTTAACTGTAGGTTAAGATTTGATTTACCTACTAATGTGGCAGAGTATGTGCCAGCATGACTCGTAATTGGGTCATGTCAAAATGGTATTAGAGCCTAGGTTACACCTATATTGTTGGTATAATAGCAAGTGGCTAGTTGAGTCCTACAGATAAAAACGATGACCTTTGTTTCCTATTATTGGGAGGTTATGATTAATTCATAGGAGTTCTTCACTTTTTTAACTAATATCGTGCTAAGAGTCAGAAGTGGTTTCTAGAACACCCTTTAGATCTCACTTTTTTGAAGCTAGCTAGGACATGTGCTACTACAATATGAGATGAGAGTCTTGAGACCAAGTCTAGGGATCCTATAGTAATTTGTGAAAAAACTAGAGATCATGGACAACCTAGAGATATGTCCCCATCTAGGAGCCAAGATATGGGGCCTTCACCAGAACCTATTCCTGCTCCTGAGCTAAAGATTCTTCCACCCCAACCAGTGTTGAGTCACGAACCAACGTAGCTCCATCAGGGTTTATTTTTTCTTTTGTTTTCAAAGATGCTTTAGTTTTGTTTTTGGGGTTAGTTAGTGGTGCTCTGTTTGATGATGCACAATTTACATATTAGAGTGTTACTGAGGCAGGGGAAAACCTATAACTGTGGCTTCCTAAGTTGAGGTCTCTACTTCATTGATAAATGTTCAGCCGATAGTTGCTCAACCAGTGGTTGTCCATCCCACTATGCCTGCTGAGGAGCAAAATATGTTAGGTAGATTCTTCAGAGATCAACTTTGCCTAGGTTTTTTGGTGCTCCGAGTGAGGATGCATATGAGTTTTTGATTACTTGTGTGGATAAGCTCTGTAATTTTGGCCTTGTTGAGACTCTGATGTGGATTACACCACCTTTTAGTTAGACTTTGCAGCTCGACATTGTTGGTAAGGTTATATGGATTCTAGGCCAGCTGAATCTTCTTCTTTGACATGGACTCATTTCTTTAAGATATTCTTGGAGGAGTACATGCCTTGCAGCATTACGGATCGTCTAAAATTTCAATTTTTGAGATCAGAGCAGGGCTCCATGATAGTTGTAGAGTATGAGGATCATATTATGAGTTTACTAGGCATGTTTCTTCTATTCTGGGTACTGCGTATTAGAAAGTTCGTTGCTTTAGGTTTGAGACTTCCCCTTTGTATGTCTACTTAGAGTTTAGTTATTTCTGGTAGTTCTTTCGCTGAGGTTTCTGATCACACTCAGGTGATGAAGGAGATGCATTGTGAGGCCCGTAGGGGAAATGATAAGATGCTAGACATCATAGCAATTTTAGTGGGAGCCGTAGTAGTTCTCGATTCAAAGGTATCCATTTTTATGATAGATATACTCTGCGTTGATCCTATCATCCTCATAGTCAGCCTAGTCAACTCGTTTAAGTAGTGCTTCAGATTATGGACGGAGGTCAATCTGGTTCTAGTGATTGCCCTAATCAGGGTAGTGGTCAGTCTTTAAAAGGTTTATCTTTTTGTCATTCAAGATGTTTTGGTTATTCTGCATCAGCCAGATATGTTGGTTCTGGTTCATCTCATTATCCATATTATAGTTATGGAGCTCATGGTCACTATTCGTAAGATTACCCTAGTCATGGGCGATTGTTGCTTAAACTCAGAGTATTCCCCCAATTAGAGAAGTTCTTCCCTTAGCTAGAGGTGATTATTAAGGTCATAGGGGTGGTTTCCAGGGTACTCGGTAAGGTTCTTAGGCAAGCAGGATAGGAGGTCAGTTAGGAGCCCAACCAAGTGGTGGCGTGGTTAGTTGTATGCAGTGCCTTCTAGACCCGAGGCTGATGTCATGACCCGAGCTGGGGCCCTAGCCGTGACGAGCATCCCAAACCATGAAGGCCCGGAACACCCTTCTATATCTATCAGGTAATCATGCACATAATTCATATGATAAACGGTAATACGGAAAGAGAAATCTAATACGGAAACATGGTCAATCTGAATGTGATCATAATACTAAAAACTGAAATCCAAAATGTATCTGAATAATAATGTCTGACTCAGTCTGCGAAATCTCTAACATGAACTAATAAAAGATGTCTAAAAGCTGGGACAAGGCCCCCAGTAGACCAAAACCTAACTAATAGTAGTAATATGAAATAACCAGGCCTTCTGCATCATAGAAGGCTCACCACAGCAAACTCCGGTCTGTGATCTGAAATCTCTACTATTTATCTGGACCCCTAGAATGTGCTTCAAAACCTGGAAGGAGGGGGGGGTCAGCACAATTATACTGTCACACGAAGTAATCCAAAATAGAGTAATTGAACATATATATATATATATATAATACGTGAGAGCAAATTTTCATCAAAAGATCATGCATAAAACAGTTTCTGAAAAACACATGGGCACTTTCTGAAAACATGTAACCTGTCTGTAAATCTCAAACTCTAATCTGTGTATTACTTCTGAGTTAGGTGGTATCCCCTACAAGTTTGATAATCCATAGGCGATATGGAATCCGCCATTGACTCGGTAGGGAAGCGTCCAACCCGAGTGTACTGCAAGGGTTGGAGTTCCTGAATTTGATACGCCATACGACACTTAAGTCAGCGTATAATAATATATCTGAGTCGGCAAACGGTGGTTTTTGGTAAAGAGTTTTCTGAACTCACGCCTTCTTCGGGGAACCACCTAAGCTCTCTTTATGCCCTATTTTAGCCTTTTCTAAACATACATCATTCTAAAGTTCTAAAACATACAAATCTGATAAAGTCTAATTTTTGTATTCGTCTGTGTCTGTTATGGCATTTTCTGAGTTTCGTATCATCATACCAAGACTTGCAAGTCATAATTTCTGAGCCATAATAAATTAAGCTAAATCTTTCATTTAAATCATAATTTAGACCACCAAAAACATATAACTGATATAGAAGATTTCGTGTTTCGAAACTCAAGTCAAAATCATGCAAAAACTTCATCAACATATGGTGGTCTAGTGCCTTTAGCAAATTCATGCACTCTTTCATTACATGCTTTATTAACATTAAACATTCTTGCTAGATTCCCTCTTTAGTGATTTAAAACCACCTTTAAATCATAATAAGAGTTCAATCATTTCATATAGTGCTTTACAAGGATGCATTGTAAAACAATTCATATGCTATGAGAAATCTGAAAAATTCATTATAAGAGGGAATTCACCAAAAATCATGCTCTCAACAAGAATTAATTCTTAAATACATGGTTTCCTATATTTATATTCTCAAATCACTTTGGGGGAGGTCAAAAGACCAAAACAATGATGTTAAAACATTTAATACATGAATATATATATATATATATATAGATTCAAAAACCCTATTCTAAAATATGATTTTTCTATTCCCATGAGAATTTAGGAAAACCCCGCGTACCTCTATTTTGGAAAATAATAGGTGCTTCTTGAAGCCTGTGGATTAGGGATTCTGAATCTCTAATCGATTTTGAAATGAATCTTGATTTATTTGGGTTTTTAGTTTGAAACCATTGAGAGTGTTCTTGAGAATTTTTAGATGAATGTGGATGTATTTTAGAGAATTGGGGACTGAATTTCGTGTTTATGGATAAATAAGGGTGGGAAAAGGACCATTTGCCCCAAAACGGAGTGTTTAAGTTACTAGAAACATTACATAGGCGCCGTATATGATATCGGCTATGTTTACATAGGCGCTGCCTATGCTATCGCCTAAGTTTACATAGGCGCCGCCTATGCTATCACCTATGTTTACATAGGCACCGCCTATGCTATCGCATATGCTTTCCAGTGGCCATGTGCGATTGGTTAGCTGACACATACTACTTTGAAAGGCCATAACTTCTTGCTTGGGTGCTGGATTTTAGCAAAATTAGTATCGTTGGAAAGATAACTCGAAAACCTATCATTTTACACATAGTAGGCTCTCTAATTCGACATATACAAAGAGTCATGGTCAATAGAAGTTGACACAAGTTATAATATCCACTTAAACTTAATCGATCGAAGTAGTTTTCAACTCATCCTTGAGTCAAAGGACCTCTATGGTCTAAATTCAAGCTTGAATGGTTTCACATACAACATAAATAATTAACATGCCATATTGGCATAGGATTTATGGCTTCGGGATTATCAACGGATCGGAATCATGGTCTATATTGTAGCCTGAAATGTGGGGTGTTACATTATCCCCTCCTTAAGATTATTCATCCTTGAATGATGATACAGGACACAGACAGATATGATTTCAAGCATAATAAGAACTAGGAAAGATAAGATAGGAATAATACCTTCTGTCTCATCATCCATCGTAGCAAACAAATTGGGGTGTCTAATTCTAATGTCATCTTCTGACTCCCAAGTTGCTTCTTTAACTTTTTGATTCCTCCATAATACCTTCACTGAGGCTAACTCTTTGCTCCTCAACTTTCAAACTTGGCGATCTAAAATTTTAATGGGCTCTTCTTCGTAAGACAAGGAATTTGTCACTTTAATATCCTCTACTGGAAATACCAAAGAATGATCTCCAATGTATTTCTTCAACTTGGATACATGGAATACCAGATGAACGGAACCCAAACTTGCAGGCAATTCTAGCTCATAAGCAACTGTACCAATCTTTCTCAGAATTTGATATGGCCCTATATAGAGAGGGCTCAATTTACCCCCTTTTCCAAACCGCATAACTCCTTTCATAGGAGAAACCTTGAGGAACACCCAATCACCAACTTCAAACTCTAATTCTCATCTCCGAACATCGGCACAAGACTTCTGACGACTCTGAATAGTCTTGAGTCGTTCTGTAATGTTCTACATTTTCTCCATCGCCTGATGAGAAAGATCAGGACCATACAACTAAGTCTCACCCACTTCATACCATCCTATTAGAGACCTACATCTCCTTCTATACAAAGCCTCAAAAGGAGCCATCTTGATACTGGCATGGTAACTATTATTGTACGCAAATTCAATCAATGGAAGATGATCTACCCAACTAACTTTGAAATCAATGATACATGCCCTCAACATATCCTCGAGGGTCTGAATGGTACGCTCTTCTTGCCCATCCGTATGAGGGTGGAAAGCAGTGCTCAAATTCACTTGTGTACCTAAACCCTTCTGAAAAAATCTCCAGAGCTGAGATGAAAATTGCGTACCTCTATCGGATATAATGGAAACTGGTGCCCCATTCAACTAAACTATCTCCTCAATGTAAATCTTAGCATAACCCTCTCCAGAATAATTAGTCCTCATAGGCAAAAAGTGGGTTGACTTTTTCAACCGATCTACAATCACCCATATAGAATCATACTGGTTTCGAGATCTCGGAAGTCCTGTAATAAAGTCCATGTTTATCATCTCCCACTTCCATAAAGGTAGGGCTATATCTTGGGAAGTACCACCTAGCCTTATGTGTTCTACCTTCACTTGTTGACAGTTCAAACACTTGGACACGAAATCAACTACATCATATTTCATGTTATTCCACCAATACAAGGTTTTCAGATCATGGTACATCTTAGTAGAGGTTGGGTGAACTACATACCTCGAAGTGTGAGCCTCTTGAAGTATTCTTTCCAGTAGTCCATCAACATTTGAAACACATAACTACCCTAAAATCTCAGAATACCATCACCACCAATTTTAAATGATATTACCTTTTGTTGACCCACTTCTTTCTTGATTTACATCAAGATAGGATCTTCAACCTGCTTCTCCTTAACTTCAGCATAAAGGGATGACTTAGCTAACTCATGAACAATTACCCCTCCATCTTTGGAATCTAAGAGTCGCACTCCCAGATTTGCAAGGAATGAATATCCTTCACCATCTCTTTCTTTCCTTCTCCTACATGAGAAAGGCTGCCCATAGACAACCTGCTGAGGGTGCCGGCTACAATATTTTCCTTGCCCAAATGGTAATGCAGGCTCATATCATAGTCTTTCAGAAGCTCCATCCAGCGCCTCTACCTGAGGTTCAATTTTTTCTACGAGAAAACATACTGCAGACTTTGTTGTTAGTAAAGATATCAACGTGAACACCGTACAAGTAGTGCTACAAAATCTTAAGTGCAAACACCACAGCCGCTAACTCCAAATCATGGGTGGGGTAGTTCCGCTCGTGCACCTTCAAATGCCTAGATGCATAAGCCACTACCTTACCATGCTGCATCAACACACATCAACACACAACCAAGTCCCACACGGGATGCATCATATTATTCCACAAAGCCATCTATACCCTCAGGAAGGGTCAAAATAGGAGCAGTGGTCAGTTTGTATTTCAACTTCTCAAAACTATTCTCACACAGATCAGACCACACAAACTTCACCTTTTTCTGAGTCAATTTAGTGAGTGGAGCATCTATGGAAGAAAAACTCTCTACAAACCTTTTGTAATACCCCGCCAAACCTAAGAAGCTCCGAATATCAGTTGGAGTCGTGGGTATGGGCCATTTTCTCACTGCTTCAACTTTATGGGGATCCACTCTTATCTCATCACTAGATACAATATGCCCCAAGAAGGCAATAGCATCTAACAAGAATTCACACTTAGATTAGAAAATTTGGCATACAACTGATGATTCTTAAGGGTCTGAAGAATAATTTGGAGGTGATTGGCGTGATCCTCTTTACTCTTAGAATAGATCAGGATATCATCAATAAATACAGTGATGAACAAGTCAAGAAACTGATAGAATACTCTATTCATAAGATCCATGAAGGTTGCAGGGGATTAGTCAACTCGAAGGACATGACTAGAAATTTGTAGTGACCATATCGGGTTTGGAAGGCTGTCTTGGGTTTGTCTGACTCCCTAACTTTCAACTGATGATAAACTGAACGAAGGTCTATTTTTGAAAAACACTTGGCACCCTAAAGCTGGTCAAAAAGGTCATCAATCCTAGGAAGAGGATATTTATTTTTAATCGTGACCTTATTCAGCTGATGGTAATCTATGCACATACGAAGGGAACCATCTTTCTTTCACACGAAAAATATAGGTGTGCCCTAACGAGACATACTAGGGCATATAAAACCATTATCTAGGAGATCTGCTAACTATTCTTTCAACTCTTTTAGTTCTGCAGGAGCCATTCTATGTGGTGGAATGGAAATAGGATGAGTGTCTAGCAATATATTAATACAAAACTCAATCTCCCTATCAGGTGGTATTCCTGGGAGATCATTTGGAAAAACTTCTGGGAATTCTTTTACTACAGGATCAGATTAAAGAGGAAGACTCTCAGCATTGGAGTCCTTAACTCAGATAAGGTGGTACAAAAAACCTTTAGAAATAAGTTTGCAGGCTCTGAGATAGGATATAAAGTGCCCTCTGGGTGCTCAAAAATGTCCTTCCCACTCTATCACTGGTTCATTCAGGAAAGAAAAAGTGACCCTTCAAGTCCTACAATATAATGTGGCATAGCACGAATGGAGAATATTCATTCCCAATATAGCATCAAAACCAACCATATCTAACTCTGTGTGATCTGCTAACGTATCTCGGCTACCAACAGTCACAGCACAACCCCTGTACACCTTCCTAGCAATAATAGAATCCCCCACCAGGGTGGAAATAGAAAAGGGTTTAGAAATCACACTAGGTTCAAACCTGAAACCAACAACCAAATAAAGGGTCACATAGGATAAGGTAGACCCGGGATTAAGTAAAACATAAATATCACGGGAAAATATTTATAACATACTGGTAATAACATCTGAGGAAGCTTCTACCTCCTAGTGACTGGTCAAAGTATATAATCGATTGTGACTATTCTTGGCAGCTGATGTGGCGCCCTTCTGAGGCGGGGGTGGTGCCGAAGAATTTGCCTGTGACTTTACACTGCCAATATTCTTTCTAGTAGATGGACATTCTCTCTGAAAGTGACCAGCTGACCACATGAATAACATACTATCAAGCCGAACTGACACCTTCTTGGATAATTTCTACCACAAGTCTCACACCACAGAAAAGTACAATACTGCTGAGCCACACTACTCTGTGATCGAGTATCTTGAGCTCTGGTTCCATGGTTAGTCTGAGAACTCTGAGATCATCTGTCTACTGGTGGTTGGGGTACTAGGGCATTGGTAGTAGACTGTGCATTACCCCAATTCTTCTTTTTCTACCATTTATTTCCCCATTTATCTCCCTGAGGCTGACTGTGACTCTGGTCGGCTGATCTTGCTCTTTTAGCTTGTCTTTCCACCTCCCTAGCTTTAGAGATCTTCTTATTTTTATTTTCTACCTGTTCAATATGAACAGTCAGCCTAGCAAAGTCTAACTCTTTATTCAATATTTCCCTATGGCACTCAAGCACCAGGTTATCAGAAAGGCAAGATGCAAATTTCCTCATCCGGGCTCTCATATTACTAATCAACTCTAGTGCATAGCGGGATAGTTTATTAAACTTCAAAGTGTACTCCTAGACACCCATACTACCCTTCTTTAAATTCATAAACTCTTCCGCTTTGGCCTCCCTCAACTCCAGAGAAAAGAATTGATTAAGTAAAACCTCTACAAATTCGCCCCAAACTGTGGGCTAACACTATCACCTTTTGTATTCTCTCAATCGGCATACCACTGATTCACAACATCCTTAAGCTGATAAGTTAATAGTTCCACCCCCTCAACCTCATCAACATGTGTTACCTTAATGATCCTTTCCATCTCATCCACGAACTCCTATGGATCTTCCTCAACCTTGGTGCCTGTGAACTTAGGTGGGTTCATTTTCATGAAATATCCGACCCTGGTAGACTTAGACATAACAGATGCAAACCCAACATCTTCTGATCGTTGAGCCTGGTTAGCTAACAACTGTGTCAGCATATTAATAGACAGTCTAAATTCTACATTTGAAATATCTCTCTGAGCAGTCGGGGGATGATTGTCATCAGTTTGTAGAGCCCAAGGTGGACTGGTCAGGACTCCCAGAGTAGGGACAGGTTCTAGAGTGTGAGCTATGTTATGGGTCCACATCCCATACGTGGGATGGACTTTACCTGCCTGAGCATTCTGATCGATGATACGATATAGAGGCATACCTATGTTTCTAAAAGACAAGAGATCATTTATTAGGGGACATTTCAGACTCTGAAGCATGAACTAAATCAGAAAAAAGGGAAACATTTCCTAAACGCCTAGTAGCCTCTTTCTTATAAGTGTGGTATGCTATATACCCATAACCAAGACTCTACTCAATGTGATTTCGCAGATACCCTTGGACCATGAACCATGCTCTGATACCAAGTTTGTCACGACCTGAGCTGGGGCCCTAGCCGTGACAAGCATCTCAAACCATGAAGGCTTGAAACACCCTTCTCTATCTATCTAGTAATTATATACATAATTCATATGATAAAAGATAATGTAGAAAGAGAAATCTAATATAGAAAAATGGTCAATCTGAATGTGATCATAATACTGAAAACTAAAATCCAAAATATATCTGAATAATAATGTCTGACTCAGTCTGCAAAATCTCTACCATGAACTAATAAAAGTTGTCTAAAAGTTGGGATAAGGCCCCCAGTAGACCAAAACCTAACTAATAGTAGTAATATGAAATAATCAGGCCTTCTGAATCATAGAAGGCTCACTACTACAAACTCTTATCTGTGATCTAAAATCTCTATTATTTATCTGGACCCTTGGACTGTGCTCAGAACCTGGAAGGAGGGGGGTCAGCACAATTTTACTAGTATGTGAAGCAATCCAAAATAGAGTAATTGAACATATATATATATATATATATATAATACGTGAGAGCAAATTTTCATCAAAACATCATGCATAAAACAGTTTCTGAAAAACATATAGGCACTTTCTGAAAACATGTAACCTGTTTGTAAATCTCAAACTCTAATCTGTGTATAACTTTTGAGTTAGGTGGTATCCCCTACAAGTATGATATTCCACGGGAGATATGGAATCCTCCATTGACTCGGCAGGGAAGCCTCTAACCTGAGTGTGCCTTACAGGTTGGAGTTCCTGAATCTGATACGTCATACGACACTTAAGTCAGCGTATAATAATATATCTGAGTCGGCAAATGATGGTTTTTGGTAAAGAGTTTTCTGAACTCACGCCTTCTTCGGGGAACCACCTAAGCTCTCTTTATGCCCTATTTTAGCCTTTTCTAAACATGCATCATTATAAAGTTCTAAAACATACAAATCTGATAAAGTCTAATTTTTGTATTCGTCTGTGTCTGTTATGGCATTTTTTGAGTTTCGTTTCATCATACCAATACTTGCAAGTCATAATTTCTGAGCCATAATATATTAAGCTAAATCTTTCATTTAAATCATAATTTAGACCACCAAAAACATATAACTGATATAGAAGATTTCGTGTTTCGCAACTCAAGTCAAAATCATGCAAAAACTTCATCAACATATGGTGGTCTAGTGCCTTTAGCAAATTCATGCACTCTTTCATTACATGCTTTATTAACATTAAACATTCTTGCTAGATTCCCTCTTTAGTGATTTAAAACCACCTTTAAATCATAATAAGAGTTCAATCATTTCATATAGTGCTTTTCAAGGATGCATTGTAAAACAATTCATATGCTATGAGAAATCTGAAAAATTCATTATAAGAGGGAATTCACCAAAAACCATGCTCTCAACAAGAATTCATTCTTAAATACATGGTTTCATGCATTCATATTCTCAAATCACTTTGGGTAAGGTCAAAAGACCAAAATAATGATGTTAAAACATTTAATACATGAATATATATATAGATTCAAAAACCCCACTCTAAAACATGATTTTTCTATACCCATGAGAATTTAGGAAAACCCCGCGTACCTCTATTTTAGAAAATAATAGGTGTTTTTTGAAGCCTGTGGATTGGGGATTCTGAATTTCTAATCGATTTTGAAAATCCACGGTTGAATCTTGATTTATTTGGGTTTTTAGTTTGAAACCCTTGGGAGTGTTATTGTGAAATTTTAGATGAATGTGGATGTATTTTGGAGAATTGGGGACTAAATTTTGTGTTTATGGCTGAATAAGGGTGGAAAAAGGACCAGTTTAAGTCACTTGAAACCATTACATAGGCACCGCATATGATATCGCCTATGCTATCGCCTATGTTTACATTGGCGCCGCCTATGCTATCACCTATGTTTACATAGGTGCCTCCTATGCAATCGCATATGCTTTCCAGTGGCCATGTGCGATTGGTTAGGTGATGCATAATACTTGGAAAGGCCATAACTTCTTGCTTGGGTGCTGAATTTTAGCAAAATTGGTATCGTTGGAAAGCTAACTCAAAAACCTATCATTTTACACATAGTAGGCTCTTTAATTAGACATATAGAAAGATTTATGGTTGATATAAGCTGACACAAGTTATAATATCCACTTAAACTTAATCGATCAAAGTAGTTTTCAACTCGTCCTTGAGTCAAAGGACCTCAATGATCTAAATTTAAGCTTGACTGGATTCACATACTACACAAATAATTAACATGCCATATTGGCATAGGATTTATGGCTTCGAGATTATCAACGCATCGGAATCATGGTCTATATTGTAGCCCAAAATGCAGGGCATAACAGCTGAGTCTTCAGATATTTTTATTACTTGTATAATTTTTGTACGCTGTCATTCAACCCTTGCTTTATTTTATCCAAAATCTATTTATTTTTATGTATCTTCTTATTATGCTCCATGATTAGAGTTATCTTGGGACTTAATATCCATGCTATTACATGTATCTACTCCTATGGGTGATTATTTAGTAGTAGATCGGGTGTTCAAATCTTATTTTTTGACTATTAGAGATGGTAATACTTATGTGATCTTATTATTCAAGATATTGATTTTGATGTGATTCTAGGCATAAATTAGTTATCCCTGTATCTTGTAGTCATGGATTGTTTTGCCAAGACTATTACCTTATCCATGCCTGATATACCCATAGTCGTGTGGCAAGGAGCTATTGGCCATAAGCCGACAAGGGTTATTGCTTATATATGTGCTAGGAGACTTATTTAAAGGGGTTATGAGTCTTATGTCGCTTATATTTATGATATTATTGTAGAGAGTCCATTGCTTAACTCTGTTCCTGTAGTTTGTGAGTTTCCTAATGTGTTCCCTATTGTACTGCCTAGTATTCACCATGAGATTGAGTTTACTATTGTTCTTAAGTCTAGATCCTAACCTATTTATTTGATACCTTACCATATTACTCCTGTTGAGTTTAACAAGCTGAATTCCTAGCTTCAGGATCTTTTTGGTAAGGGTTATATTAGACTGAATGTGTCTCCTTGTGGTGCTCCTATGATGTTTGTTAAGAAGAAAGTTGGTTACATGCATATTGGTATTCATTATAGGTAGCTTAATAAGGAAATGGTGAAGAACAATTATCCTATGCCTTGCATTGATGACTTATTTGACTAGATTTAAGTTGCGATAGTTTTTATAAGATTGATTTGAGATCTAGCTACTCTTTTTTGAGGATTTGGGGTGAGGACATCCCAAAGATAGCCTTTAGGACCCGTTATTGTTATTATGAGTTTTTGCTGATGTCTTTTGGGTTGACTAATGCCCCAGCTGTGTTTATGGATTTGATAAATCAAGTGTTAAAGACTAATTTTAATTCCATTGTGATTTTGTTCATCAACGACATCCTTTCGTATTTGAGGAGTGGAGAAGAGCACACACAATATTTATGGATTGCACTCCAGACTTTGAGAGATCATGTGTTTTTCACCAAGTTCTCTAAGTGTGAGTTTTGGCTTAAGTTAGTAACACTCCTTCAACATTTGGTCTCTAAGGGTTGTATTATGGTAGACCCAGCTAAGATTGAGGCAATTTGTGACTAGGATAGACTTGTATCTCCAACTGAGGTCCGTAGCTTTATTGATTTGGCAGTTAATTATTAATTATTTATCAAGGTATTTTATACTATTTAAGAGCCTATGACAAGATTGACTTAGATAAAGGTTCCTTTTTGATGGTTCAAGAAGTGTGAGTCTAGCTTTGGAAAGGTTAAGGATTTCCTTCCTCCAGCTCTTATTCTAGCTCTTTCTATTGAGGGTGAGGGATTCACTAAGTATAGTGATGCTTTTGTGTTGGTCTAGGTTGTTGTAATGCCCCAATTTTTCTGAATCAGAATGCTACATGGTGCTTATGACCCTGAGGGACCACAAGCTAACCTATCACTGATATCTATAGCTGTACACTACATATATAATGTAATAATGCAGAAAACATGAACATGTAGGCCATAAGGTTCAACTGAATAAAGAATTTGTCTAAACATAATATCCATATGGGTGAAAGATACCCAAAACAGCTGAAGACTGAATCAAATATGAACATAAGTCTGAATATTGAATCTGAAAGGCTCTAATTATTGTCTGAATAAGGAGTTAAAGGAATATGTCTCTAACTAACTCTGTCTAGTAAAGCTAAGCTGAAATAATATATAAAATAAAATAATTTCTCCCTCGAATGGATGATGACTCACTATAACTCTGTGGCTGGATTCTACTATTGATCTGGAGCTCGTTGTCTTCAAACCTATGGTGTAACATGAAAGAAAGCACCATAGCATAAATACGTCAGTACAACTAGAGTACTGAGTATACAAGTGAGGCAGGCTAATGCAAAAGGGTTTACATGCATGAACAATGCTAACTGACTGACTGATATGAACGTGAGAGTGTAAATATACATACATAGTAACTAAGATCGTAGGTACATGATAGCTAGCTCTGTATGCTAATACATGGTTTACTGGTAACTGACATGTATGAAACTGTAGTTCTAATAACATGGGCAACTGTAATTGACAGTCTTAAATCTAATGGAATTATCTGAGTTCCACACTATAATTGAATTTGACCATTCCTGACAGTCCTAGTATACTGATATCTAAAGACCTATCTAAGTTCTTTTACTGAGACTGAGTCTAAAACTGTGGGAGGTAGTTTTTTAACCGACATGCCCCATATGTGCCATTATGGCTAAGATGGGGTCCAATCTCTACCTTGACTGGAAGGGTGTCAATACCACGCCACTGGTAAGGACAACATGTGAGCAACCCTCATATAATAGGTAAATCTAGTGAGAACGGTGGGAAACCTCATATAATAGGTTAAGACACCTCATCTACCCTTGTATAACAGGTTAATCCACCTCATCTACCCTTGTATAATAGGCTGCGATGTCTTAACCTATGCTGGCTACATAGTTTTGGAATGCAAGGATGACTGCAAAGAATCATACCCTCATTTACAAGTGAGTTCCCATCCTTGGGTTCGCTCGGTGCTAACTCCTACTCCCATCTAAAGAGACTGAACATGATTTAGCTGACTATACGTAAGTGGAACTTACTAAATTCCGTTGACTGACGGAATACTACTGATATCTGATAACTGACGGGGACCATGAGGTTTCCTGAGTCATATGATTGACTGAATTCTACTAAATCATGGCTTGATTTTGTATATCGTGAAACATGACATAGCTTTAGGCAAATAACTATAGTTTTTGGGTACGAATACCCCCAGGACTCGATAGAAGGAAACTGATACACATGACATGACTTGATCACAAGATTTGAGTCCACAATTCATAATATCATAAGTATCATATTTCATATAGTTATTCAACATCTTAAACATTGTAGGAATGCATGGATATATTTTGTGTACATATTGTATATCTCCATTATCTTATATGTTTTATACCACCACAATAGCAACACATGAAAAGCATAGGATTCATATTGAAGTATATAGCTAACATAAACATGTCATTTAGACATCATAGAACCTTATAAACATGAATTTCTAGCATCCTAAGCAGTTTATCAAACACCTTGCATGCATTCTTTAAGGCATAGGTGAGTTTCATACTTGCACCTTATTAAACCACCTAAAGTTTATGGTTTTCAATTACTAACCATATATATTACATAAAAACACCTTTAGACATCACATTGAAACTTAAACAACAATCGTTAACATGTACATACTTATATCACCATAAAAGTTTACAAAATAATATTTAAAACATGGTTCTTGAGCTCTATTAATGGATTGGATCCATAGATAAACACTACGCATACCTTAGAAAGGAAACCTTGATGATTTGCTGGAGAGTTCTTGGATTGGGAAACTTAATTCTCAATTATCTTGGAAAAAGGCTTGAATCTTGCTTTTGAGAGATGAGTTTGGTGGAAACCCTAATCTTGTGGTTGAGAGCATAAGAGAGGGTTTTTTAGATTCTTAAATGAAGAAAATAAAGGGAAAAATTATGCCTCTTTAGGGTTATAAGTCGTGGAAGGTGAAGTAAATGACCAAAATACCATTATGAAATAAATTCTCGGCTGCTGAAAAATCATAGCTGACGACCTTTATGATAGGGCATCACAAATGTGGTAAGATATCATGTGGTAAGCTATCATGAATGTCGTCACTTAGGAGCTGGTTTCTACCTAAGGCGGACGACCTTCGAAATAGGGCATCACAAGTGTGGTAAGCTTCCACGAATGTCATCACTATGTTTCTAGCCTTACATGCTGGAGTAAAATAGGAATAACTCTTTGCTTCGATATCAGATTTAGGAAAAATTGGTATCATTGGAAATTTAATTCAATTATCTATCTGTTAATAGGTTATGAGCTAAAAAATTCCAACTATAATGAGAGATATTCTTGTTTGAAGTTGACTATACCAATATCCTTCTAAAAAATTCAATTGGTAAGGAATGTTTTGATTCGCCTGATAGCTGGGAGTTATTTGAAGCCTTAATATACACCTAACCTACTCATAAAACTATAAAAGAACCATGATGTACTATGAATGAGCTTGGTACATAGCTCTAATATTGGTTTGGATTTTTTGGGGTATTACAGTTGTTTTTGATACAATAGGGTCATGTTATTGCTTATGCTTTGACATATCTGGAGCTTAATGAATGCAACTACCTCACTTATGATTTGGAGTTAGCAGTGGTAGTTTTTTCTCTTAAGATTTAGAGACATTATCTCCATAGTGTGCATTGTGAGATTTTCACTGATCATCGCAGTCTTCAGCATTTTATGACTTAGAGTGACATTACTGCTAGACAACATAAATGGATAGAGTTGCTTATGGACTATGACATTTCCATCATGTATCAATCGTGCAAGGCAAATATGGTAGCATATGCTTTGAGCCATGGGGCAGTGAGTATGGGTATTTTTTATTGTATTTCAGTTTATCAAAGGCTAGTTGCATAAGACATTCAGTCATTAGCCAACCTAATGATTCTCTTTAATATTTTAGATCCTATGAGTATTCATGCTAGTTTTGAGGTGAGGTCTTTATTTTTTAGCAGATTCAGGGCCATAATTTAAGGATAGCAAGATTTACTTGCACCATGATCAGGTTTTGATAGGATCACCATATATTTTGAGGGAGTTTTGCACTTTGACAGCTGCATTTTTGTTCTGAGGATTGATGACTTAATTCTATTGATTTTGCATGAGGCTCACAACTCTAGATATTCTATTTATCAAAGCATATCTAAGATGTATATAAATTTGAGATAGCGTTATTAGTGGAGTGGCATGGAAAAAAATTTGGTGGATTTTGTTGCTCATTTCCTATTTTGTCAATAAGTAAAGTCAAAGCTTCACAAATCTTGTCGAATGATTGAGAGATTTTCCATTCTCGAGTGAAAATATGAGCAGATTACCATGGATTTTTTTAGTTATTTGCCTCGTACTTCCCATGGTTCCGATGGTATTTGGGTCATTGTGGATCAATTGATGAAGTCAACATGTTTCCCTCCTATTTAGATATCCTTTAGTGCTGAGAGGTTAGCCAACATGTATGTGCATAAGATAGTTTGTGTTCATGATGTACCTATCTCTATCATTTCTGACAGAGGTTCTGTGTTCACTTCTAGATTTTCGAGAGCTTTTCAGGAGGAGCTGGGTACTCCGGTAGACCTTAGTACACCCTTTTATCTAAAGATCGATGGTCAATCCAAGTGTACTAGTCAGGGCTTAATGATACTCTCTGAGCATATGTTATGGACTTTAGATTCCAATGGGAGGAGTACCTATCCTTGGTAGAGTTTGTTTATACCAACATTTATCATTTGAGTATTAAGATGGAACCATTTAAGGTTTTTTATGGTAGTGGATGTCGTTCTCTGGTTAAAAGGCTTGAGACATCCGGGCTTAGGCCCCATAATACTGATTTACTTTAGGATTTATTGGATAGAGTCGGATTAATTCAGGAAAAGTTGAGAGAAGCTTAGAGTAGGTAAAAGGTCTATTCAGATCGTAGGCTTTGTGCCTTGAGTTTTGGAGTTGGTTATTAAGTATTCCTCCGTGTATCACCCATGAAGGTGTGATGATTTTCAGGAGAAAGGACAAGTTTAGCTTAAGATAAATTTGACCTTTCGAGACTGTTTGCATAGTTGGTGAGATGGCTTATGAGTAAGCCTTACCTCTAAATTTTACTGTTGTTCATCTAGTTTTCCATCTTTCTATGTTGCACGATACATTCCTAATCCATTTCATGAGCTTAGATTAGACTCATTCCAGTTGTATGAGTGGTTCACCTTTGTAGATAAGACAATACTCATTTTGGCTATTTATGTTAGGCCGTTATGCACAGGTCCTGTAGCTAAGGTTCAATAGTAGCTCCGCCTAGAAGAGGAGGCTACTTGGGATATCGAGAGCGAGATGCAAACCTAGTATCCTTAATTGTTCAAGATTTTAGGTATATCCTAATCCTTTACTTTGACGGTCGAAAGTTCCTGTAGTAATGTCTATTGTAATGACCTTTTAGATTATTTTATATATTTCCACTTACTTTCGGCATTAGAGATTCTGTATGGGTGCCCCAAGTCATTTTGATGACTTACTGGGATTGACAGTACAATTACCAGGTAGTTTGTTTTGTTCTTAGAGCCAATTCCCTATTTTGAAGTATTTACTGGTTCCAAATGGCCATCGAGGGAAAACTTCAATGAAACAACCTTGAATACAAGTTCTGACTATTCCAACATCTTCAAAATATCAATTTTACACTAGGCAGACTCTTTGTTTGGTTCCTAAGGCACCCGGGCTCATTTCAACCTATTGGCTGGAAAGTTAAGAAATTAGAAATTTGGTGCAGGAACCACTTTTTGTCAATATAACGGTGGATGGAAATTTTGACTGTGCCATTGAGTTTCAAACATTGAATTATGTATGGTCGCATAGTTTGTTTATGTACACAGGATTCCAGATAAATCTCGAGTGCTTGTATCTAATGCCTTTATGATTGGTGGCCTTAGGTTGCAATAGCGATCTATCATCACCAGCCAGTGTTGTGATTATAACACTCTTAGTCGCAAACACAACTTCTGGGATAGTCGACCCAATTTACTATTATGATGGGGGAATATTGCAAATGCGACATATTCCCCTGATTCCATATATGGTGATTACAAGGCTTGGGTTACGATAATGATACCCGTGACATTATTTCCATGGATGCAGTCAACAGGTGTTATTATTTTAATTTGACATGCAGAATAGAATGTATTTTAACAACATAAAGGAAGGGGGAAATAATAAGTTTCTATTCAGCCTCCTCCAACTCCAGACTTCTCTTCTCTTAGGAATCCTAACTTTGTATGCAAGCTCAAGAAAGTGATTTATGTTACAACCTACATCAAGATAAAATAGGAACAAGATCTTGGTTTGAAAGATGACAATAACATGTATAAGAGCTGAAATAAGAGTAGAGAAAGGAGCTAATTTTCAAATAAGTAAATTAGATCATTCAATGTTTATAAGGAGGTCGACATCAGGTATTGTTCTTCTTTTGCGTGGATGATGATGATATCGATTATTTATACCCAGTAGAGATCCAAAGGATGGATATAATAATGATGATTATATCGATTCCCTATACCCAATAGAACGTTGAAGGATGACTATTATATTGATGATGATATTTATAATATTGCGATGATGATATGGAGTATGATATTAATGGTGATATCTATGAGGATATTGTTGAATATCTATACAAATTTGAGTTTGGATATATAAATACATACACACATTATAATATTATGTCATACTTATTATAATATTCAATATCAGGGTGTGAGATTGAAAATAGAAATTATAGCTAAGTATGAAAATAAGGAAATGGTTATAATATGGTATGATATAAATGGATTCTGGTGATATAATTGTTAGTTGGTGAATATTGGTTAGTTGATATACAATGACTAGTTGATAAGTGATGATTAGCCACTGTATAAAGATTGATTGATAAGTGATGATTAGTTGATGAAGGATGATTTATTGATACACGTAGATCAATTGTTACATGATGTTTAGTATTTAAGTGTTGTCTAATTGACAAATGATGAATATGGACAATTGTTGATTGTAGTGTGGCATGGCTTGGATGAATTGCAATTGTATTATGAGAGTTAATAAATAATGGCGGTGAATTATTCTATCTTGTTTGAACCTTCCAGGCTTATGGGAGCATGAGATGGGTTGTTTACTTTTCAACTCTAATTGGTGTATGGAGCAAATTTTTTAGTTATGATTCTATGTGTTGATACTTAAAGTTACGTTATGCTATTATTCCGATTTATTTGCTTATTTATGCATAGTGATGTTGGAGTTACTTCAGGTTTTTCTATAACTTGACTTCGATATGTCATCTCGGATTTTATCATTCTTATATCACGATTTATCTAGTTAGTCGATAATGCCTACTGATTACCCATAGTTTTGTTACTCATACTACACTTCTGTACCTTTTTGGTGTAGATCCGAGTGCTAGTTGTCGTTTTTTATCGATGTTCATGCTATGTTGATATCTGGAGATCGGGTAAGCTCTTAGAGTCATACTCACCTATTTCCTTCTATGTTTCTATGTTTAGTCTTTCATTCTAAGACAAATGTTAATGACTATTGTAGATACTTGAGTTATTTTATGATTAGATGCTCTTGTACGTGCTCTACCTAGTCATGGGATGGTATTTATGTTGACTATCTTTATCTATTTCAAATACTATGTTTATTTCTAAGTTGTACTTATTGATTTCCGCCTATGTTAGGCATTTTCCATGAAGTTAATCCATTGTGTTTAATCTATGTTACAGTTTTGCTTACCTACTGGCAAGGTAGAGTAGGTGCCATCATGACTCGTAAATTTGGTTGTGATAAGTTGCTATCCAAGAAGGTTTGCATTATTGTTTGTAAACCAGCTCCCTGATATTATCCTATAAAATTAATCTGTAGGTATGGTACACATTTTGAATGGAAGTTGTGAGATCCAATCGAGTGTCGTTATGGAAGTCAATTAAATTAACATAATAAGGAATGCTATTTTAGTAAGAGTAAAACACACCTTAAGGGACAATTATATGTACTATTTTTAAATATTACATGTTCGTACTACTCCTTGAATTTCTTTATATTTGGAAAAGAGGTTATTGTTGTCTCTATCTACTGATCTCTTTAATTATTTTGTTGTCATGTTGACTCCTTTCTGTGTCCCTACACTCCAATTTTGTAATGCTTTTAAAAAAAAGCATTCTCAACATAAATCAATTCATTTTTTTTAAAAAGTTTCATCCTTTTTTTGAGGTGAATGGATAAACATGATTTTTATTAAATAAATAGCCAGATCGCTTTTGGGAAATCCAAATATACAATTTTCAAACATCATACATTCTTTATGATCCATGATTTGTTGGGGATTTGAGAAGGATGTAATTTCTACTCCTTATCTGATGATCCTTACATCCACAGGAAAATTGTTAGTTTTGGAAAACTTCACTACTTTCAACTCTTTCCCATTGTCTTGGCGTTTCTTTTGCTAGTTTGGGCATCTAACTCTGTTAAATTTCATAGAATAAAGGGATATGTAGAAAAATAGGCACCTTTTGCTAATCATTTGTTAATTGTAATCCAACTTGCATCCACAAATAAGTAATTAGTTAGGTGAAAACTAATATGTGTTAATGTCACGATTAAAAATTGGTCCATAATGGTACCTACTATAACCCCTCCACTAGGTAAGTCAACACCCCAGCCATATACCAAAAGCAACTGCAAACATAGATCATAAAGAAGCTAAAATCAGAAAATTAGGCCACCACATATTGATACATACATAATAGGTACAAAAATACATATATAAGCTCTGCATAAACCAAAAAAAGGAAAAACTATATAAGATAACCTATACAAGAGCTACTAAGTACAAGAGCGGGTTATACTACATATAAATAGTAAAGTACAAGAATATAGAAGGTAATTTTCCAAACGCTAAGAGATCACCATAAATAAGATCAAAAAATCCTATGGATGACTAGAATAAAAAAGGATTACTTGGGCTAGTATCTGCACTAGAAAAATATGCAAAAGTGTAGCATGAGTACCAAAACATGGGGAACTCAGTAGGAGTCATAAGCCGAATTATCTTAGAAGATAATATATAATATATAAATTACATGTAAATTAGATAAAGCTAACCTAGAAATCTATAACATAATAGAGATAAAGTGAAATTAGTAATAAGAATAATAATACACACAACATAAGTATAAATGAGAAAGCGCATGCAATATGTGATGATGTAATGAAGTATGTGCCCAATATAATGAAAAGTAGAACCTTACCTTAGGATGCAAGAAATCTCATATCAAAGATGACCATATAGTAAGTAAATATTGATCGAACCTAAACTCCAATTAAATAGTAGAAACAAACTAGAATGTTGCCACTGACTAGGAGTAAAGGTGGTACATTCCTCTAAAATGTTGAAATTTATTGATAAAAGTGATACGATCCTCTCAAATCTTAAACCATTGATTTATGTGGGATAGTTCAGTTAAAAATACAAAAAATTAATATGTTCCCTTAGGATCATAACAATATCAATGTATACGAGATAATGAATCCATGTGTGCTAAAACACACATATATATACACAAAATAATGAAAGCCATCCTCCATCCTATGAACACACTAACTTAGAGTCTATTTAGTCCAAACTCACAGCCTTAGGCCCATAATCTCATACAGATTAAAATTATAGAAAAATGATATAAAGGAGAACCAATTTGACAAGAACCACTCTTCCATGAAATACTACTACAATATATACCAAGGATCCCTAATATACTCCTATTATTATGATAAGCTCCCAAATCTAATGTTCAAAGATTTATTCTAATCTAAGATCCTCTATATAGTCGAAACACATTAAAAATAATTAAATAAGCCTAATACAACCCTACAAATACCATAACCAACATGTAATTTATGAGATATACTACCTAATAAAGCTATGTAGAAAGAGAGGGTGTAATATACAAAAAAGCCAGTCGATAAGAACTAGAATTGGCATATGAAAGCTTTTTTCTTTTGTACAACCTTAGAATGTTCTCACATATCAAAAACGTAACCTACTTGTCAAGATGATAAAAATGATATTTACATCACAAATATATGATTTGGGCCAAAATCTAGACAAAATTTGGCCCTTGGGGCATGATAATGAGAATAGAAATTTCCAATGCAATTACCCTCCCCCATGGGTAAAAATTGATGCCCAAAATTTAGGTCAACTTGAATATAATTATAACCTTAATTGGTCCAAAAACTTTCTTTGATGGAAAAAATACGAAGAATTTCACTATACGATTCATATATTTGTAGATGAAAACTACACTAAGAGGGAAGAAACATAATGATGAAGGAGTTGGACTATAATGCCCTGAGCTTTTGGTCCATGAAAATTTTTGAAATTTTATCCTCACTATCCTAACTATGACTCCCTTGATGAGTTGTAGGGAGTCTTGATGGGTTTTAGGGACTCGGTCGCAACTTAATCAGAACAAGTGGATT
Source organism: Capsicum annuum (assembly GCF_002878395.1). Taxonomy (NCBI): domain Eukaryota; kingdom Viridiplantae; phylum Streptophyta; class Magnoliopsida; order Solanales; family Solanaceae; genus Capsicum; species Capsicum annuum. The sequence continues at coordinate 100,725,411 of NC_061119.1, forward strand.
AGTATTTGGCTATGAGTATGAGAGGCTCTAAACTAGTATTCAAGACTTCTTATGGGTCAAAAATACCAGGTTTTAAGGTGTCCATAAAGTTTTTCCCAAGACACTATCTTCATTATGAATTGAGGCCACAAGTCGTGGAGACTCATGACAAGTCCTTATGTCCAAATCGTAGGGTGTCCAGTGTATCATCCAAAATTTATTATTGTCTTCAGTACTAGAAATGATTAAATGTCATTAAGTGTGATTGCGAGTTAATGTTTTGAATCTTTATCAGACTAGTATAGGGCCTTAGTGGTTCTATCATTACTTTTACTCCTTGTGATGAGTCGTACCGTATCCTTATGAGTCGTATATTGATCCGTAGTCACTGATGACTAAATTTAAGTTTTTTAAATTAAGGGTAAATTGGAAAATTATCTCCTTACCCAATAAAAACCCATGTACATAAATCACTTAAGGGGGTTATATTTCATCCTTAACGTATTAAACACTTTAAAAATCTCTATCAAATTCTCTCAAGTTGCCATACTTAGTATTTCTAATAAGTAGGTCATCCAAGAGCTTTAGGGTTGAAATCCTTTGATGAAACTTGGTATTTCAAGCATTTTACTCTTCCCTCATTTTTAATTTATGAAAAGCATATCTTTTAAAGCATTATTCATGAGATAGTTATGTTGGTTTGAAATCAAGGGTTATGTTTTTGAATGCTTGTTGTTGAACATTAATATTTCTTTATTTGCATATGACTATTTATGGTTTGATTATGGTTTTGAACTTTTAGGAGCATGGGTATGGTGAATGAACTATGGAATTGTGATTTTTCCTAAATTTTTTACTTTTGAAGTGGTTATGACCTCAAACCCATATTATGAAATTGGTTTTAATTATGTGAAATACGGGAGTTAAAAACTATTCTTGAACTACTATATTATGATTTTGTACAGAACCTTATGGGTTTACGTAATTCCCCAAGCTATGTATAGTTAAACCAAGGGGGTTGTGAATTCCCCTAAGTGATGATAATTGGTTTGATATGTTGATGTTACCTTGGAAGTATAGTTGTTATGACGATACCAACAATGTATGTCTTAATGTGTAATGTGGTTTAGTGAATGGGAATGTTTGATACTTGTATTAATTGGAATTTAATGAGGGTTTTATAGTTTAGGAGTCAAGGTGGAGGTCTTAAAGGATTAATACTGGAAATCGCAGTTGCCAATGCGGGGTTCTATATGATCGGATGGTTTGAGACCTCCTTAGTATTATCGATTGAATGGGTGGTTCGAGTTCGTCACATCGTATATTATAATTTGGTACTCATGTCACCTTGATATTCCAGGAGGTTTGAGTCCCCTATAGTGCATATATATACCCTATGGTTCAGGCGGCCACTCGAAATAACGCCCTACCAGCTGGGGGAGAGCTGGGCTATATAGCACGTGGGTGCCTTTGTATGTTATAACAGTTGAGCTTCATAATCCAGGCTAAAGGTTTTAGTGATCACGTTAAGCCTTATTCCTTATCCCAGCATGTGATTATATATATATACATATATACATATCCATTTGATTAAGTGCATTGGTTCTTAGTCATTTTGAACTATTGATCATGGCATTATATTATTCTAATCACTGAATTACATGCTAGTGTTCACCCCACTAACTGTCTTTGGATGTTGTTTCCCAATTCTATTTGAGCATCGGAGCTATTTCAACCTTTCCTGAGCAGAATTATGTCGGTGAGCTTGGTTCATCGGTTTGTTGTGTTGTGGTGAAGTGGTGAACTTCCATCCCCCAGAAGGCTTAGGCATTTCGCCAACTTTTAGTCTTAGATTTGAGTTGATATTTACTTTCATAATCATTAACATTATCATTTTCATTCTAATTGTCATCGGTCAGAGTCGGGAGACATGTCCCGACCACGACTGGTTTTTGTTCTTTGTTTAGAAGGCTTTGTTTGGATTACTATGGATTCTAGGTGATGTTGGTCAGTTGTTTGGCCGATCACCGGTCATCGGTTACAGACATGTTTTGAATTTCCTTACGTTTGTTGCATGTAATATTGTTATGTGTTCAAAATTCATTCGACCTTAGGGTATGTTGTATTTTGTTTGGTTAGGTGTTGGGGGTGATCTCGGGTTCACGTGGGACTTGAGATACCCATCATGTCCAGGACCTTGTTTTGTTCGTGAAAAATACTTACTCGAGGAGAAATTCAACAACTTCTTTAAGTAGCAAAGAATCGAGTTCCAATAAACTTAGATAAATAAATAAACTATTGGGGAAGATGGTTATTTTAAACAACAATCACCTCTTCTAGGAAGGATTGGCCATAGAAGTGATGCCACATCAGTGTTGAATCTTCTATACAAATGGAAGTTACTTAGGTTCCAAGCCTCTACTAAAGTTGAGAAAGACTCGTAGAAGAGAAGGTCGGGTGACATCAGTTGCTATTGTTGGTGCAGTCAGTCTTCCACTTGAGCTGCCCACAGAGGCATGTCAAGCTCCCACAAAAGTGACAGAAATAGCATACACCAAATAACCTAAGTCCAAAATGACCCCTCTTGACATATTTACAACCCTAAGAACATAACACAAATATGCTAGCCAACTAAAAATGTCATTTTAGACTTGAGAATATCACTAATAGAGGTCATTTTGATGATATATTGACCCAAGTCAATACTTGATAAATTTTTAAAAATTCTACCCAAGCACCAAAAAGAACTCTAAAAAATTCAATACCAATCCAATAATCCCCTAACCAAAAATTCATGTAGTGGAGCTAATGGAACTATCAAAATTCCCATCCAAGTTTATTTAATAAGAATATTGTCTAAAGTCAAACTTCTTAACTTTCAATGCTCCACAATAGGAAATCTCACTTAGAACCTAGTCAAAATCCTCAAGAAATGAATTACCAATACTAGTAGACCAAAAATACAACAAAAAACAATAAGAAAGGCCAAAATATTTAAGATACAAAAAAATTATGAAAATTTCTTTGATGGTCATTAAATCATCAACTACTAGAAAGGATGTTTTTATTGAATGTTAAAGGAAAAGAGAGTAACTAAAGGCTAAAAAATATAATGATATATAGACCGTATGTCCTACTTGATCTCACAAATAGTGTATTTGATGGGATGATGCCTCCATTAAACTTTAACTAAAGAAATCTCCTTTTTCCTAAACTATTTTGCCTAACTAGAAATAATAGCAACAGGTTTCCTTCTAGAAGGTCAAACTCTCATCCAACTGAACTGAATATAAATAGAACATGATACTTATCTGAAAATATAGCCTGAACATAAATATATAGAACATTGGGTGAACATCCAAAGGAGTTAGTGGCAATGATAACTCTATGCAATATCATCAACATGTAATATCTTAAATAGGTGAATGAACATAGGCTTGAGATTTCCCTTCTTCATAAACCTCACCACACCTTTTATGGGCAATACTAGAAGGAATACTTTGTCACCAATTGAAAATTGTAAGTCTCTCACACTTCTTCTCAATCTTTGTTGTATGAGGTCTCCCCTGAATAACCGAAACCCTAAGGAATCATATAATAGATTGGTTACCCTTGGTCTAACCTAAAAAATATCAAACTAACCCATTGGAGGCCTATACCTCTTGTTATATAACAACTCTAATAGAGCTATCTAAATACTCAAACAGTAGTTATTGTAGTAAGCTCTGCCAAAGCTAAAATATGGTCTAATTGATCCTTAAAATCAATGACGCAAGCTTGAAGTATTTCTTCCAGAACCTGAATAACCTGCTCAAATTGACCATAAGATTGAGGGTGAAAAAACGTGCTAAGATCAACTCAGGTACCCAACTCAATTTGCTTCAACCTCCATAATGTTCATAGAATTTAGTACAAAAGTTAAAAAGAACAAATATTGGCACCCCACGCAGGTTTATTATCTCACAAATATCAATCTGAGCAAACCTCTCTTAAGTGTAAGAAGACTGAATTGGAAAGAGTAAGTAAACTTAGTGAACCTATCAATAATGATACAAATATAATCCATGCCCAAAAATACACATCAAACTAACTTCAATGTCCATAGCTATCGACTCCCACTTTTAATCAAGAATGGGTAACCTTTAAGTCAAACCCCTATACCTTGAGAGCTCAAATTTCACCAGCTAACAATTTATGCTCTCTGATACAAAGTCATTAATATATATCTTCATCCTACACCACTAGTACTATTTTCATAAGTCCTAATACATCTTTGCTTCTCTTGAATGATTAAAATATCAAAAATAATAAGCCTTATTTATAATCCACCTAGTAAAATCTCTAACTTATCAATCCCCAAAATATCCTCTAAATTTATGGTCACCTTCATAGCCTTGCCCCGGAACATCTTATCCTAAGTAACCCTTAGTCTCACATTCTCAAACTATTATGCTCAAATATGTTCTTATTGACCTTTTATCCATATATGAAAGAACCCACCCAGTCTCATAAATATCAAGTTAAATAAATGGTTGGATAAGGAATACATATCTAAATCCAAAGGTAGCCCTCAGCTAACAAAAATGCCAAACACACCATACTCACCACTTTTGTGGATGATTTGCCGCATAAGTGATGATAAGTTAGTCCTAAATTTTCCCTTGTAATAGAAGTCACTTAGAATTTGATCCTTTATAGAAGTGAAGGAAATTCCACATAAACAGATCCATCAAAGTTGAGAAAGGCCCATAGGAGTGATGGCTAAATAATTAGAAACTATCACTGGCATGACAAATCATCTACATGAGTGTCTCCACACAAGTTGGCCGAGCTCTAAAGAATTTGATGCTCAAGAAGCTTAGGAAAATATTCCAAGACCTGTATGACCCCTAGGGACTGGGTTGGACCCTATGCACATAAGTGAAAAATGTGCTTCCCAATTGGAAATGACATTCGAAACTCGATGGAACTAATGAAATGGCTAATATAGGTTGTTTTGATAATATTTTGGCCAAATTCAACACTTGCTTAAAATTTCCAAATTTTTGCCCAAACTCCAAAATTTATTCAAAAAATCATAGTACCCAAAGAAAACTTCCTCTTAACTTGAAACCTATATTCCTGAGTAATGGAATTGTCAAAATGCCCATTTGGGTCCATTTCCTTAAAATGTTGACAAAAGTTAAACTTTCAACTTTAAAGGTCCAAAACAAAAAATATTTTTAAAACCCAAGTGAACGATTCAAGAACCAAACCATCCATCCTTACAGACTACAAATACAACAACTAATCCATAGGAAAGGTCAAAAAAAGTAAAAATGCATAAAACTTATGAAAATGACCTAGAGGGACATTATAGTTGACCTTCTTTGGTGTTCTTCTCCTTTCTTTCAATATTTGGGTGGTTTTTATCTTGGATGCTCATCTTAAATCCCCCGATCATGATAGATGTAATATAAAATAAATATTTAAAAAGAAAATTTGATATAATGATTTTTAAGTCAAAATAAGTTTTGAAAAAAAGTGTTTTTAAAAATTGATTAGTAGAGGCCTCTGCCAATTTACCATGTCATGCACTAGCTCAGTGAAATTATTTTTTTCAAGAATTCTAAGGTATTTGAAACTTTTCGAGGAAACTCTAAATATTCTTTAGCATCATATTTAGGGAGTTTGAACATGATTTTTTGAGAAATATTTCATAGCTCAGGATTGGTCCATTTGGACTTGTTTCAACTAGGGTTTTTTTAAGTTAGCTCTAATATCTTGGTGCTGGGGAATTTATGGAGTTTCTATATGTACTTCTAATTTAAAATTGGTAGAAATTTTTAGGCCCTCCTTAAATTTCTTCCCCAAATCATAGTTTCAAGATTGAATTATTTATAATAGATTATTTTTTATAGGGATTTTGAGACTCATTCTTAAAGATCACTTTAATTTTATTCTTTGAAATGGTTATCACTTGACTTGATAGAGAATAATCCTTTCCTTTGTAATTTTCTAGATTCCTTCTCAAAAAAATTTCAGCAACTTCCATCTTCTTAGGTAATATTACCGAACCAATGTGATTCTTGTGTATACTATTAAAGAATGAATTAGGTAAAACTAGTTCCCACACTATATTGTATACTATTCTAGAATGAATCAGGTAAAACTAGTTCCCACAACATAGTGGAAGTTGGAGAAATAATTAAAGAGGTGACTGAAGTTGATAAAGGATGCCTACATATCCCATTATTAGGAATTCAGGTCATCACAAAGTTAAAGATATAAATGAGAAGTATAGAAACTTCTAAGGGGTTGATCAAAGATAATTTAGGTAACCTGGATATCCCTTTCTAGGAAATTTAGGTAAATATAGTCTGTACAATATAGGATAGAGGAATTACGTTGTTTCAAAGCATAGGAATGATTATAATTGGAAAATACAATTACTTGGAAATGAACATAAAGAAATACCATCTTTATAAGCAGTATCTCTTCATGGAATCAACTTGAATGGCTTAGGCCACTCCTTGTCCATCTATCTTAAACAAAATCGAAATTTCTCTTTATCAAACATTGTAGACTATATACTATATAGCCAATTCGGAGAAAACTTTTTTTTATATTCCCTATGTCAAGGAAACTTACTCTTAATGATCTATTCTTATATTGTAAATATACAGGCTCGTAATCTCTTATTGAAGGTATGAATCATTCTTTGATGATATAATTGGCCTTGACATAGAACACTTATCCAGTTCTTATCAATCAACATAAGTTGTTCATAATGACTAAAAAACCATTCATTATTAAGTATTTCATATTCTTGGTCAGTTTGAAAAGATGGTATTGAAAGACCTTAGGTTTTGACTGTTTGAAAATTTATTGGAATTCTGATCTCTGGACCTAATACGAGTCTTGGTAACAAGACATATATTTTGGTAAGAATGGTATCGTCCAGTTGTATGATGTCCAATATTGGTTGGTGGGATGGATTTTGGTTACTGGAATGGGTACGACTTGGGGTTACAAGTCGTATAGTTGGATACAGATTGTTTGGTTCCTTCAATTAACCTTAGACTTCATAATTAAGTTAGATCTGAGTATGAGTTGCTAACTAGGATCCGTAAGCCAAGGTACGAGTCATACCTAGGACTCGTATGATGAAAAGTGTTCAAACCTTGTGTGATTCTATTCTTGCTAAGTATACGGGTGAATGGTATGAATCTTATGTTGTCAATACAACTGGGGTAGGATGAGTCATACACTATACAGTGTTGGGTCAAGGGTTGAGGCTTAGGATATGAGTGTTGGGTGCTATTCACATCAAAAGGTATGGCTCGTGAGGGTCAATCGTACCCTTATGACGAGATTTAATGCAACTTAAGTGGGGGTAATCTAGATATTTCCCCACTTACCCTAATAAGGTCTCACAACTTCTATCTTTATTGGGAGTATATTTACCCTATTATTCTATTCATTAATACTTAGAAACTCTTCCTAAACACTTCATAATTCTCTCAAAGACTTTTGTGAAAGAAAGCTAGGTCTTCAACTAAAGGACTAAATTGGGGATCTTATTGGTGGTTTCCCCCCATCTACTTTATCAATTAAGGCATGTACTCTTCTCTCACTGTTAGTTCCAACTAAAGCATTATTTTTATACAATGTTTTTATGATCTCATTGTTGTATGATTTTGGTTTTTCAAATATGATTTGAGGGTTTTGGCTATAAATTCTTGATTATGGTTTTCTCGTGTTTTAGTTATACTATACTTTTATATACTTTAATGATGGTGTTGGATAATTTTTTTCATGGTAATGGACTTTGATTTTGCAAATACTATGCCCCCAGTTTCTTTGCTAAAATATGACTCATGGGTATGAGCCGTAAGTTAGGGTATAAATGATATAGTCCAATAATATGCTGGCCAGTGTTGGTTGGTGGGATATATTTTGGTCTCACAAATGGATACAAATTAGGGTACGAGTCATATGGTTAGATATGAAGTATTTGGTTCCTTAACTTAACCTTAGACGTGGTAACTTAAGTAGGATGAATTATACATTGGATAGTATTGGATCAAAGGGTTGAGACTTGGGAAATATGGACATTTCCCTACTTACCCTAATAAGGTCCCATGACTTCTAACTCTTTTGGGAGGCTATTTAACCTATTATTCTATTCATTAACACTTAGAAAATCTTCCTAAACACTATAATTCTCTCAAATGCTTTTAGGTAAGAAAGCTAGAGTTTTAACTAGAGGACTAAATTGGGGATCTTGTTGATGGTTTCTCTATATCTATATTGTCAATTAAGGCATATTTTATTCCCTCATTGTTAGTTCCAACTAAGGCATGGTTTTTATACAATGTTTTTATAATATTAATTTTTTATGATTTTGGGGTTTTGGTTATTAATGCTTGGTTATGGTTTTCCCATGTATTAATTATGTTTTTATATGCATTAATGATGGTTTTAGATAATTGTTTGTATGGTATGGTTCTTTGGCAATGGACTTTGGTTTTGGAAATACTATGCCCCCAATGTGTTTGATAAAATGCCTTTAACAATGTTTTCACTGTAATATTATTTTTTCAATGGGACTTATGCATGGTTTAAACTTTGTGATGGAACCCTAAATGATATGAATGGTTTAAAATATTTTAAATAGATTGGACACTCCTTGGTGGCCATGGTTTTGGTTAATTATAAATCATGAAGGGTATATAGAATCCATTAAACCTATATATATGGTTGGTTATGGACAAAATTTGCAAGTATAGTCGGTAAGACGATACCACTACTAATGGCCTTGGTTAATAACTAGTTAATAGATTGGTTGGTTGTTTGGTAATGGTTTTAATTAGTCAATAATGGATGGGTGTGTAGCAAAGCCGTGGAAGGTGGAGGTCCAAGAAGGGCCCAAACTAAAAACTCATATTTACCGATGTGAGATTGGTTTTGGTGATCGTGTGGATTATGTCATACTTTATATTTAGAGGATGTACTGGTCTTCTTAGGTTTTCTTCCCTGGTCATGTGTCATCATGCACTGGTCCCTTTTAGCAGGGGTAGCTGAACCCATATTACCCATGGATGGTTTAGGACAGCAAAGCTACACATCCTAGGTTAAGGTTTTAATGGCATTCTAAACCCAATTCCCTTTCCTGACATGAATATATATATGTATGGCTTGTGTGCCTATGGTTAGTTTTACCTAGTTTTAAAAATGGCCATATTTTATCTTTGTCCTAAGTTTATGGTAACGTTCAACCGCTAACCCATCTTTAGGCGGCTGTATACCCATGCTATACAAGAACCGGTCGTTCTACTCGTCCTACTAGTGATTGACTCAGGGACAGTTGTTGGATTAAAGTTGTAAGCTTCCATCTTTTCAAAAGGCTCTATTTCATGTTATGGATTTTCTTTGACATTTTAAATTATTTTTGGATAATTGGTTTGGTTATGGTTGGGGGTATATCACAAGCAGATATTCTTACTCTTTTAGTTAGAGGCTTTGTGGTACTACTATGGGTTAGAATGGGTGGGATCGATATTGGTGTCAGCCTTAGCATGGGTATTAGTATTGGGACTGATACCGATTGATGATATTGTTAGTTCTTCCATACTCTTTTATTTTGGGATTAATCATATTATGTTTTAGATCTCATTTGGTTATGGCTTAGTTTATGGCCCCTAGTTTGGTATTGGTTTGGCTTTGTGGTTTTGTTAGTATGTTTTGGTGGACAGGATGATTTGGTAGGGTTGGTCTAAGAAAAGAATTATCCCAAAGTCAATCCTTTTCCAATTATTCTATCTTCATTATTGTTTGGTATTTTGTTGACTCAAGGTACGCTAATGGTGGCTAGGTTAGCTAATAGGGGCAGTCCCCAGTCCTGGTTGGACTTGGGATGCCCATTATGATAAGTCCCCTGATCGAGTCATGTCAAGTTTGTGTCATAGACTTAGGCTCATGGTCAATAGGGAGACCACAAAACCGTGTCGAGTAGAGTCTCTTTTAGGGGTGTGTAGCACGCCACACTCGTAAAAAGAGGCTACAAGGCATTTAGGAATGTTTTATGTTCTTGGAATTCTATTTCTAGGCTTAGAGTCTACGTACTAGAATTCTTTTCTAAACTTTGGTTTTTCAATTTAAGATCATGCCTCGACGATCTGGAATACAAGAAAACTCTTCATTCCCATATGGGGATATTATTGATAGGGTAAGTCCTACTTCGAGGGTTCATCATCGATCTTAGGGTCATATCCCTAATAGTTTTGGAGTTTCTCTAGTTGCTACTAGTCTTTCTCAGGGTTAGGTGACTTATACAGAATTTCACTAGCCTATTCATACTATTGCTATATTGGTTATTTCTTAGGTTGAGTGTGATAAATCTGGCGGGTTGTCAGCTGAGGCCATAAGGGTTGGTCTATTTATGAAATTAGATCCTTTTACATTTACTAGTGTGAAGGTGAAGGAGGATACTCTAGGATTCTTTATTGAGATAGAGATGATAATCAGGGTGATGTAGGATACTAATGTGGAAGGTGTAAACTTTACAGCTTATCATCTCAAGGATATTGTGTACCAATAGTACAAAGAGTGGGATAGAGATAGAGATGATATTGAGGAGATGTCCTTATGGGATGCCTTCTCTGGTGCTTTTTTGATTATTTCTTTCCTCAAGAGCTGAGGAAAGCAAAAAATAGAGGATTTTGTGAATCTTAAGCAAGGGAGAATGTCTGTCAAGGAATATGTCTTAAAGTTTCATAAGCTATAAAGGTATGCTTCCAATTTGGTACTGACATAAGAGAGAAAATAATAAAGGTCCCTTTTAGTTTGAATTAGGATTTGATCTTTGAAAGAAAGACTGCCTTGATAATTAAGGACATAGAAATTTATAGGTTGACTATTCATATGCAACAGATAGAGGATGGGAAGAGAAAACAGGCAGAGTTCGGAGATCAACATAGTAAGAAGAGCAGGTTTCTAAGAGGGAAGGTTCTTAGTCTAAGTGTAGTCGGAATGGTGGTACATGGTACAAAAAGAAATGGGGGAGTTCTAGATCCTTCTATACTACTAGTGCTTCTTACCTAAAGTAGTTGGGTGATAGGCATCATCGGGGTGGTGACAATTTTTGGGTATCGGGTGTCCAATCTCAAGAAAGTGGGGGTGAGTCAATTTCTTCATGTCTTTCTTTCTAATTTTGTGTATTATGATGAAGGAAGGGATAAATGCATCAAGTGTGGCCAGACAGGCCATGATCTTAGGGATTACCCAATTAATAAGGTTGCTACGCGAGCAAATAAGGTAACGGTGGCTTCATTTTTTCCTCCTGCACCCGATGGTGTCACATCTATATCTATTAATGCTCCTAGTCCTAGTGTTGGCAAAAATATATTGTATGTTTTGGTGTCCTAGCAGGAATTCAAGGCATCACATGATGTTGTTACTGATACATTATAACTCTTGTCTTATGAGATATATTGTCTGCTTGATCCGGGGTCAACTCTTTCTTATGTGACCCCATTTGTGGCTGTATGTATTTGCTTTAATTCGTAGGTTATTTTGTATCTTTTTTCTATTTCTACCTCATTAGGTGACTCAGTTATTGCTAAGAAAGTCTATAAGGGGAGTGTGGTATCTTTTTGTTGTAGGTAGACTTTTGTGGATTTATTTGAACTTAATATAGTAGATTTTAACGTTATTCTTGGGATAATTGGTTCCACTCTTGTTACGCATCCTTGGATTGTCAAACTCATAAGGTTGTCTTTAGGTTCGCTGGTGAACTAGTTATTATATAGGGGGTGGTTCCCTATCTCCTAGGGGGAGGTTTAGTTCTTACCTTAGATCTTGGAGGTTAATCTCTAAAGGTTGAATTTAGCACTTGGTCTGGGTTAAAGATTCTAACTCGGAATGTCCTTCTTTACAGAAAGTCCCAATAGTAAATGAGTTTCCTGAGGTCTTACCGAATGATATTCCTGGTGCTCCTTCGGATAGAGAAATAGAGTTTGTTATTGATTTAGTTTCGAAAACACATCCAATATCTTTTCCTACTTATAGATATGCTCTGGCTGAGTTGACGAAACTCAAGAAAACATGTAAGGATCTTTTGTATAAGGGATTTATTCATCCCAGTGTATCTAAGTAGGGTGCACCGATGTTGTTGGTGTGTAATAAGGATGGTTCCATTCGTATGTGTATTGAATATAGGCAGTTGACTAAGGTGACGATCAAGGACAAGTATCCTCTCCCAAGGATTGATGATCTGTTTGATCAGTTTCTAGGTGCCAAGTTCTTTTCTAAGATTGATCTTTAGTTTGGGTATCATCATCTAAAGATTAGGGAGGTGGATATCCCTAAGATAGCTTTTTTTACTCGATATGGGCACTTTGAGTTCTTTGGAGATATCGTTTTGTTTGAATAATGCCGCAGTGGAATTTATGGATCTACTGAATAGTGTTTTCAATTATTTCTTAGATCTCTTCATCGTTGTGTTTATGTAACACCCCGCATTTTAGGCTAGACTAAAAACCATGACTCTGATGCGTTGATAATCCCAGAGCCTTAAATCCTATGCCAATTTGGCATGTTTATGCAGTATGTGAATCCATTTGAGCATGAATTTAGACCATTGAGGTCCTTCAACTCAAGGACGAGTTGAAACTATTTCAATCGATTAAGTAATTTGTATCAGCTTCCATCAACCATAACTCTCTGTATATGTCAAATTAGAGATCTTACTATGTCTCAAATCATAGGTCTTCGAGTTAACTTTCCAACGATACTAATTTTGCTAAAATCCGACACCCGAGCAAGAAGTTATGGCCTTTCAAAGTAGTATGTGTCGCCTAACCAATCGCACATGGCCACTGGAAAGCATATGCGATAGCATATGCGATGCATACATAAATATAGGCGATATCATATGCGGCGCCTATATAAATATAGGCCATATCATATGCGGTGTATATCTTATGGTTTCAAATGACTTAAACACTCCGTTTTTGGGGCAAAATGGTCCTTTTCCCACCCTTATTTAGCCATAAATATGAAATTCAGTCCCCAATTCTCCAAAATACATCTACATTCATCTAAAAATTATCAATAACACTCCCAAGGGTTTCAAACTAAAAACCCAAATAAATTAAGATTTAATCGTGGGTTTTCAAAATTGATTAGAGATTCAGAATCCCCAATCCACAGGCTTCAAGAAGCACCCATTATTTTTCGAAATAGAGGTACGCGGGGTTTTCCTAAATTCTCACGAGCATAGAAAAAATCATGTTTTAGAATGGGGTTGTTGAATCTATGTATATATTTATGTATTAAATGTTTTAACATCATTGTTTTGGTCTTTTGACCTTCCCCAAAGTGATTTGAGAATATGAATGTTTGAAACCATGTATTTAAGAATGAATTCTTGTTGAGAGCATAATTTTTGGGGAATTCCCTCTTTAGTAATTTTTTTTTAGATTTCTCATAACATATGAATTTCTCTTATGTATTTTATATATATATATATATATATATGTTCAATTACTTTATTTTGGATTGCTTCGTATGCCAGTACAATTCTGCTGACCCCCTTTCCTCCCAGGTACTGAGGCACAGTCTAGGGGTCTAGATCCTCAGTAGAATCTACAGACAGGGTTGTCTCAGAGTTCTGTTGGTGAGCCTTCTTTTCTTCGGAAGGCCTAGTTATTTAGGTATTTTCTTCAGTATGGTTTTTGGTCTGCTGGGGGCCTTGTCCTAGTTATTCAGATAGTATTTCAATAAAGATTTTGTAGACTATTATAGATGTTTATTAAATATTGTTGGGCATGTTTTCAGGCCTTTAACTATTTTTAATTGTTGACCATGTTTTTGTATTATTGTGACTATTCCGTATTACTTTGATCATATGAATTATGTGCATGATTACAAGATAGACAGGGCATTTTGGGCCTTCGAGTTTGGGAATGCTCGTCACGGCCAGGGCCTTGATTTGGGTCATGACAAATTTGGTATCAAAGCACGGTTCATGGTCCCAGGGTATCTGCGAAATCACATCGGGTAGAGTCTTGTTTATGGGTGAGTAGCGTGCCACACTTATAAGCGGGAGGCTACTAGGCATTTAGGAATGTCTCTCTTCTTTCATGTTCTAGTTCGTGCTATAGAGTCATAATGTTCCTCTTTCATACTCTAATTTGTGCTATGGTATCACCCATACGAAAAGAAAAGTTATCTTAATTTCTTTCTCACTCTGGTGTTCCAGATATTCTCTGATTATCTAGTAGAAATTTTAGAAGTCCCACAAAGAATGGGAAAAGAGTTCCCTAGTGTAAAATTTTGTCCTCGTTCTTATGAGGCGTTCAGTTAAGACAAGAGTAAGATGTGTATTATTGAGTCATTGAATATTGTGTATCGAACTTCTATCTCTTGTAATCTTGATATCATTATGTTGTTGAAAACAAAAGTCTAGTGAAGTCATGTGAGGCCTATTTTGATTCACTAGCAACTTGCTGTTCATCTTATTGTTCTTGTATTTGTTGGTACTGTATTTCCACCCGAGTAGTAGTATAAGTTTGAGTATCGGTGTCATGACCTATTGGTAGTGAAATTATACCAAGAAGTTGGTGATATGAAGTTATAAGGTTAGAGGTCAGAGTGAGGGTGACTTTTGTGATTAAATATTTATAGTTGAATAACCATTGATTGAGAATGATTTACCATTTCGTGGTGGTAGACTAATGTGTTGTACCATTTATGAATTGTATGGTAGTCTATGGAGGAAGTGTTGACTCAGAATGTTATTTGTTTTCTTCCTTTCAAAATTGAGAAAAAGCCTAGAGTGGATACTTAAGGTGGTTATAGAAACCCCTTATAGGCTATGAATGAAAATAGCTAGATTAGCCAGTAGGTTGTAAGTATAGACTCATTAACATATGGGGTATCTGAAGGTAGTCTAAATGCCCATTAGCGTAAGTAACTGTGATGTGAGAAAGCTGTATAAGTAGATAAGATTGTCTGGTTATAATATAAGCTTAAGGTTGATCATGTCTATTATGTGACCTTACCTCTTAACCTTCTTCTCATTGGTAGTTGTAAACTAATACTACTTGTGAGAAAGTATATAGTATATTTTTGAAGTATTTGGGTAAAATATCCCAATTTAAAGGATTAGTATATTTATATTATATTGCACTCTTCATTGGTTGTAAATGATTAATGCTAGACTATAGGCTTGAATTTAAATGGTGTGGTGGTGAATAGTGGCAAGAGATTGATGATACAGGTTTCGTAGGATTAGATTTTTAAGCTTGATGTGTTGAAATAGTATGTGCTAATGGATTATGACAAGGAAAACCGTAAGGTCAAGATCAATTATTGTGATTATGAGTTTCTAGTGTACTAGTGTTTCTTGATGTTTATTTCATAGTTTCTAAGTGAGGATTGTGTGTAATGTTGATTGTAAATCATGTTTAGCACTAGACATTTAGTTTGAAATAATTGATGGCCATGGAGGTGGATGTGATGATTTCTTGGTTAATGATACTAGTTATGTGGAAGTGATCTATAGGCTTGAATAGTGTATACAAGTGCCTAAGTTTATTTGATTCGTAATGAAGTATGACATTGTATATGTGATGTAGAAGTATGCCTAAGGTGGTATGAAGCTGTAGTATTTTTCTAAGGTTATTACATGTTGTGTGTGGCTACTGGTAACGTTGATTTATTAGGTGGAAAAAGACTAGCTAGATGGTATATGTGTTCTAAATAGCCAAGTTAAGGACCTTTGATTGATAGCATTGAGCCTTTTGATGTGAACTTGATTCTCATGGTAGAGGAAAATAAGTTTGAAGTTGCTATATTGGTAGACTACGATAGAAATAGAGTGGCTCATTGAAGACTTGGTGATACCTATGTTAGGTGTTATAATCTAAGCTCAAGTCCTTGAAAGTTATGCTAATAGAAATAAGAGTAGAGGCACTAAAGGGTGTGCACTTCAACTTTGAGGATACTCATGAAGATTGGAAGTTAGTAAGTGTTCGAGTAATATATGATGACTATTGGGGTTACAGAATGATAGAGTGTGCATCAGGAGGTAGTATTAGCAGTGGGCATTCCACTCTCATGTGTGGTCATTCGGGTTAAGTTTTATTAATTTTGTGCATTGTCATATTTCATAACCCAGAGTGCAGTTAAGTTTAAAGTCTAGTAAGGTACCTCCCAAAACTTAAGATGATTTCTTGAAGCTAAAGGGGAGATGACTAAATGAATAACCAAGTAAGACTCTTAGATTATTGTAGTGTTATCATGATGATATAGAACATCAAAAAGTAAGGGTGAATCTCAACCCATTCCTATCCCAGTATTTCTCAGTGATCCTAATACCTACTAATGCTTTATGATTTAGTTCCATGATCAGTTCACATTCATACATATGATAGAGAGTCATGTACTCACGATTTATAATGTGCTCCATTTCCATAACTCATGTTTTATGCTAAATGATTGACGAGATTCAGCTTATAGCCATGAATACCCTAAATTCAGAGCACTTTAGTGAGTCCCTGTTGTTGTTTTGCTTTTCGTCAGGCCTCAGATGAGTGTCAAACTTCATATAGTATTATTCCATGCCTCCAGATCTTATGTTCTAACCTTTTTGTGACTCCTCCTTATACGATGATAGTGGTGGTGAGTAATTAGTCCTTGTTGATGAAAGATCATAGTACGCTTGTTTAGATAAGGCCATAAGTATGAAGTAAGATTTGGGGCCAAGTTTTTATTTATGTGATGGTTAGTGGAATTTTGTATGTGTATGTTCTTGGGGTAGCTCGTGGGAGTGATATTGATAGTGGTTTAGAGAATATGTGAAGTATGCCTTTATGAGTGTTTGCTTTGAAGTTCATATGTGGTTATAAAGATAGGCTTGAATGACATGTTGAGATTGTTGTAAAGGAATGCTATATGCGTTAGCGACTTCGTAGTAAGAGTTCAGAGTAGTCATTGAAGTGGTAAGGCATGTTATACTTAGGATGTGATCTTTAAAGGAGATATAGAAGATTGCATCATATGGTTTAGAATAATAGCATGATATGGTATGTTGTATTTTTGTGACTTAGAGTTAGGCTTGATCACAACGAAGGGATTAAGTTATTTTCGACATTAGTAGAAAGATTTGTCAACGCTCATATGATAATTTTAAGCTGAGTTAAATGAATATGATATTTAAAGAGAATAGTATAGTTAAGTGATGTTCGAGAAGTGTTCTAAGCTTGAAAGTAAGAAGATGTAATGCCAAAGGCTTGGTAATTTTATCCTAATTCAGGAGTTATATGCCTATGTTCCAGACTGCAGAGTAGTGTCAATGTTGTGATTCCTCAATTGGATGTCTTGTGTAATCCATACCCAAGATTCATGGCTCCCTATTACTGTGAGAATTTCTTTAGAGAATTATGATGATGAGATACTCCAGTTAAGTACGACGGTGTAGTACAATTCAGTCTATATGGACAGTAAGTTAGTTTAGCAGTTAGATTCGCATGACTTGTTTTCTTGTCTTTGCACTTATTCATGCTACTCAAAATCTCAGACATGCTACTATTCCAAGATAGAGTATACCAGTAGTTACGAGTATAGCCTATTTCATGCATCATACATTAAATTCAGATTCCAGATGTTCAATTATGATTCAATTCATAGGTGCCCAGTGCATCGCCTCAGTTTTCCGAGTATCTTAGTGAATTAAACATTCATAAAGGGACATGGGGTACCAAGGGGGAGATACCTCGTTCAGTTGCATGCATAGATTCTTATTAAAAGCTTCACATCAGTTATTATTGCATATTTAGCCATACGTTCATACGTTAGTTCAGTCAGATATGCATGCATTAGAAATGCATGTTCAATAGAAAAGTTCAGCTTATCAGTATATTCAGTCCTGCATTCATGAGAACAACTCGGTCACAGATCCATGCATCAGATATGCATGATTCATTATGAGAACTCAGCCTATGAGTAGCTTCAGTCGTGTGTTCCATGCCTCAGTTATGCATGTCCGACATAAGCATTTAAAACATCAGTAGTTCCAATCTTATAGTCATGTTTCTGATCAGTCTATTCTTTCTTAGGGAACATATCATGTCCGCGTTATCCCATACCCTTAAGACTTCAACATTCTATCCATCATTCGGGGATGAATGATCCCAAGGAAGAGATAATGTAATACCCCACATTTCGGGCTAGAATAAAAACCATGACTCTGATGCGTTTATAATCCCAGAGCCTAAAATCCTATGCCAATTTGGCATGTTTATGTAGTATGTGAATCCATTTGAGCATGAATTTAGACCATAAAGGTCCTTGCACTCAAGGACGAGTTAAAACTATTTCGATCGATTAAGTTTTAGTGGATGTTGTAATTTGTGTCAGCTTCTATCAACCATAACTCTCTGTACATGTCGAATTATAGAGCCTACTATATGTCAAATGATAGGTATTCGAGTTAAATTTCCAATGATACCAATTTTACTAAAATCCGACACCTGAGCAAGAAGTTATGGCCTTTCAAAGTAGTATACGTTGCCTAACAAATCACACATGGCCACTGGAAATCATATGCGATAGCATATGCGGCACCTATGTAAATATAGGCGATATCATATGCGGCTTCTATGTAAATATAGGCGATATCATATGCGGCGCCTATGTAAATATATGTGATATCATATGCGACGCATATATTATGGTTTCAAGTGAATTAAACACTCTATTTTTGGGGCAAAATGGTCCTTTTCCCACCCTAATTCAGCCATAAACACGAAATTCAGTCCCCAATTCTCCAAAATACAACCACATTCATCTAAAAATTCTCAAGAACACTCCCAAGGGTTTCAAACTAAAATCCCAAATAAATCAAGATTTAACCGTGGGTTTTCAAAATTGATTAGAGATTCGGAATTCGCAATCTACTGGCTTCAAGAAGCACCTATTATTTTCCAAAATAGAAGTACGCTGGTTTTTCCTAAATTCTCATGGGCATAGAAAAAATCATATTTTAGAATGGGATTTTTGAATCTATGTATAGATTCATGTATTAAATATTTTAACATCATTGTTTTTGTCTTTTGACCTTCCCCAAACTGATTTGAGAATATGAATGTATGAAATTATGTATTTAAGAATGAATTCTTGGTGAGAGCATGATTTTCGGTGAATTCCCTCTTTAGTGAATTTTTTCAGATTTCTCATAGAATATGAATTGTTTTGCAATATATCCCTAAAAAGCACTATATGAAATGATTGAACTCTTGTTATGATTTTAGGGTTGTTTTAAATCACTAAAGAGGGAATCTAGCATGAATGTTTCATGTTCATAATACATGTAATAAAAGAGTGCATGGATTTGCTAAAGGCACTAGACCACCATATGTTAATGAAGTTTTTGCATGATTTTGACTTGAGTTTCGAAACACGAAATCTTCTATATCAGTTGCATGGTTTTGGTGGTCTAAATTATGCTTTAAATGAAAGATTTAGCTTAATGTATTATGGCTCAGAAATCATGACTTGTAAGTCTTGGTATGACGATACCAATTCAAACCAATGCCATATCAGACTCAGACTAATAGACATTTTAGATTATCATGATTTTAGACATTTAGAATGTTGCATGTACAGAAAAGGTTAAACAATGGCATACAGAGATATTAGGTGGTTCCCTGAAGAGGGATTGAGTTCAAGCAACTCATTGCCTAAAATAGTAGTTTGCCGACCCGGGTATATTATTATATGCTGACTTAAGTATCGTGTGGTATATCAGATTTAGGAACTCCAACCCTTGCGGCATACTCGGGTTGGAGGCTTCCTCATCTAGTCAATGATGGATTCCATATCGCCCATGGAATATCAGACTTGTAGGGGATACCACCTAACTCAGAAGTAATACACAAATTAGAGTTTCAGATTTACAGACAGGTTACATGTTTTCAGAAGGTGCCCATGTGTTTTTTAGAAACTATTTTGTGTATAATGTTTGATAAAAATTTTCTCTCACGTATTATATATATATATATATGTTCAATTACTCTATTTTGGATTGCTTCGCATGCCAGTACAATTGTGCTGACCCCCCTTCCTCCCAGGTACTGAGGTACAGTCTAGGGGTCTAGACCCTCAGTAGAGTCTATAGACAGGGTTGTCTCAGAGTTCAGTTGGTGAGCCTTCTTTGCTTCGGAAGGCCTAGTCATTTAGGTATTTACTTCAGTATGATTTTTGGTCTGCGAGGGCCTTTTCCCAATTATTCAGATGGTATTTCAGTAGAGATTTCACAGACTATTGCAGCTGTTTATTAAATATTATTGGGCATGTTTTTAGGCCTTTAACTATTTTAAATTGTTGCCCATGTTTCTGTATTATTATGTCTATTCCGTATTACTTTGATCATATGAATTATGTGCATGATTACCAGATAGACAGAGGGCATTTTGGGACTTTGGGTTCGGGAATGCTCATCATGGCCAGGGACCCAATTTAGGTCATGACAGTTTATTGATGACATTTTAGTTTATTCCAAAATTGAGTTAGATCCTGCTAATCACCTTCGTGCAGTGTTGCAGAGCTTGAAGGAACAACAGTTGTATTCCAAGTTCTCCATCTGTTAGTTTTCGTTGAACACTGTGACTTTTCTTAGTCATATTATTTCTAACAAGGGGATCATGGTAAATCCGCAAAAGGTTGTTGTGGTTAAGAGGTGGCCTAGACCCATGTCTCCAACTAATATTTAGAGCTTTTTGGGCTTGTATGGTATTATAGGTGATTTTTAGAAAGCATTTTATCAATAGATTCTCCTGTCACTAAGTTGACTCGGAAGAAGGTTAATTTTCTTGGTCGAATACACATAAGGGGAGTTTTGATATGTTGAAAGATAAGCTGACTTCGGCTCTAATTTTGACTTTGTCGGAAGGCAACGATAGGTTCGTTGTCTATTGTGATACATCTCGAGTAAGTATTAGTTATGTTTTGATGAAACATGGGAAGGTGATTGCTTATGCTTATAGGAAGTTGAAGGTATATGAGAGGAACTATCCTACTCATAATTTAAAGCTGTTAGTTGTTGAGTTTGCCTTCAAAAGATGGTGGCATTATTTTTATGGTGTACACGTGGACATCTTTTATGATCATAAGAGTCTTCAGTATGTGTTTACTCAGAATGAGGTTAATCTAAGGCAGAAGAGATGACTTGAGCTTCTAAAGGACTATGATATAAGTCTTCACTATCACCTAGGTAAGGCTAATGTGGTTGCTGATACTCTTAGCAGGTTTTCCATAGGAAGTTTAGCTCATGTGGTGGAAGCAAAATGGGAGTTGGTGAAGGATATTCACCAATTGACTAATCTTTGAGTTTGCCTCTTCGATTGCAAGGATGGAGGTGTAATGGTGCAAGACGTGGTTCGATCATCTCTTTGTGTAGAGATCAAGGATAAGCAAGTGTTGGATCCTGTCTTGATAAAAATCAAGGGTCATGTTGGTGTGGTAAAGGTGATGGTATTAGAGATTAGTGGTGATGTTACTTTATGGTACAAAGGAAGGTTTTGTTGTCCTGATATTGATGGTTTGCAAAAAAATAATTTTTGCTGAGGCATATGTGTCGCGCTCTATTGTTCTTATCAGTTCCATGAAGATATATCATGATCTTAAGGAGAGGTATTAGTAAAATGGTATGAAAAGAGATATGGCTGATTTTAAGGCCAAGTGTTTGATGTGTCAGCAAGTTAAAGTGGAGCACTTGAGTCCTAGTGGGATGTATCATAAGATTATTCTGCTAGAATAGAAATGGGAGGTAATCAATATAGATTTTTTTACCATCCTTCATCGATCTCGAAATTAATATGATTTGATTTGGGTCATCATGGATAGGATGACAAAATCTGCTCACTTTTTGTAGTGGGGACTACCTTTTTGATGGAGGATTATGCAAAATTAGATCTTCCAGAGATTGTGAAGCAGCATAGGGTACCTATTTTGATTATTTCTGATCGTGGCACGCAATTTATGTCTCACTTCTGATGGTCTTTTAAGAAAGAGTTGGGGACTAAGGAGAGTTTTAGTACATCTTTTCATCCATAGACGGATGGACAAACACAAAGAACTATTTAAATATTGGAGAATATGCTTCGGTCTTGTGTGATTGATTATAGTGGCAATTGGGTTGAATCATCTGCCTTTGGTAGAGTTTGCTTACAACAATAGCTATCATTCTAGTATTATTATGGTTTCTTATAAGGCATTGTATGGTATGAGGTGTAGATCTCCTATTAATAGGTTGGTTTGAGCTTAGAGAGGCAGATATGTTTGGTCCCGACTTGGGTTACAAGGCTATAGAGAAAGTGAAGATGATTTGAGATAGCCTTAAGGCTGCCAAAAGTTTCTAAGATTCCTATGCGGATGTTAGGCATAGGGACTTGGATTTTGAGATTGGGGATAAGGTTTTCCTCAAGTGTCTCCTATGAAGGGAGTAGTGTAGTTTTGCAAAAAAGGGAATCTCAATTCCTGGTATATTGGTCCTTATGAGATTCTGTAGAGGGTTGGTAATGTTGCTTACGAGTTGGAGTTACCTTCTAGCTTTAGCTCAGTTCATGTTGTATTTTATGTCTACTTGCTAAGAAAATGTCTAGGTGATCCTTCTTTGATTGTTCCTTTGGAGTGATTGGGTATCTTGTACTCTCTTTCTTATGAAGAGGTCCCGATTGAGATCATGGATAGGAAGGTTCATCGATTATGAACCAAGGATGTGTCTTCGGTTAAGGTTCAGTGGCAGAACCATAAAATAGAAGAAGAGACGTGAGAAGTGGAGAAGGGCATGAAGTCCAAGCATCCATATTTGTTTTCAGCTCTAGGGTTTCGTACGAAAGGTATGTGTCTTCAACATATCTTTATTTTCTTAGTTTGTTAATGGAAATATTAATATCTTTGCCTCTTTGTTTTTAAACTTTGTTAAAGATTAGAAATATATTTGATAATGCTAATGACTCGTGCATTTGGTTACCCTTACCTTGTCCATCATTCGGGGATGAATGTTCCTAGTGGGGGAGATTGAAACACCCTGGGTTTTGACCTTTAGAAATTTTCCTAGAATTCTTGTCTCTGGACCCAATACGGCTCATAGGTATGGTCCATAAATTAGGGCACGAATGGTATGGTCCAGTCGTATATTTGCCAGTGTTTGTTGGTGGGATCAATTCTTTTCACTGGAATGGGAATGAATTTGGGGTACGAGCCGTATGGTTGGATATGAATCATTTGGTTCCTTAACTTAACCTTAGACTTGGTGACATAAGTTGGATTTGGGTATGAATGGTTCACCAGGAGCCATAAGCTAAGGTACGAGTCGTACCCAGTACTCGTATGGTGGGCAGTGTTCAAACCTTCTATGATTCTATTCTTTCCTGGGATATGAGTAAAGGTTATGGATCATATATTGTTAATATATTGGGTAGAATTATTCATACATTAGATAGTGTTGGGTCCAAGGGTTAGGGCTTAGGATATAAGTAGTGGGTACCACTCATATCAAAGGGTACGACTCGTGAGGGTCAGTCATAACCCTGTGATGGGATTTCGTGCAACTTAAGTAGGGATAATCTGGATATTTTCCCACTTACCCAAATAAGGTCCCACAATTTCAAACTCTCTTTGGAGGCTATTTACACTATTATTTTACTCATTAATACTTAGAAACTCTTCCTAAACACTCTATAATTCTCTCAAAAGCTTTTGGGTAAGGAAACTAGGGTTTCAACTAGAAGACTAAATTGGGGATCTTGTTGGTAGTTTCTCTCCGTATACTTTTTCAATTAAGGCAAGTTCTCTTCCCTCATTATTAGTTCCAACTAAGGCATGGTTTTTATACAATGTTTTTGTTATTTAATTACTGTATAATATTTGGTTTTCAAATATGATTTGGGGGTTTTGGATAAAAATGCTTGGTTATGGTTTTTGAATGTTTTAATTGAGCCTTTATTTGCATTAATGGTGGTTTGGGGGAATTTTTTGCATAGGAAGGTTCTTCGGTAATGGACTTTGATTTTGGAAATACTATACCCCTTATGTCTTTGATAAAATGACTTTAATAATGTTTTTACTATAATATTAGTTTTTTAATGGAACTTATTCATAGTTTAAACTTTGTAATGGAACCGCAAATGATATGAGTTTTTTTAATGGTTTTAAAGGAATTGGAAAGGCCATGGTTTTAGTTAGTTGGAAATCATAAAGGGTGCATGGAATCCCTTAAACCTATATATTTTGTTGGCTATGGAAAAATCTTGCAAGTATAGTCGGTATGATGATACCACTACTAATAGCCTTTGTTAATAAATGGAATAATAGATTGGTTAGTTTCTTGGCATTGGTTTTAATAGGGCAATTAGTGTGGGGTTTGTAGCAAAGCCGTGAAAGGTGGAGGTCCAGAGAGGGACCAAAACTAGAAACTCATATTTGCTGGTGTGAGGTTCGTCTTGTTAACCGTGTGCATGATGTCAAACTTTTTATTTTGGGGATGTACAAGTCATCCCAGGTTTTCTTCCCTGGTTGTGCGGCTTTATGCACTGGGGCCCTTTCAGTAGGGGAGTTAAACCCATAAAGCCCGTGGGTGGTTTAGAACTACGAAGCTACATAACCCAGATAAATGTTTTAATGTCATGCTAAGACCGATTCCCTTTCCCCGACATTGATATATATATATATATATATGTATGGTATGTGTGCCTATGGATGGTTTACTTGATTTTATATATGACATTATTTTATCCTTGTCCTGAGTTCATGCTAGCGTTTACCTGCTAAACCGTCTTTGGGTGGCTGTATACCCCTGCTATATAGGAATTGACTGTTTTACTCGTCCTACATATTGATTGACTTGGGGACAGCTTTTGGATTGAAGTGATGAGATTCCATCTTTTTGGAAGTATCCTTGTCATGTTATGGATATTCTTAGACACTTTGATTTATTTCTAGATAATTGCTTTGGCTATGGTTGGGGACATGTCCCAACCAAATATTCTTACTCTTTTGGTCAGAGGATTTGTGGTACGTCTATGGGTTGGAATTGGTGGGATCAATATTGGTGTTATCCTTAGCATTGGTATTTTTATTGGTGCTGATACCGGTTGATGATATGATTTGTTATTCCTTCCTCTTTCATTATAGGATTAATACTATTATGTTTTGGATCTTATTAGGTTATAGCCCTTTGTTCGGTATTGATTTTCTTTATGGTTTGGTTGGTATGGTTTGGTAGAAGGGATGACTTGGTATGGTTGGTCTAGGAATAGACCTATCCCAAATTTAATCCTTGTCCAGTTATTCTATCTTGTTATACGTTTGGTATTCAGCCAACTTAAGGTACACTAATAGTGGTTGGGATGGGTAACATGGGGTGGTCCCCTATCTTGTTTAGACTTAGAAAGCCCATTATGACAAGGCCCCTGATCGGGTAGTGTCAAGTTGGTTTCTCAACTTTAGGTTCATGGTTAATTGGGAGTCCACAAAGCCATGTCGACTAGAGTCTCTTTTAGGGGTGTGTAGCATGCCACACTCAAAAGATAGAGGCTACAAGGCATTTTGGACTATTTCACTTTCTTGGTATTCTATTTTCAAACTTATTGTCTAAGTCTTGAAATTCTTCTCTAATCCTTGGTTGTTCATTTTTCAGATCATGCCTCAACGATCTAGAAACAAATAAACTCTTTAGTCCCATCTGGGAACTATGTTGATGGGGTACGTCCTACGTCTAGAGTTCATCTTCAATATCAGGTTCCTATCCTCGATATTTTTGGAGTTCCTTCCAGTTTTACTAGTCCTTCTTAGGTTTAGATGACTAATGCTTAATTTTGCCAGTCTATTCATACTATTGCTAAATTGGTTGTTCCTCAGGCTAAGCGAGATAAGTCTAGTGGGTTGTTAGTTGAGGCCATAAGGGTTGGTAAATTTATGAAACTGAATCCTCCTACTTTTACAGATGTGAAGGTAGAGGAGGATTCTTATGGTTTCTTAGATGAGATGGAGAAGATATTTAGGGTGATGCAAGCTACTAATGTGGAACGTGTAAACATTACAACTTATCATCTCAAGGATGTTGCGCACCAATGGTAAAAAGACCGGGATAGGGATAGAGGTGATGTAGAGGAGATGTCCTTATAGGATGCCTTCTCTAGTGCTTTTTTGGATTAATTCTTTCCTCAAGAGCTGAGAAAGGCAAAAATAGAGGAGTTTTTGAATCTTAAACAAAGGAGAATGTTTGTCAAGGAATATGCTTTGAAGTTTTACCAGTTGTCAAGGTATGATCCTAATTTGGTGGTTGACATTAGAAGGAGAATAATAAAGTTTGCTTCTTGGTTGAATCGGGATTTGATCCTTGAAAGCAAGATTTCCCTGTTGATTAAAGATATGGACATTTCTAAGTTGACTATTCATATGTAGCAGATAGAGTATGAGAAAAGAAAACAGGCGGAGTTCGGAGATCGACATGGAAAAATTAGCAGGCTTTCTGATCAGGGAGGTGCTTAGTCTTAGGGTAGTCGAGATGTCGGAAAATGGCAGAAAAAGAAGTGGGGAGTTCTAAATTTTTCTTTACTGCTAGTTCTCGTTACCCGAAGGAGTCGGGTGACAGGTATTATCAGGGTGGTGATAATTTTTGGGCACTAGGTACCCATTCTTAGGCTAGTCAGGGTCAATCAGTTTCTTTATTCCCTCTTTGTTGGTTATGTGGTTGTCCTTATCTGGGTTATTATAATGAAGGGAGGGACAAGAACTTCAAGTGTTACCAGGCATGCCATTATCTCATGGATTGTCCGATTAATAAGGTTGCTACTGGAGCAAATAAGGTACCTGTGGATTCATCATCTGATCCTGTACTTTATGGTGCCGAGTCTACTTTTTTTACTACTCCTAGTTCTAGTTTTGCCGGAACAGGTTGTATACTTTAGCGTCCCAACAAGAATCTGAGGTATCGCTTGATGTCCTTATTGGTACGTTGCAACTCTTTTCATGTGATATGTATTTTTTGCTTGATCATGGGTCCACTCTTAATTCTGTGACCCCATTTGTATCTATATGTATTGGTTTTGAACCTGAGGTGTTTTTGGATCTTTTTTCTATTTTTACACCGGTAGGTGACTCGGTTAATTCCAAGAGAGTCTATAAGGGGTGTGTTGTATCTTTTGGTAGTAGGCAGACTTTGGTGGTTTTTTTTTTAAAACTTGATATGATGGATTTTGATGTTATTCTATGGATGGATTAGTTACACTCTTGTTACACATCCTTGAATCATTTGACCCATAAGGTTGTCTTTAGGTTCTCGGTGAACCAATTATAGAGTGGAAGGGTGGTTCCCTAGCTCCTAGGAAGAGGTTTATTTCTTACCTTAGAATTCAGAGGTTAATCTTTAAAGGGTATTTTTATCACTTGGATTGGGTTAAATATGCTTACTTGAAAGCCTTCTTCAAAGTTAGTCTCGGTGGTAAATAAGTTTCTCGAGGTCTTGATCTTCCTAGTGTTCCTACAGATAGGAAGTAGAGTTTGGTATTGATTCGATTTGGAAAACTCATCCAATAACTATTCCTCCTTATTGAATGGCTCTGGCTAAGTTAAAAGAACTCAAGGAGTAACTTAAGGATCCTCTGGATAAGCGTTTTATTCGTCCAAGTGTATCCCTTTGGGGTGCAGCGGTGTTGTTCGTGCGCAAGAAAGATGATTTCCTTTGGATGTGCATTTCTATAGGCAGTTAAATAAGGTGACGATCAAGAACAAGTATCCTTTCCCAATGATAGATGATCTGTTTGATCAGTTAAAAGGTTCCAAGTTCTTTTCTAAGATAGATCTTCAGCTGGGTATCATCAGCTAAAGATTATGGAGGTGGATATCCCTAAGAAGGCTTTTCGTACTCAGTAAGGGCACTTTGAGTTTTTGGTCATGTCATTTGGTTTGACTAATTCCCCAATGACATTTATAGATCTAATGAACAGGGTTTTTAGGCAGTTCTTGGATCTCTTCGTCATTGTGTTTATCAATGACATTCTGATGTGTGAGCTAATGCTAACAAATTTGAGGCTTTTAACTAAGAATAATTGTAAAGTCTTAAGCAACTTTTGTCGTTTTTGATTGGTTTATGTTTGATTTTGTAGTTTAAGCTGATAGGATAGAGAACCAACAGGAATGGAAGCAAAGAAGTTGAAATCTGAAGAAATTTGAAGACAAGTGAAGCTGATGACATTTGTGATAAGTCGTCAGCCCTGTTATAAGTTATCAAGTTCGTTCTCAGCCATAGATAGAGAATTGGCCTAATATTAAAAGTTGTGACGACATTTTGTGCTAGGTCGTCAAGGATCTGATAAGCCGTCAAGAATGCCATCAACCTAAGCTAGCACATTAGAACTAAAGAAGAGACATGACGACATTTTGTGATAGGTCATCAAGGAGCTGATAAAGCATCACTTTTTGTCATCAGTTGTAGGCAGCAAGCACCAAAAGCATAAAGGAAGCCGACGAAATTTTTGATAAGTCGTCAACCTCCTGATAGGCTATCACAATTATCATCACCTAATCCGAGGGATTTTTGAATTCTATTTTTTGTTTCCATAAATAGGGTGAACTATTTAAAGCCTTGTTTAGGGTTTTCTTAAGGAGTTCGACACATTGAGTATTGAGGAATATACTTTGATATTTTCTCTCTCTACTTTTGGCTTGAGAAAACCATTACTTTGAAGATATTATATTCATTATTTTGGGATTTCTTTTGTGATTTAATCTGAGAATCTCTAGTTTATATTCATCTTGTGGTAAGTTTATATTTCAAAGCATGAATTCATCTAGTTGCTTCAATTTTTACTTCATGAGCGGCTAAGGTGCTGAGTGATCAGGATTCGAAAGGTGGTAGGACTTCTTTAAAATTCTGAGGTTTTAATTAATGTCTGTTGGTTGCAAACATTAGATAAAACCTACTTTGATTTGCTTGAGAGAGAAATCAAATATAGCAGAAAGTGAATTATCAACAGGGACTTGGAAATACTTCGTTTAATAATCAACACTGTAACAAGGTTGGTTAACATGAAGTAAAATCTAGGTAGTGAATATGAATTCCCTAAGTCCAAGAGGATTAGCTAATTAAATGCTTAAGTAGGTCGAGAGACATTTAAGCATAACTTCGACTTGTTGTCAAGTACTAAAATCCTTAGTGAACATAATTCTATTTTTTCATAAACTCTTGATTACAAACACTGAAACTAACGTAACCAAAAATTGCTTGTTAAACTAAAAACCAACCATTTCTGGAAACATCCAACTATCAGTTGATTCATTTGCAAATGACTTACGTTCACACCATATTCCCTGTGGGATTTGAACCAACCTAGTTGGGTTTTATATTGACAACGATTTCTTACATTCTCATTAAGATGTGTAGTTTTAGCATTATAAAATTAGCGCCGTTGCCGGGGAATACGATTGTAAACTGAAGCTTGTGTGCACAAATTGACTGTTAGTTTAGTTTCCTAGTTTTATGTTTATTTGTTGTTTTTGTTTATTTGCAGGATCTTTATAGTGTATGCCAAGAACCAGAAGTTTCGGAGAACCATTATTCCCACTTAATCTGGAACTGCAACAAATTGAAAGAATGGCAGAACAGCAAGAGGCTGACCGACTGGCAGCCTTAGCTCGAGCTCAGGTGAATGTACAAAATGTCGGGAAAAAACACGTCATCAAAATCCTGAGGATGAAGATTTGGGAGATGAGGAGTTATTAAATCCTGGTAACCCAAGGCATGCAGAGCAGATAGCTTCACCAGTATGGCGTAATGTTAACAGGAACCATCTATTTCGAGAAACACAAGATTACCAGCCGGTCCAGTATGATCTCAATGGTGATGATGATGATGGAATGGATGGAGCAGATGTAACGAGTCCAATCATTCCTCCACCATTGGCACTTAGGGCTAAGTTCAACATTACGAGTACTATGATCCAACTCCTCAATCTGAAGGGGTTGTCTGGTGGGCTCCCTGGGGATGAAACAAACTTGGATCTGGTGAATTTTGTCACCATCTGTAAATCTTTTGATAACCTAGGAGTGGGCCAAAATAGTATCCAGTTGAGATTGTTTCCGTTGTCTCTATCTAGGGAGGCAACATTGTGGCTAAATGAGCTGACACCCGATTCTATAATGAACTGGAGGCAGTTGAAAGGAGCTTTCCTAGAAAGGTTCTTTCTGCATTCTAGGGGGGTACAGTTGAGGGACTAGATCAGCAACTTTAGGCAGCTCCCAACTGAAGCGTTGCATGAAACCTGGGAAAGATTTAAGAAGAAGCTGACACAGTGTCCGAACCATAACTTGACAGACATACATTTAATAGAGACTTTGTATAGGGCTCTTAACTCTTTTACAAAGCCAATTATAGATAATGCTATTGGTGGTTCGTTTGTTGATCTTACAATCCAGAGGCTTCAAAGATGCTGAACAGAATGACCAAACAGAGTCGGGCATGGCATACCAGAGAATCTGTGGTGGCCATCCCCACTGCCTCTGTAGGTATTACTGTAGAACAACACAGAAGAGAAAAGAAATGTGACCAAGACATGGCTCACCTGAAAACACAAATGGACTTGCTAACCAAGCACTTGCTATTAGGCAAGGTTGAGAAGGTGAAAGCTGTGGGATCTCAGGATAGGATTAAGACTGATGAAGAAGAAGAGGATAACTATGTTAATAATCAGGGGGTTTTCGAGGCAATAGCCAAGGGAATCAAGGTCAGAACATTTATGATAAGCCTGGTTATAAAGATAGGGAGCGGGGAAATTGAAGGAATAACAATGGCAGGAGCGGGCTATATGTTCCTCTTAGAAATCGTGAGGCTGCTTTAACAAGTATTGAAAAGATGTCCATGGAGGACATAATGGCTAAGTTATTGAAGGGAGTGGAGGTGACCAACTCTGGTGTAACCACTATGAAGACCGATATGACATCCATCAGTTTGTTGGTGTACTCACACTCCACCAAAATCAAATAGTTGGAGCAGCAGATGATCCAACTCTCCGCAGCATTCAACCAGAGGAAGAGTGGAATGTTACCAAGTGTTATGATCCAAAATCCACGGAGTGATGGCTCATGCATGTCTATTACCACTAGAAGTGGTAAGATATTACCTATCCCTTCTGTGGGCAAACTTTGGCTAACGAGGTAGTTGATATTGAACGGGAAGAAAGTGGACCAGTGGAGTCTGAGAAGCTGGATAATTATAATAATGCTTTGGATATAAGTAAAGAGAAGAAGAAAGAGGTAGTGCGGAAAACTATCCCAAGACCACCACCTCCATTTCCTCAATGATTGAAGAAGAAAACTGATGATGCAAAAGTCAGCATATTCATGGCAGTACTCAAGCAATTGACAATAAATGTGCCTTTCGTTGAGGCACTTGAGCAAATGCCAAGTTACGCAAAATTCATGAATGATGTTGTGACTAAGGAAAGAGCAGTGAGCAATGAATTGAAGGGTAATCTTCATCATTGTAGTGTTATTTCTACAAGGACCTTGGTGCAGAAGAAACCAGACCCAGGCACATTCACTATTCAGAAGCACAATTGGGACTATGGACTTTGCCAAGGCATTATGTGATCTAGGAGCAAGCATAAATTTGATGCCGTTGGCTGTTTATAGACCGTTAGGTGTGGGAAATCCCACACCCACCAACATGTGACTCATGATGGCGGATAGGTCAGTAAAGCAACCTATTGGCATTTTTAATGATGTATTGGTGAAGTTGTCCCACTTTATATTCCCTACAGACTTTGTCATTCTGCATTACGAGGTGGACTTTGAGGTGCCCATAATCTTAGGTCGACCTTTTCTCGCAACTGGAAGTGTGTTAATTGATTTGAGAGAATGAGCTTTTATTCAGGATGAATGATGAAGTGGTACGATTTGATGTGTGTAAAACAATGAAGCAACATGAAGAAATGAGTGTGTTCTCAGCAGTTGATGTGCATTATGAGGACGAACATGAGGTGTCAATAGCTAAGCAACTTGTTGTCGAACCTTTGGCTGCGGTTATGATGAATTTTGATACTGAACGCATCAGGGAGTATGAAGAGACTATTTGTGCTTTGGAAAGAAGGGGTTCGTATCCTTGTGGTCCTAAATTTCTATACCTTGACCTTGCTAATCGACCAACACCACTAGCCAAGCCAACTATTGAGGAACCATCGATATTGGAATTGAAAAAACTGCCTGGGCACTTATTGTACATGTTTTTGGGCAACGGTAAAATGCTACCTATTATTATTATGGCTGATTTGTATGAGGAATAGGTAAACACACTTATTTCAGTACTTCAGAGGCATAAGAGAGCTATAGGATGGGCCATCACAGGTATTATTGGCATTTCCCATGGCATCTGAACGCATAAAATTCAACTAAAGGAAGATTGTATTCCAACCATAGAGCATCAGCATTGTCTTAACCCATCAATGGAATAGGTGGTTTAGAAAGAGATTATTAAGTGGTTGGATGCAGGAGTGGTTTACCCTATTTCTGACAGCAAATGGGTGAGCCCAGTTCAATGCGTGCCCAAAAAAATGAGGTATGACTGTGGTTGAAAATAAAAGGAATGATTTGACTCCACTCAGGCCTGTGACTGGGTGGAGAGTTTGCATGGACTACAGCAAGATGAATTTGTAGACTTTGAAAGACCACTTCTTGATGCCCTTTTATGGACCAAATACTTGATTGATTGGCTGGAAGAGGGTGGTATTACTTTTTAGATGGTTATTCCAGATATAACTAAATCTGTATTGCCATTGAAGATCATGAGAAGACGATATTCACATGTCCATATGGCACCTTTGCATTTAAGAGGATGCCGTTTGGGCTATGCAATGCACCTGCCACTTTTCAATGGTGTATGATGTCTATCTTCTCAAATATGGTGGAGGACACCATAGAGGTATTCATGGATGATTTCTCTGTTGTGGGAGATTCATTTAAGATGTGTTTGGCGAACCTGAGTATATCCTTGCAACGATGTGTTGAATTCAATTTGGTGCTTAACCGGGAAAAATGCCATTTTATGGTAAAGGAGGGCATCATTCTCAGCCACAAAATTTCAAAAAAAGGGATACAAGTTTATTGAGCAAAAGTGGAAGTTATTGAGAATCTGCCACCACCCATTTTAGTGAAGGGAGTGCGTAGTTTTCTTGGACATGTTGTCTTTTATCGGAGGTTTATAAAAGACTTATCGAAGGTTGCAAGTCCACTTTGCAAACTTTTAGAGAAAGAAGTGAAGTTTTCCTTTGATGATGATTTCTTAAAGCATTCGAATGCCTTAAAAAACTGGTTGAGGACCCTATTGTTGTTGCACCAGATTGGTCAAAACCATTTGAGATCAGGTGTGATGCAAGTGGTGTTGCCCTTGGAGCTGTATTGGGATTAAAGAGGGACAAACTATTTCATCTAATATATTATGCCAGAAAAGCACTGAATGGAGCACAAAAGAATTACACCATCACTGAGCAGGAACTTATAGCTGTAGTGTATGCTTTCGAGAAGTTCAAAGCTTATCTACTTGGGACAAAAGTGGTGGTCCACACTGACCATGTATCCTTAGGGTACTTGATGGTGAAGAAGGATGCAAAACTAAGGCTGATTAGATGGGTATTGCTGGTATAAGAATTTGACTTTGAGGTTAAATATTAGAAAGGTTATGAAAACCAGGTTGCAGATCATTTGTGTAGAATGGAAGGTGAATAGGCAATTAGTGATGAAATGGAAATAAATGATGCATTGCCTAATGAGGAGATATTGGCAACTGTTGTGGAACAATTGCCTTGGTATGCTAATTATGAAAATTATGTTGTGAGTCAGGTTATCCCAAAAAATCTTTATTTCCATCAAAGAAAGAAATTCCTGCATAATGTGACACATTACTTCTGGGATGAGCCGTATCTTTTTCAGTGATGTGCAGATAATATTATAAGGAGATGTATGTTGAAGTGAATGTATTGTGCATATTAGAAGCATGTCATGCTTCCCCAGTTAGAGGTCACCATGCAGGTGACCTAACGGCTAAGAAGGTGTGGCAGAGTGGTTACTATTGGCTAACATTATTCAAGGATGCCCATGAGTTTGAAGGAGGCAGCAGAGCTGAGACTAGAATAAATAAATGAGATGGATAAATTCTATCTCAGGGCATATGAACGAGCAGATTTATATAAAGAAAAAATAAAAAGTACCACGATTAGAGGATAGAGAAATGAGACTTTCAAAAGGGTGACTTTGTGCTTCTATTCAATTCCAGACTTAAAATGTTCAAAGGAAAGCTTAAATCCAAGTGGTCAGGCTCGTTTAGAGTCTAAGTTTACTCATCTGGAGTAGTAAAACTTGAAAATAAAGATGGCAACTCCTTCAAGGTGAATGGTCAACGAGTCAAGCTTTACATTGGTTAGAAAGAATCAATAAAAAGCATCACTATTATCTATCTCGATAAAGTCTAAAGTAATTGAGATACCTGAGTCGTGCTGCAATGTTAAATCAGGCACTGCATGGGAGGCAACCCATGACCCTCAGGATTGATCTATTTCAGGTATACTTTAACCCTAAGTTCAGATTTTCTTTAATTTTAAGTTAAGGGTGTAGAGTAAATTATTGTTGTAAAATTTTGTAGCCGGTTAGGAGAAATACTTATACATAAGGTAGTTGAATTGTTTTGTGATTTTTTACACCTCTTCAAGTAATCTACTCCTTTAACTATGTGATTTTCCTTCAAGTATGACCACTGTCCATCTTTGTATGGCATTAGTTCTAGTAACATAATAATCATTGCTAAACATCTGCATGAACAAAATGATTCATAGCTTATGATATACGTGTGTGCCATGTGTGTGTGAGCAACTACTTAGTTCTCTTTGTATGCTGAAGCCATAACTTGCCCGATTAGTCTTACCTAGGTTGAAGGATTGGGGTTAGGAAAATATCGTAGGCCATTTTGGTATTAGCTCACTTTAGCCTAAATGACATTCCCTGTATGTATAATATCCCTTGATCCGTGTTTTGAGCCTAATTAGCCTATTTCTTTGTATGACACCTATCACCTTCCCATTTAGATCACAATGAACCTGTTTTGGCCCCAGTCCTTGTTAGAAACTGTGCACTTTGACTTAGGCAAATGACCTTAGTGGAGGGTGGCTATCATAGAGGTGCGTGTATAGAATGAGTATGAAGAAAGGTAGCATAAAAGAAAAGAATAAAAAGTTGGGTGTAGAGAAAAGAATCAAGAAAAAGAAAAATTGATAAAAAGATTAAGTAATTGAGAAAAGACTGCACCCATCCTAAATAAGTGTGATCAAGAAAAGAGAAGAGCGAAAAAGGCTAATGAGTGAAACCCCAAAAAGCTATTGTAGTGTCAAGGGGGCTTAGTCACTTTAAATACTATTGAGTATCATACCAGCCTCTACCCTACCTTACAAATCTAAGAGAAGTCCTATAGTGATCCTAGCTGACCTATCTGAAAATCTGGGTAATGAATATAAGGGCAAGCCTATGGTACTTGGCATACACTGATTGGAACTTTGTTTTGAGAGTGAGTATTTTGATTGTACCTATGGTTACATATATAATTCTTGATAGGAGAGGAGGGGGATTTGCTTGCTGTGAGGGCACACTGGTTACATTGCTAGTTACTGACTTATTTGGGTAGTGTAATACTGGTCTATGCATGGTTGTTATAACTGAATTGATGTCGTGTATTGAGTCCTATGTGTTGCATTAGAGTTCTTCATTATTCTTAAATTGAGTGAACTTGGAGATGGTGAAAGTATTTTGAGAGGATATGGATGATTGACTGCCAAATATACTTTGTAATCTCTTAGTTGTGTTGAGTTGCTTGAGGACAAGCAATTTTTTAAGTTGAAGGTGTTGATGTGTGAGCTAATGCTAACACATTTGAGGCTTTTAACTAAGAATAATTGTGAAGTCTTAAGCAACTTTAGTCATTTTTTATTGGTTTATGTTTGATTTTGCAGTTTAAACTGATATAATAGAGAACCTACAAGAATGGAAGTAAAGAAGTTGAAATCTGAAGATAAGTATAGCTGACGACATTTGTGATAAGTCGTCAGAACTATAATAAGTTATCAAGTTTGTCGTCAGCTATAGACAGAGAATTAGCCTAAGATTAAAACCTATCACGACATTTTTTGATAGGTCATCAAGGATCTGATAAGACATCAAGATAGCCGTCAACCTAAGGCAGCACATGAGAACTAAAGAAGAGACATGACGACATTTTGTGATAGGTCGTTAAGGAGCTGATAGGTCATCACTTTTTGTCATCAGCAATAGGCAGCAATCACCAAAATCATAAAAGAAGATAACAACATTTGTGATAAGTCGTTAGCCTCCTAATAGGCTATCACAAATGTTGTCACCTACTCCGACGAATTTTTGAATTCTATTATTTAGTTTCCATAATTAGGGTGGACTATTTAAATCCTTGTTTAGGATTTTCTTGAGGAGTTCGACACATTGAGTTTTGAGGAATATACTTTGATATTTTCTCTCTACTTTTGGCTTGAGAAAGTAATTACTTTGAAGATATTATATTCATTATTTTAGGATTTCCTTTGTGATTTAATTTGAGAATCTCTAGTTTCTATTCATTTTGTGGTAAGTTTATCTTTCAAAGCATGAATTCATCTAGTTTCTTCGATTTTTACGTCATGAGCGGTTAAATTTCTTTAACCTGAATTATGGGTTCTAGGGTTAGATCTTGCTAAGGTACTGAGTGATCAGGATTCAAAAGGTGGTAGGACTTCTTGATAATTCTGAGGTTTTAATTAACATCGGTTGGTTGCAAATAATAGATAAAACCTACTTTGATTTGCTTGAGAAAGAAATCAAATATAGTAGAAAGTGAATTATCAATAGGGACTTGGAAATGCTCCATTTAATAATCAACGCTGTAATAAGGTTGGTTAACCTGAAGTAAAATCTGGGCAGTGAATATGAATTCCCTAAGTCTGAGAGAATTAGGTAATTAAAGGCTTAAGTAGGTCGAGAGACATTTAAGAATAACTTCGATAAAGATAACTTGTTGTCCTACTTACCATGAGAATCCTGAACCACTAGTAGCATCTGTCAAGTACCAAAATCCCTAGTGAACATAATTCTAGTTTTTCATAAACTCTTGATTACGAACACTAAAACTAACATAACCAAAAATTGCTTGTTAAACTAAAAACCCCCATTTCTGGAAACATCCAACTATCAGTTGATTAATTTGCAAACGACTTAAGTTCACACCATATTCCCAGTGGGATTCGACCCCAGCCTAGTTGGGTTTTATATTGACAATAATTGCTTACATTCTTATTGAGAGGTGTAGTTTAAGCGTTATTATATTCTGGTTTATTCCAAAAGTAAGGTGGATCATGATAAACACCTCCATGCAGTATTACAGACCTTAAAGGAACAACAGTTGTATGCCAAGTACTCTAACTGTGACTTTTTGTTGAACCCTATGACTTTTCTTGGTCATATTATTTCTAGTGAAGGTATCATAGTGGATTTGCAAAAGGTTGATGTTGTTAGGAGGTATCCTAGACCCACAACTCCAACTAATAGCTGGAGCTTTTTGGGATTGGTTGGGTATTATAGGTGATTTGTGGAAGACTTTTGGTCCATAGCTACTCCTTTGACTAAGTTGACTCAGAAGATGGTTAAGTTTTCTTGGTCAGATGCCTGTGAAAGGATTTTTGATTAGTTGAAAGATAAGCTAACTTTGACTCCAACTCTAACTTTGTAGAAAGGTAATGATGGGTTTGTGGTTTATTGTGATATATCTTGGGATAGATCTTAGTTATGTTTTGATACAGCATGGGAATGCGATTGCTGATGCTTCCAGGCAGTTGAACGTACATAGGAGCAACTATCTTACGCATGATTTGAAGTTGTTGGCGGTAGTGTTTGCTTCGAAAATATGACGGCATTATTTGTATGGTTTACACATGGACATCTTTTCTGATCATAAGATTCCACAGTATGTGTTCATTGAGAAAGAGCTCAATCTTAGGTAGAAGAGATCGCTTGAGATTCTCAAGGACTATGATATGGATTTTCAATATTACCCAAGTAGGGCTAATATGGTTATTGATGCTCTTAGCAGGTTGTATAGGGAGAGTTTGGTTTATGTAGAGGCAGGAAGGCGGGATTTGGTGAAGAATATTCACCGCTTGGCTAATCTTTGAGTTCGCCTCTTGGACACCAAGGATGGAGGTATAATAGTTCAAGAAGTGGTTCGATCGTCTCTTGGTGAAGAGATCAAGAAACAACAAGTGCTGGATTATGACTTGATGAAAATTAAGCGTGATGCTTTTGGGAAAAAGGTAATGGTATTTGAGATCAGTGGTGACAATACTTTACGATACCAAGGGAGGTTGTGTGTTCCAGATGTCGATTTTTAGGATAAAGGATATTGGCTGAGGCGCATGAGTCATGCTATGTTGTTTATCCGGTTCAACAAAGATGTATCATGATCTCAAGGAGATGTATTCGTAGAATAATATGAAGAAAGATGTGGCTAATTTTGTGGCCAAGTTTGTGGTGTGTCACAAGTTAAAGTTGAGTACATGAGGCCTGGTGGGTTATGTCGAGAGTTTGTTTTGCCCGAATAGAAATGATAGGTAATCAATATGGATTTCGTTATTGGTCTTCCTAGATCTTGGAATCTATATGATTTGATTTGGATCATCGTGGATAGCATGACAAAGTCTACTCACTTATTACCAGTAAAGACTACCTTTACGGGGGAGGATTATGCAAAGTTATATCTTTTGGAGATTGTGAAGTTGCATAGGGTGCCTATTTCTATTATTTCTTATCATGGCATGCAATTTTTGTCTTACTTTTGGCAGACCTTGAAGAAAGGGTTGGGGATAATGGTTAGTCTGAGTACTGCATTACATCCATAGATAGATGGATAAGCTGAGAGAACTATTTAGACATTGGAGGATATGATTTGAGATTTTGTGATTGATTATGGTGGTAGATGGGCTGAGCACCTACTTTTGGCAGAGTTTGCTTACAACAATAGCTACCATTCTAGTATTGGTATGGCTCCTTTTGTGGCATTCTATGGTAGGAGGTGTAGATCTTTTATTATTTGGTTTGAGCTTAGGAGGTAAATATGTTTGGTCCCAAAATGGTTTACCATGCTATGAAGAAAGTGAAGGTGATTTGAAATAGGCTTAAGGCTACCCAAAGTTGCCACAAGTCCTATGAGGATGTTAGGTGTAGATACTTGGAGTTTGAGGTTGGGGATAAAGTTTTCCTGAAGGTATGTCCCATAAAGAGAGTAGTGCAGTTTAGTAAGAAGTGAAATCTCAGTCCCCGGTATACTAATCCTTATGGATTCTTTGGAGGGTTGGTAATATTGCTTACCAATTGGAGCTACCTTCTATTTTGAGCTTGGTTCATCCGGTATTTAATGTCTCCATGCTAAGCAAGCGTCTTGGTGATCCTTCTTTGATTGATCCTTTGGAGGGATTGGGTATCTCAGACTCACTGTCTTATAATGAATTCCCAGGTAAGATCATGGATAGGCAGGTTCATTGGTTGCTAACAAAGAATATGGCTTTGGTTAAGGTTCTGTGGCGTAACCATAAGGTGGATAAAGGGGCGTGGGAAATGGAGAAGGACATAAAGATCAAGTATCTGTATCTATTTTATGCTCTTGGTATTCATACGGAAAGTATGTGTCTTCAACACATTTTTATTTTTTGAGTTTGTTAAAGGAAAGATTAATATCCTTGCCTTTTTGTTTTCAAACTTTGTTAAAGATTGGAAATATATTTGATAATACAAATGACTCGTGCGTATGGTTACTCCTACCTTTTCCATCTTTTAACAACGAATGTTCTTAGTGGGGGAGACTGAAACACCATGGGTTTAGGCCCTTAGATAATTTCTTGGAATTCTTATCTCTGTACCCAATATGACTCATGGGTATGAGCTATATATCTAGGTACGAATGGTATGGTCTAGTCGTATGTTGGCCACTATTAGTTGGTGGGATGGATTTTGTTTACTGGAATGGATAAGACTTGGGGGTACGAGTCATATAGTTGGATACGAATAGTTTGGTTCCTTTACTTAACCTTATACTTGGTAACTTAAGTTGGATTTGAGTATGAGTGGCTCGCTAGGATCCATAAGTCAAGGTACGAGTCCTACCCAGGACCTGTATGGTGGACGGTGTTCAAATCTTCTTTGATGCTATTCTTGCCGGGGATACGAATGAAGGGTATGGATCATATGCTGTTAATATGACTTGGGTAAGATAAGTCATACACTGGATAGTGTTGGGTTTAAGGGTTGATTTTTGGATACAAGTGGTGGGTATCACTCGTATCAAATGATATGACTCGTGAGGGTCAGTCATACCTTTGTGATAGGATTTCATGCAACTTAAGTGGGGGTAATATGGACGTTTCCCCACTTACTTTAATAAGGTCCCATGACTTATCACTCTCTGCGGAGTCTATTGACCCTATTATTCTATTCATTAACACTTAGAAGTTCTTCCTAAACATTCCATGATTCTCTCATAAGCTTTTTAGCAAGGAATCTAAGGTTTTACCTAGAGAACTAAATTAGGGATCTTGGTGGTGGTTTCTCTCCATTTACTTTGTCAATTAATACATGTTCTCTTCCCTCGTTATTAGTTTTAACTAAGGCATGCTTTTTATACAATGTTTTTATGATTTCATTATTGTATGATTTTGGGTTTTCAAATATGATTTGGGGGTTTTGGTTATAAATTCTTGGTTATGATTTTCCCATGTTTTAATTATGCTTTTATATGCATTAATAGTAGATTTGGATAATTTGTTGCATGGGAATGGTTCTTTTGTAATGGACTTTAGTTTTGGAAATACTACGCCCATAATGTGTTTGATAAAATGCCTTTAAAAATGTTTTCACTATAATATTGGTTTTTCAATGGAACATATGCATATTTTAAACTTGGCAATGGAACCCTAAATGATATTAAAGGTTTAAATTGTTTTAAATGGATTGGAAAGTCCTTGGTAGACATGGTTTTTGTTAATTGGAAGTCATGAAGGGCACATGGAATCCATTAAACCTATATATATGGTATGCTATGGGCAAAATTTTCAAGTACAGTCAGTTTGATGATACCAATACCAATCTCCTTGGTTAATAAGGGGTTAATCAATTGGTTGGTTTCTTGGTAATGGTTTTGAGTGGGCAATAATAGTAGAGTGTAGCAAAGCAGTGGAAGGTGGAGGTCCCAGGTGAACCAAAACTGGAAACTCATACTTTTCGATGTGAGGATGGTCTTGGTGAATATGTGTATGATGTCACACTTAATATTTTGGGGATGTACTAGTCATCCCAGGTTTTCTTCCCTAATCATGTGGCTTTACGTACTGGGGCCCTTTCAGCAGGGGGAGCTTAACCCATATAGCCCATGGGTGGGTTAGGACGGCAAAGCTACACGTCCTTGGTAAAGGTTTTAATGGCATGCTAAACCTGGTTCACTTTCTTGGCATGGATATATATAGATGGTTTGTGTGTCTATGGTTGGTTTTACTTGGTTTTATATATGTCATTATTTTATCCTTGTCTTGAGTTCATTCTAGTGTTTACTCGCTAACCCATCTCCAGGAGGCTGTATACCCATGCTTTGCAGAATCGACCATTCTACTCCCCCTACATAGTGATTTACTTGGGGACATTTATTGGATTAAAGTGGTGATCTTCCATATTTCTGGAAGGCTCAATTTTATAGTATGGTTATTCTTAGACATTTTTAATTATTTCTTGATAATGTTTTGGCTATGGTTGGGGCATGTCCCAACTAGATATTCTTACTTTTTTTGTTAGAGGATTTGTGGTACTGCTATGGGATTGAATGAACGGGATCAATATTGGTGTTAGCCTTAGCATTTGTATTAGTATTAGGGTTGATACCGGTTGACGATATTGTTGGTTGTTCCATCCTCTTTCATTTTGGTATTAATCATATTATGTTTTGGATTTCTTTTGTTTATGGCCTGTTTTATGGAACATGGTTTGGTATTAGTTTGGCTTAGTGGTTTTGTTAGTACGGTTTAGTGGATGGGATAACTTGGTAGGGTTGGTCTAGGAATAGACCTATCCCAAAGTGAGTCCTTGTCTAGTTATGGTATCTTTTTATATGTTTGGTATTCAACCTACTCAAGGTATGCTAATGGTGGTTGGGTTGGGTAACAGGGGGTGGTCCCAGTCCTAGTTGGAATTGGGATGCACATTATGACAAGGCCCCAGATTGGGTTGGGTCAGGTATCTCAACTTCAATGGGTATTAGTGATTTTATTCCTTATCCTTGTACATATACAGTTGTACTAGTAGAAGTACTTACTATCATCTAGTATCATAACGAGGAATAAGGCAATATTTTGTGCCTATATTTGCAACCATAGACCATCTTCTTAAATATCTTATTTATATTATGTTTGGAAACTTCTGTTGCTCCATTTATCTAAGAATCGTAGCGGTTTAATTTTGGTGAGTAATCTAGGACTGTTCACACATATCTTTCATCAAGTGGCTTCTCAAATTTACTCCATTATTTATGATGATTGACTATGTATCTTGAATTGGAAAATTATCTTGTTCTTAAAAATATGCAACCACCTTCTTGGTTATAGATTTATACAAAAAAAAACTTCTACCTTCTTGCTGAGATAGTATCCATTAAAAGTAGGCGGCTCGATTGAGTTAATGATATCCATACCCTAGGCCACAATTGGCCAGGGTGAACTCATAATATTAAGTTCATTGAGAGACACTAAGATCAAGTCTCTATGTATCAGGAAATTGTGGCACTTTTGTACAATAGTCAAATATCTGGCTCACAGAATATTTTTGGCCTGGGTAAACCCATTCAAGTAAGGTCTACACACTCTGGCCTGCACTTTTATAAGTAACCTTATGAACTAAATAGTATCGACACATCTCATGAATGCCAAATATAGGGTCACATTATAAAATGATCTATTTGCTTATAAGGAAATTTCTAGCCACTCAACATAGTGTATTCTTTTTATTGATAGTTTCATCCTTTGAATATCCCCATCTACTAGATACCCCTTGATATTGATGAACCATGGCTTTCTGGTTGGATCGACTTCAACTTTTGCATAATGTCTAGGTTGCTCATTCAAACTGATCTTCAATAGATTGATGTAGCTTTGATTTGGGTGTTGAATCATGGCGGAAATGATAGTTAAAGCATCAATGAACTCATTTTTTCATTTTCAAATTATGCTTGAACTTGTTCTCCTTAAATCTTTTGTATAATTCTTTAACGAAATCCACATATGGCATGATATTAGAGTTGTTACGACCCATTTTCCTAGACCTTATGAATTAATAGATTTGAATATGTGATGACTAGTTATTCTTAAACATTCATATCAAGATCCAACATGATGCTAAGAATAAAAAACTTATACTTGGACATGTTTGTGTCGATGATTCATAGTTTTACAGTTACAAGATAATGCTAACCAACTTTGATACGAGGACCGCTCTAATCCCTAGTCCTTTGAAACAAACCACCCCATTAAAGAAGAATCTCCAACCGGGGTATTCTTTAACAGTGTCTTCTCCTATGAACAATACAACTTTATCTGTGAAGTAAGCTTTGAGTCGCTTATAATATTCATCGAATAAATTTTTTAGTGGATGATCTGATAGATCTTTTCTCTTGATTGCCTTTTGATTTACATATAACATATCGAGCTTACTCAGAAACATTTTCCATTTATATAATTTCCCATAGGCATAGATTTCTTGAATATGTACTTTAAAGGATCCATTATGAGAATTAGATGTGTTGTATACGAAGCTAGCTAATGCCTCAAAGTCTAGGCAACCCAACTCAAATCACAAAACCTTCTTATAATAGAATTCCATAAGCTCCAAACAAAGTGAAATTTT
This sequence comes from Capsicum annuum, assembly GCF_002878395.1. Classification (NCBI taxonomy): domain Eukaryota; kingdom Viridiplantae; phylum Streptophyta; class Magnoliopsida; order Solanales; family Solanaceae; genus Capsicum; species Capsicum annuum. The sequence continues at coordinate 100,769,412 of NC_061119.1, forward strand.
TACTCAAATAGTAAATTGTTCATTCATTCTTCTTGCTTTCATCATATAGATCATAACACATCCGAATGCATTGTCTAAGACTGATAACAGAGAAACAAAATATTTCCTTCTCTTATGATACTAACACTGATAGGCTTAATAAATAATTCTTGATACTATTAAAGGATTCCTGACATTCTTTGGTCAATTTGGTCGGTGCATCTTTCTTTAAAGACTTAAATATGTTCTTAGAATTAACTATTGACTAGGCTATGAACCTACTAATACAACTGTCATGGTTCTCATATTTGTAACACTTACATTATTTAAACCAAACAACATACCGTATATTGGTGAACACCTGCAAGGTGTGATGAAAGCCATTTTTCTTGCTTTTATTAATTGATTAGGATGTGATTATACCAAAAAAAATCCATGAATGACCACATTTTGTGCTTTCACCAATTATCGATGAGGATTTGGATATTGGGCAGTAGAAAATTATCCTTGGTACTAGCTTTTTTCATTACTGTGTAATTATAGTAGATCTTGATCTTTCCCTTCTCTTTAGGCACTTGAACAATATTGTCTAGACATGTTGGTTACTTAGTAACCTCAACAATCTTGGATTTAATCTCCTTAGTTACCGCTTCTTTGAGCCATAGACTCACATCCAATGGGAACTTTTGATTCTTCTGCTTCATGGGATTGAGTAATGAATTGATTGTTAACTTATATGATATAATATTTGCACTCGATTATGGCATATCATCCTAGGAGAAAATGAATATTTCAATGTACTGTCTCAAAAACCTAATGATTTCTCTCTTCTATTCTTTTATTAGATGAATACTATTTTTATTTTTTTACTACACCATTGTTTCCAGATTAACCACCTCGGTTTCTTCAATATTGGTCTTTTCCAGGTTCTTAAAATCTTTGAACTCTTTTTAAATTGTTCTAAGATCATTTTTCTTCATTTATTCTTCCCATTCATCCCTTTTTATCTTAATTTACTCATTCAGCTCTTGACATGACATGACATTAGTAGGGATAAGTTATTATTATTGATATCATAAACAATATAAATTAGATAAAAAACAAGCAAAAACTAAAGTAAATAGTATAGATTTTCATAACAAGGGGAGATTTTATAATCATTAGTAATAGCCCATACAAGTTTGGGTTTGTGATTTTTGGAAAATATAAAATAGAAGCAAGGTAATTAAAACTTAAAGGATAGGTTTTGGGCTATCTAGACTACCAAAAATTTGTAGAAAAATATTTTTTAATTATATTTTATCCTATCATTTACCATACTGATTTGGGAGTCATGAGCAAAGTAGAGATCTGGTTTGATATCATCTCCTGATATTTATCTTTATTTATTAATCTCATGTTTTGGAACTTTTCTATTAGGCAACTTTTTTTTAAATAGGTTCCCTATTCTATCCCCAAGACTATCTCGTAAAGCCTATAAGCATATGGGAAATGAATGGTAGAGGTGAGTTAGTGGCTTTGGTAACTGTAAACACTTATAATCTTCAGCCTCTTCTCCACTTCCTTCCAGAACATACCCTAATCCGTGCTTGTAAAGGTATCACAGATTTTTATCAATTCAATTATGCCATCAATGTTCTTTTCTAGACCAAACCAAGGTTCAAAGACACTCCTTAGCATGAAATTGGCTAACTTCTTATATATCAAAGGCGTTGACATCTGAGGGGTTAAGTCTTTTTTCTAGAATCCATGACCTCTTTGATATAGAAATAGCTCCATCTTGGGACATCTTTAATTAAAAAAATGTAATTATTTGCTAATCTTTAATGGATTCCCTTACCAAGAATAATCACTTACTAGTCTTCCCATTAAACATTCAAATTTTAATGTAATGTTGATGAGACAACCACTACTGTATGGATCTAGGGCCTCCAAAGAGAAGATTGTATCTCATAATCATATCCATTACTTGAAACTCATATCAAAATTCACTACAATATTTTAGTCATTTTACCACCCTTGCAAAGTATGACCTAAAGAAGTAGAAAGTATGGCCTTTGATCAAAGGCTATGCTTTCGGGCTTACGATAATAATTTTTGGGGGTGGCATAAAAAGGCGTAACCTTTGACTTTAGGCTACACTTTTCAAGTGTTTCCATATCACTACATTTAAAAAGATTGGCCATTAAGGTATATAGTCCACACTTTGTAGCTTCACACTGGGAACACTTTTATCTAATAAAGCTACACTTTCATGTGTGGCCTTTACTTTGTTATTGGGCACTCTTCACAAGCGTAGCCTTGTATAGCACCTCTATAACAACAGTTAAAAATGTGGCTCTTTTTATTACTAGCCATATGTCAAAATTGTGGCATTTTATACGTCCTTTACGCCAACACTTGGAAAGTGTAAGCATATTTTAGGTATATGCCAAGCATATTTTAGGTATATGCCATAACTTTATTAATAACCACACTTTTGAAGTGTGAAAATATTATCAAAAATTTGGTAGTTCATGCCACATTTTATAGAAATGGCATTAGGCATAAAATGTTAGAACATAATTATTACATATACATACATATATATAATCTTACACACCAAATAACTAATAAATAATTCAAATGCATAGATTTGCAATGCATTTCAAAAAAAATATCTTTTACTACACATACTATTAGAACACAACATTTTAATGATTTGTATTAAGTACAACACAAAACCAACGGTATTTAAACAATTATCACAATAGTTCAAAAATTAATCATCATTCACTTCAGTCTAGATCGAGTTGACCTGTGGCGGCCACCATTCAAGTTTGATCACCAGCATTTTTCCTACACATTCAAACTTAACAAACAATTAGAAAAAATACTATGCTCAAGAAATATTCATATATTTTTTCAAACTGGAATAAGGAAGTACGTGGAATGTTTTTAACTAAGCATGCAAAATATGATTGCTTCTTGATTAGAAAGAAATGTAATAATTGGTCAAATAAAGAGTTCTCGAGTTAAATTAAATGTTTCAGTTGCAACAGACCAATACATCAAGAAACTATCTCGATTCTATATGAGACAACATGCAACAAATAGCTACACTACAAATCATTTAGATACCAAAAAAGATGTATAACAAAGTAATACCAAGAGAGAGTGTTCAAACTGAGCACTTCATTTTCCATCTTCTGTCACAACATTCCATCCATCAAGCCACATACGATCAGGCCTAACACCTAAAATAGAAATAATCAAGACACAAGGACAATAATAACATACCTAGTAAAATTCCATAAATCAAGATACATGGAAAAGAGAGATTTTATATCGTATGGGACACAATGAATTTTGAACCGAAGAACTTACTAGCATTAATCATAGGTTCATTTGTAAAAGTTTGGCCAGCTTTCATCAAACCAACTGCTTTATTTCCTTATCTGATTAAGGTAACAAAAGAAAGATTCACCAAAGTAAATATAAATTTACTTAGATACCACAATCCCAGAGGTCTACTACCATAACTGAAATATTATGTTAAATTTACAGTGTTGTTTCTATTATGCTAGATATTGAAGGAAATATGTGATGCAAATATATTTTGCTACTTGACGCAATATGTAGATTTAAATGTTAAAATATAATTTTTTTGGATAAACCATAAAATCTTAAAAGGCATAATGTTGAGGATACTTGAATAACGCAGAATATTTGGTGCACAGTGGAAAAGCTCTCCAATGCCATGACCACAATACAACTTCACCTATCACCAAGTCGCAAGAAAATGAGAATATGCAAAACATGTCAGTTTCCTACAAAAATTAAGCCTCACTGGTCAAATTTATGGATAGTTAGGCAATCTATTTTGTATTTTATTTTACCAAAGATAATCCAGACACTATAGCATGTCGATTGACGACCTCTCCAATTTCCCAAAATTATAGCAATGTCCTGGTCTTATATTTTGCTCTCAATATCACCTTAGCAATGTTGTTTGGGAGTCCTTCAAAATATCTTAAGCGATATACATTTTCGTGAACCAGTAAGAAATGTTTAAAAAGCATGGTGCACTAAGCTTCCACTATGTGTGGGTCCAACAAAGGGATGGACCACAAAAGTCTACTGTACACAACCTTACCCTGTATTTTTTCTTGAGATAGTTTCCACTCCTAATTACATGGCAGGAACTTTACCAATTAAACAAATATTGCACTCATATGTAAAATACTATGCACACTATTATTTCCTTCACTTTAAAAAGAGTGAGTCAGAGTCTCAATAACTAGGACACATTTGGAGAGATCAAGCAAAGGAATCCTAGTTAACCAGAGAAAGTATGAACTTGAGATCATTTCATAATAAGGATTTGGTTCAAACAAATCGGCTTTGGACATATTTGGAGCTAAATAAAAAGTTGACCAGTCGGATTTGGACACATTTGGAGTTTACTGGACAGTTGACCTCTAAGGACCTTTCGAATTAGTACAAAGCATAGATGATGAAATTCTTGAATCCAAAGGGCAGTAGCAAAGGCTATTGGAACAGATGTTATATTTGACCTTGACGAGTCCATAAATAGATTTTCAGTCAAGACCCTGAGTCAATGTTTGCAGCAATCCAAGGGATACTACTTGAATGGAACATAAAGGTATTGAGAAATGTAAATCTAGAAGCAGCACTAGGATTTTAAATGCAATCATAGTGTTGTGTGATACAGACTGCTCGAAGTGAGTAATCAAGTGATTTGTATATGGTGAGAGGAAAGTTACACTTCCAATTGTAAACCACTTTATTAGAAAAAAAAATCAAGATGGCTTGATCACCAACAACCCGCTGGTAGATATATTGACAAAGAGGCTACCTATGAGGTCAGAGTAAGCAATCTTGGTATGCTAAATGTTATGTAAGTATAGCCGCTACAGATGTCATTTGTAACAACAATCATAATTTTTTCTAAAGAAATCTCAACAATCAGAAGAAGAAAACATTAAAAATGGAAATGAATAGTAAAAATTTTTAAAGGTAAACAAACAAGTACCACATATAACTCGAAACATTAAGAAGAAGGATTGATACCAAGTATATTAAGAAGGTATTTGTATTGTCAAAATTTGAAATCTTTACAAGTAGTTTACAAAATAAAAAGCATAAGGGACAACCTTTTCAATTTAGTAATAAAACAAAAGACATAACAACCATCCACAGTTACTGGATACATAAAAAACCATCTCAAGAGACCAGGACATTATGGTAAGACCTCAACTTATATTTCTCCAACTTAAAGTCTATAATTATAGCTAATTTCATAATACTGAAGCGATTATGATTTTGAAGGACAATGATAGGTATAAGCAACCTTGTTTTCATATCAACTGTTTCAAACCTATACCTGATAAAAAATAATAAGATAGTATTAGAAGAAAGAACAAAGTGTATATATTACTGCTACAAATATAAGCACAGGGGAAGAAGAGGACAGGGACATTATCTTTAATTATCACACCAAATAATACCATAATCAAACTCACCAAGTAATACAACAATGATACAACATATTTAAACAAAGCTAGGACTATAGTTACTAACACAGATAACAATTAGAAGAATTGCAATGCATTTAAATTTTCATTTAGAAGTATTGGATTAATCTAATTCAATTTAGCTACAAACATTAGTCAAATTGACTTTCGAGAATTAAAATTTTACAAGTAGAAGTAAATAGAAGGAGTAAATTTAGCTACTTTCTTAAAGTAAGTTTCTCGTATTTATTCAATTGATGGATTTTAAAAGTGAAAACATCCATATGTATAGGTAATATGCATATTAAACCATTTGGATTGAGGTTTTGTTACCAGTAAATCATGTTCAATGTTTGATAAGAATTCTTTTAATTCGGTTACTTATAAAATGATCTTTTTAGTTTGGTTTGAGATTGTACATTAGTGGGGGGATAAATATGATGTTCAGAGGCGCTACAATTTAAGATCAACTACTTTGGTGATGCAACGGGATGACGAGTTCAAGAATGCCAAACATGATAATTTTAAATAATCTTCATCGAAATATGGTGTGAAATGCTAAATTCCGAAATACTGAATACCAAATTTCTTGATTCTATTCAATAATTTGATTTTGTATTTTATGTCAGCCCTTCTTCTACACACTAACACACCACGACGATACTACCTAAGCTTTAAATAGTAATAGTGTAGAATTAAACCACTTAGTACCTAAGCTTCTAATAGTAATAGTTAGAATTAAACTAACTAAGCTAAAGAAATTGGTAAAAAACTTCAATTTTACATTAAACTCGTACAACTTGAACAATGGGGTGATAACTGAATTTATAACTATTACATAGGATGAACCAAACACATGAAAGACTGTTAAGTCATGAAAATATATGGGTGGCCTAAGATAAAATAGAAAGAATTAATAAATAAACCAAACTATTACCTCAAGTTGGAAATAAGTTCGAAGAGAAAAGATGGGGGTACTTGGTCATCATATCCTCCTCTGCTTCCCAAGTGGCTCCCTCAATTGACTGATTTCTCCATAGAACCTTTACTAATATGACCTTTTTATTTATCAACATACAAATCTATCAATCAAGAATCTCGGATAAAAGATACTATGTTTCACACCCACACTCTCTAAGGTAACAACTGATATTGGGTCACCAATGCACTTATTCAACAAGGAAACATGGAAGACTAGATACACTGACGTTAAATCTTACAGCAATTAAAACTCATAGACTACACTACTATGTCAACTCAAAATCTTATAAGAACTAATATCGCAGGGACTGAACTTTCCCTTCATACTGAATCTCTTCATCCCTTTCATGGGTTAAACCTTCTAGTCGATGAAGTCATAAATATAAAACACAAGATCCATTCGCCTCATATCTGCGTAAGATTTCTGACAACTTTAAGTAGTTTTCAGCCTTTATCTAATTAGCTTAACTTTTTCCATTGGCTCATGCACTGAATCTGTCCTTAACAAAATGGCTTTACCATCCTTAAACCAACAAATAGAATATCTACACCTCCTACTATAGAATGCCTCAAATAGGTCTATCTAAATACTGGAGTGGTAGTTTTTATTATATGAAAACTCAATGAAGGGAAAGTGATCATCGTAACTACCCTTAAAGTCCATCATGAACTCTTCAATATTTCCTCTAAATTTTGAATGGTCCTCTCTTCCAGATCATTTGTTTGTGGGTGAAAAGTCCTACTCACCCTCCTGAAAAGCCTTAAAAAATTTAGAGATTAACTGAGTACCTCTTTCTGGAATAATGTCAATGGGACTCCATACAGTTTCACCAACTCCCTGTGATAGATTTTAGCATAATCTTATGCTGAATCTAAAGTATTAACTATCAAAAAATAGTTTGATTTAGTCATTCAGACCATGATAACCCAAATATAATCATATTGCCGACGAGTATAAGGCAACCCTGTAATGAAGTATATATTTACTACTTCCCACTTCTATGTAGGAATGTTGATTTCCTAAAGCATACCACCAGGTCTGCGGTGCTTATCCTTAACCTACTGGCTATTTGGACACTTAGCTACAAATTCTGCAATATGTTTTTTTATCCCATTAAACCAATAGACTTCCCGCAAATCATGGTACATCTAGTGGCTCTTGGGTTAGTAGAATATCGAGAAATAGGATTTTTTCTAACATCCATTATCTCGAGTCATCCACATTTGGAACACACAGTCTACCCATAGCGAAGAACACCATCCTCACTTAGGGGAAAACCTCATCCTTCTGAATTTGAATTTTTTCTTTTAACCTAAGAAAAAATAGGATTACTATCTTTCTCTTCCTTTACCTCATCTACCAATGAATATTTCAAACAATTCTAAACCAATACATTACTTTTGGTTGGATTAACTAACCAAACTTTCAACCAAATAAGCTAGTGAACCTCACAATCTAACCCTTTCTTCTCATCCTTAATGTGAGAAACACTCCCTATAGAAAATATGCTAAAGGCATCAGACATAACATTGACCTTACTTGAGTGGTTCAAAACACTCCTATCATAGTCCTTAAATAACTCTAGCCACCTTCTTTAATGAAGATTTAGATCTTTCTGGATGAACACATACTGAAGGATTTCGTGATCAATAAATATATCCATATGAACCCTATAATGATAATTCCTCTAAATATTTAAGGTAAACATGATTGCTAGAAACTCAAGATCATAAGTCTTGTAGTTTTTCTCATGAGGTTTGAGTTGTCTAGAAGTATATGCTACAACCTCAACTTGTTGCACCAACACAAAACATAGACCAACTCTAAAAGCTTCATAATAAACCACAAAACTATCTAAACCCTCTGGTAGAGTCAAAACTAGGGTAGAGGTAAGTTAACTCTTGAAAACTCATCTTGTAAGAATTTAACCATAAAAATTTGACTTTTTTTTGAGTCAGTCCAGATACGAGAGAAGTAAAAGAGGAAAATCCTTTATCAAACCATCTATAGTAATAGGTTAAACCCAAGAAACTCACTATATCTAATGGAGAGATGGGTCTAGGCCAGTTCTTCACTACGTTGGTCTTTCGAGGATCAACTCTAATGCCTTCACTAGAAATAATATGACCTAGGAACTCTACTAATTTGAACCAAAATTTATACTTGTTAAACTTAGCAAATAGTAGGTAATCTTTAAGATTCTGTAAGACAATTCTTAAATGTTCTGCATATTCATCATCATTTTGAGAATAAATGAAGATGTCGTCTATGAAGACTATGACGAACATGTCCAAATGCTGCTTGAACACCTTGGTCATCAAGTCCATAAAAGTTACTGAAGCATTCATTATTCCCAAAGATATGGCAATAAAGTAAATGTTACCATACCGGGTTTTAAAGGCTATCTTTGGAATTTAACATTCTCTGACTTAAAGCTGATGATAGCTGGATTTGAGATCTATCTTAGAGAAACAATTGGAAACCTAAAGTTGGTTGAGTAAGTCATCAATCCTAGGGATGGGATACTTATTCTTCACTATGACTTTGTTAAATTGGTGGTAGTCGATGCATATTCTGAGAGTCTAGATAACCCCTTGGAGAGACACAAGGCCTGATAAAACTATTATCTAGGAGATCTTTCAAATGTTCCTTCAATTCCTTAATCTTGGATTGAGCCATTCTATTAGGTGGAATTTAAAATGGTTGGCATATTAAAGGAGATCTATTCTAAAGTCAAATTCACTCTTATGAGGAACTCTGGGCAGATCTTCAGGAAACACTTCTTAAAATTCTTTTATGACTGGAATTAACCTAAAACTCAGGGTTTTAGACCTTAAGTACTTGACTCAAACAAAATGATAGATGCACCCTTTGGAAATTATTTTCCTTGCCTTAAGGAAAGAGGCAAACCAACCTATAATAAATAAGGTACTACCCTTTCACTCTAGTACTAGATCATTTGGAAACTAAAACTATACTACTTGGTTTCTACAATAAACTAATGCATAGCAAGATTGGAGGTAATCCATGCCTAGAATAACATCAAAATTGACCATGTTTAATTCCACAATGTCGACTAAGGTAACTTTCTGGGAGAACTAAGCAATTTCTGTATACTCATTTGGCGATAATTGAACTGCTGACTAGAGTAGAAACTGAGAATGGTTTTGTTAGTACTTTAAGGCTGACACTAAGATCTACTACAATAATAGTGGTCACAAATAAAAGCATAACACTAAAATCTAATGCATAAACATAAATATGAAAAAACTTATAGTGTAATAGTGACTACATCAGGAGAACCCTCTTGATCTTATCGAATCTTGAGGGAATAAAACTTACACTAATGATGTCCACCAGTTGTACTAGAAGTGACACCTTGCTGAGTCGGGCGACCTATTAAAATAGCTAGAGATTTAGATTTACTTGATGATTAACATCCTTACCTCTTTACGCAGCTACTGGATAATCCCTAATTCTATGGTTTGACTTACCACACCTAGAATACACATCACTACCTGCCAAACACTAACCTTTTTGGTTCATACCATATTTTTTGCAGACTAGGTTGGTACAAACATTATTCACACTACCTTGAGAATTATAGCCTAACACTTTATCACAAGTATCTTGTCTGAAATTGGGTACTAGAGCACTAGCAAAAGATGGGGCTAGAGCTAATGATTTCTAGTAGAACTAAGAATGATTTCCACCACTTGACCTTTACTGAGAGAAATTAAAACTACTAGTTCGAGCCTTCTTACTCTCCATTTCCTTCTCTTCTATTTTCTTCTCCTCACTCTATTGAGCATGAACCATCAATTTAAAGATGTCCATCTCTATAACCTACATATTTGTTCTAAACTCTTTGACCACATCCTAAAAAACAACTGACACAAATTTACTTATTTAGGCCATAGAGTCAGTATCCATAGTTAGAGCAGACCTCGCTTGTTGAGTAAACTTAAGAGAATGATTTTTCACACTCATATTACCCTGCTTTAAGTTTATGACGTCCTTCACCTTGTCCTTCCTCAACTTAAGTGAGAAGAACCTATCTAGAAATACAGCAACAAACTCACCCAACTTCACCGATCTTGCGTCTGGACCTCTATCCTTTATCCACTACTTGAACTCTATGTGTGCCACTCCTTAAAATTGATAAGTAGCCAAATTAGAACCCTCAGTAAAATTAACACACATTATTTTAATGACCTTCTAAATACTATCCAGTAACTCCTATGGATCTTTTTCGAGCTTAGATCCAAAGAACATCGAAGGATTCATCCGAGTGAAGTCCCAAACTCTAGTTGCTGCCATATTCACAGCTAGGTTGGCTGGTGCAACATCCTGTAGGTTATTTTAAGTTGTTACTAACTAGGCTAATGTTATAAAAGAAGCCCAAAACTCAGCATAGGATACTTTTTGATTCAGAGGGTCTTCTAGAACTGGTAGTGGTGCCTGTTGGTTCCTATTCCTCCTTCATTAGTTCTCTTGGGAGGTATTTTCTATAAACATGTAGAGGTTGATTAAAAAGAAGAATTTTAATATAGTTCACACTCTATTGTACGACATGATAAATGAAAAAAGTGAGACTTTCCAAAAATATTTCATAGCCTCTCACTCAAAAGTATGGTGCGCTTTACACCCATGAATAAGACTCTACTTAACATGATTTTCAGACACCCTAGGACACTTTTAAATTAAATTCACTGATGCTATGTTTTTTACGACTTAACACAGCCCCATAGTCATAACACGGTGCTCACAGTTATAAGTGACCCTAAGCTAACCCATGGTCTGGCATAACACTAAAAATATTGAAAAAATAATAAAGTACTGAGTAGAAGCTAAATTAAAAGGAACTAACAATAATAATAATAATAGAATAAAATACTAAATATAAGAAGTAAGACTATCTAAGAATACTCAACATGCCAAAGAACTAAACATTTGTCTGAAACCCTCTAACTCATAATAGTTGTTGGGGCAAGCCCCCAACTAACTCCAACTGTCTTAAACTAAAATATTAATGAAAAATAATACTGATAACTGGTCCTCAAATGATGATGACATACAAAATACTACAGTTAATGGTACAGAAGCATACTAAACATCATCTGGATGTTGAGTATAAGAACTTATATTAATAAGACAATATAGCTCCGAAAAAATATGAGAACAGCACATTGAATGTACTGAGTATGTAAGATGGGAAATACTAACATAAACTGATCAAAAGGCATGAAAAATGGTGAACTGGTGCAATACAAAGTATAAATATGTACTGAACGATAAGCTAAATAACTGAATAAAAGGTAATGCAAAATCGAAGATTTAAAAATAAACTGTGGACTGTAGGATCTAACATTAACTGAAATACCCCAATCTAAGATGATCGTGGTCAAACCTATAACCCATTTGGATGGCTGCTCAATACCTTTCTAAGAGTATGAACACTAGCTGGCGTAGATCCACTAAACCAGTGTGAGAAAGGTCTAAAGTATCAATCCTGATCTGATAAGTAACCCATTATAAACTATGCTGGACCCATAGTTCTAGAAGTTAGGGATTTCTATTAAAGGTATCAGTCCTAACTAGCTGGTGAGACTTTATTCATGTACTCTCTCGGTGCCAATTACTACTGCCAACTGAATGACACTAATAACTGATATGCTTAAAATAATAGTATTCTAAAAATAATTATATGTCCATACTATAAAGTACTTAAGAACATGTAAACTGATGTATGCATGATTTCCTAGGTATCAGGTGTTCAGAACCAACCACCTTTGAAGAATGTAACTAAGTATGACCATAATAAAAGTTGAACACGATAGAAATTTTTTAATTCAAACCCCAATATTAGAAATTTATCAATTTAAGGAGAATTCATGATTCTGAGTATGGGAAGGTGATAAACTTATTGAAAAACATGTAATTGTGGTGGTTGTAAAAATAGACTAAAAAATTATGAAAACTCATACTTGCCATGGAACCATAAACTTGAAGGGTGAATTTAACTTGAGAATTTAAAAATCTTTAAGGACTCATGGGTAGAAATAAACCATTGATGAAATCCTTCAAGAAATCTTTGGAATCAGAGTTGGAAGTTAAATAACCCTAATTTTCTTTTAGGGAAGAAAATTGCGCCTTTCTTATTTAAAACTAAGCATTAAATATTTTTCTGAAAATAAGGGCTTAGGGTGATTTTAAATCCTAATTTTTTACTTGGGATACCCAAAAAAGATGTTGGTTAGATGTTAAAAGAATGGGAAAACACCAAAAGCCCCTTTTCAGATCGTTCAGGAAATTTCTAAAACCAGTTGCGATGGCTCAGTCTACGACGCGTAGTGTCTAACCATGAGTCATGACCAGAGGACCAAAATTGTAAATCCTCACTTTTATGACAATGGCTCCTTCAGATAATGAGTTGTCACCAGGGGTTGTAGTCAAGTGGATTAGAACTTTTTTTCCTATTTTAATGACAATGACTCCATATGATTACTCGTTTAGACTGATAATGAGTTGTATGTTGGGGACGTTATTATTGGAATAAATTGTCTGGTTCTTTACTAACATGACAATGAGCCTTCCTGGTGACTCGTTTAGACTGACAACGAGTTTTCATCACTAGAGGCATGATAGTGCCTTGGTAAATTGGCCATAATATTTTACCCCGATATCAGATTAAGACGAGACTGGTGGCATTGAATAGGTAATTCAACTTTTTATATGTCTATGGATCAAAATATTGAAAATATGGGGTATTACAACATCTATGATTGATATATACTTGAGAAGTAGTGGCTTAAACACTTAGACATAGTCCTTCAAAACTTAGCAATTTTAGTCAGTCAGGATTTAGGCTATTGTAAAATCAACCTTTGTAATATTTCCTATTGTAAAATTATATTTTCCTTGCTTTTCAAGGATTAAAATAAATATGCTTTCTTGAATTGTTCAAATTCTCTTTCTTGATTTTCTCCTTAATCCACTTTCATGTTAATCCTATCCATCCTCTTGAATATAACTTCTTTATTTTCTTCGGTCATTACAGTAAGGTCTTTCTCCTTTTATTAAGTTAATTTAACCCTTTTGAGATACGAGATAAATATTTTTAGAGGGTTTGTAAAAATCCACTACGGTCCTTTTGAGAAAATCGAACTTAGAATATTTTGGTTGGATTTTATATTTAGTTGACTCAGATTTCTACCTATAAAACTCTAAAAAACTATCAAAATCGGAGTGGATTTATTGTCCTTGACTTAAAAAACACACATAAGCACTTAATATAGTTATATAATGCAACACATAAATATTTTTGGTGCATCCTATAAAAATATAGGACCTTTTTTTTCAGCTTAATTTTGGATTTTATTAATAATCAAACTTGATGGACCAACCCACCAGACAATGAAACAAACAGTCCACACCTATTCTTAACTCGGCCCACCCAAACTACATTTATTAAACAAATATAAAATATCGTGATTCTAAAAAGGACTAGTTTCCTAATCATAAAATAAAATCTACCTTCTTCCTCTTTGCTTCTTTCTTTCTCTGCTTAACGATTCATCCTCTTAGTGCTTCAAAAGCTCAATTGCACCCTTTTCACAAAGGTAAGTACTGATAATTTCACATCTTCCTTATTACTCATTCCAGCTGACTCAATTTTTATGTTGCAGCTTCGATCTCCAGCATAAGACAAATGTTTTTGAACATCTAAGATAGCTCCATTCTTTTGCTTAATGCTATAATAGCCAAGTATGCTTATCTCTTCTTGTCTTTCTCTGTTATTTCTAGATCTACTTGACAAATATTTTGTATGGCTTGCTTTTCCTTGGCCCCCCGATTGATCCTCTTTCCATCTCCTTCTCAATTGCATGTTATTCCATCTAACCCATCAATATTCTGTTGTTGTTGATGTTTCTTTATGCTGGTTGTAGTATCTTAGAACTAGTACTTGCATTGCTAACTTCTGTATATAAATTACATGTACCCTTTTCAATATGAATTTCCTTCTCCTCTTTATCCCTTGACTTGTATGATCCTCAAGTATATACTTTGACATTTATCACTGTTTAAGATAGCTTTATCTCTGCTCAGTAACTGCTGGAAATTTGTAAAGGTAAAAGCACCTCCATCAATGGCCCAATTTACTAAATAATCTGCCAGTTGGTTCCCTTCCCTGAAAATGTGTTGATACTGAACTTGCTTATTTTGCATAAAATTGTAAATTTGTTTGACTATGTATGCTATATTCAAAGGGCATGGCCATTCAGCTGTTAAAACCTTTTGCATGATTAAAGAATCCATTTGAAATAGGATCTTATTGTGCTAAGATTTTGTACCATGCTTAGCTATATTAAAAACTGCATAAGCCTCTGCTTGCATACTGTTAGCATAATAATATGGTTCCCCTTTACCAAATAAGACATCCCCCTTCTCATCCCTCAAGAAAAAAGCATATGATCTTTCTCCATCTTCACCTCTAACTGCTCTATCTATGTTGTACTTTACCCATCCCTCCTCTGGTGCTTTCCATAAGACTTTTATAGCTTTAAACTTCATTTTTAACTTGCCTATCTCCTTAATTATATGTGGCCAATCATACGGACAATCCAATTTTTTCTTTCAGACCTTCAACAACATTCTTAAATTTCTGGTAAAGTTGTATATTGTCCTTAAGCCTAACGTATCCTTGCCTTCATTATTTTTTCTATTCCTTCTCCTCCATAATTCCCATAGAATAATGGTAGGTATAGCAAAATAATATGGTTGTTCCCTGCCTTTTATTTTAGCATTCCACCAACTTAATATTATTCCTCTCAGTGTCAAATGTTGAATAGGAATACCTGCAAAAAAAAGAAAAGTAGGACCAAGTCCTGTTAGCAAAAAGTGAATTTTTGAAGACATGTGTCATTGTCTCCACTTCTGGTTCCTTACAACACCAACACTTTGAAGGGCCTTGCAATCCAAATCTCCTCATTATATCATTTACTAGAACTCTCCTTCTCCATAACTTCCACATGAAAAAACATATCTTAAAAGGTAATCCTTTTACCTATATTCCCTTGAAAGTATTGTCAGTGCTATCCCTACTCCTTATGTATTGCCATACTGACTTCACTGTAAACAGACCTTTAGGTTCAATAATCCATGTTGGATAATCTTTCCCTTCTTCTGATGGAGGTATCACCTACTTAAGAATATGATCTGCTATCTCCTCTGTAAGAATTATTCTAATCAGCTGTGCACCCTAATTTCCTTCTCTTACCAATTCCTTCACCTCCCTATACTGTTCTTGCTCCCATTGTCCTCCTTCCATTATCAAAAAAAGATCACCTTGCCCAGTCCAATTATCAAACCAAATATCAGAATTTCCTTGATTCAGTTGCCATATAATTAGATATTCCACCAGATCCCTAGCAATAAGCATCTTCTTCCACACTTGAGATCTACCTCCACCAGTTTTCCACATGACTATTTTTGGGTGCTCCTTCTTGCAATATTTATTAAACATGAAAACCTTCCATAATGACTCTGTGGTCTAGAAGTTCCACCAGAGCTTGCAAAATAAATCCATAGAAATATCCCCAATTCTTCTAAAACCCAAGCCACCTTCATCTTGTGGTAAGCATACAGTTTTCCAGTTCACCCAATGTCTTCCTTTTTCACCTATTTTACTATCTCAAAAAAATTAAGCTAGCATTTTTTGAATAGTATTCAACACATTCAAAGGAGGGTTCATTACTGATAAGCAATGTATAGGGATACTTTGCAACACATGTTTGATCAACACTGCCCTTTTTCCATAAGATAGCAATTTTCCTTTCCAAGACTGTATCTTACACGTAATTTTATTCAATATTTGCTGATAATAATCCTTTTTTGTTCTCATATAAAAGATTGGACAACCTAAGTTTCTGTTCTGATGATACCAGTATCTATCTCTGCAATAATCCCTACTCCATTGGATACTCCCTTGTGCAAATAAATTGCACTATTTTCCTTGTTTATCTTTTGCCTAGAAGCTTCCTCATATTTTTCCAATGTATTAGTGACCAATTGCAAAGTCATCACCTCAGCTTTACATAGGATTATCATATCGTCTGCAAATGCCATATGATTTAGTTTTGGGCTTTCTCTTGGCATCCTAAATAATTTTAAATCCTTATTTTGCATTAACTTCTTCAATGACCTTGACAACACCTCTGCAGCTATGATGAACAATGTTGGTGACAATGGATCACCCTATTTTAATCCTCTTGTTGACCTAAAAAATCCTTTTGGTTAACCATTCAGAATTATGGAATACCAATTATTTTCAATAATCTAAAGATCATGTCTATAATCACCTCTGAAAATCCAAACCTCCTCAATACCTTAGTTAAAAATAACCACTCCACTCTGTCATATGCCTTCATCATAATAAGTTTCAAGACCATGTTGGTGGTTTGCCTCTCTTTCTAATTTCCGCCACAATCCCCTAAACCATCAGTACATTTTCAGCAATACTTCTTCCCTGAACAAAACCTGCCTGTTCTGGAGAAAACAATTGGGGGAATATTTATTTAATTCTTTTATGACAATTCTTGAGAAAATCTTGTTCACAAAATTACTAAGAAAAATAGGCCTCATATCAGAAAAAGTATTCACTATTAACTTTTTGGTAGCAATACCAAATTTGTATGAGTAATGAATCTAGTAAGCTGGAAAGCACAAAAGAAAGCAGTTACTATTTTCTGAATATCCTGCTTAATAATCTCCCATTAATCATGATAAAAAGCTCTTGACATTCCATTTGTTCCCCTGCACTGTTTCTATTCAATCCCATGACAGTTTGTCTGACTTCTTCCTCATCTGGTTTCCTTATAATGTCCTTGTTCTGATCTTCTATCACCATCTTTGGTATTTCATTTAACATGGAAAAATCTTTTACATCCTGCTTCTTAGAAAACTGATCTCAAAAAAAAAATTAATAGTTGATTCTACAATATCTTGTATTTCTTCCATCCATTCTCCCTGATCATTTTGAATTCTATTAATCTTGAGTCTGTTTCTCCTTTCTTTTACAATAGTGTGAAAAAACTTAGTATTCCTTTCTCCATCCTTGAACCATTCATACCCAATTTTTTGTCTCCAAAAATCTTCTTCTCTTAAGATACATGTTTAATTCAGCATGAGCCTTAAACAAATTAGTTCTATTAACTCCAGGAGGAGTTTCTTCAAACTGCCTCCCTTTTACCTTGATAATATCTTCCAACGTAGCTATTTCCTGGAATATATTACCAAAATGATCTTTGCTCTACCTAGTATGTACTAACTTAGTGTTTTTTAGTTTTTGTTGAAACACTATAAATGGATTACCTGCAACCTGAGAATTCCAACATTGTTTGATCACATCCATACAAGATTCCTCCTTGAGCCAAAAATTTAGAAATTTAAAAGATCTAACTATCTGCTCACTTTCTCTTCTGCATTGGATTAATAATGGTGAGTGATCTGATCCACTCCTGGCTAGATGCTCCACTTTCATCTTCTAAAATACATTTTGCATTCTATCATTACACAGAACCCTATATAATCTTTTGAATATGCAATCTTCATTAGTTCTTTCATTCCACCATGTGAACTTACTTCCCTTGAAAAGACATTCTTCCATATTACATAAATTGATACATTGATTAAAATCTTGTGTCGCATTAAATGTGACAGGAAGTCCTCCCAACTTTTCCTCATCACTTTTTATCACTTTAAAATCCCCACCAATTATCCATGGCATTGGATATGTGCTGACAAATCCAGTAAGGAATCCCATAGTGATAATCTCTTATTAGAATTATATTTTTCATACACTAAAGTCACCAACAATGATATGCTTGTATTCTGATTGGCTAACTTCAGGGTAAGTTGCTGGTCTTCATCTTTAACAATAGTATGCTCTACATTCTCTTAAAAAAAGCCCATATCTTTCCAGAAACATTAAGAACTGTATTCTTCATATCCAGCCTCCTTCTATACTCCTCTATGTGCTGTCTATCTTGAAAAGGTTCCATAATCTCAATAAAGTATAATCCCAATAAAGTAAAATTGGTATCTTCTCTGCATTGTTATCAATCTGGTAAAATCCTGTTGCGTGTTAACAAACCTAATGTTCCGTATCAGAGCATTCATTTGAATTTTGATCTAGCTGTTTAACTTTTTGTATGCATTATTACTGATTTATCCTCAGCTACCTTAGTACTAATAACTTTCTTTTTCTTCTTATTTGTTGCTTGTTTCTCCTTCAAAGCTTCCACTTGCTTAGGTGACAAATCTGTTGATTGTGTAAGTTGAATGATGTTATCTTCCAAATCATTGTCATCTAGATCTTCCTGTGCTTTATTACTACTCTCCAGCAAATTCTCTATCGGTATTGCTAATGGTCTAGTCCCTTCAAGTACCATCAACTCCTTTAATTCTTTATTAAAAACCTGTATTTGCATCTGTCCATCTGATCTGTTTATGCTTTCTTTGCCTTTATTCTGATCATTCTCCTTATTTTGTTCCTGCTACTGCTCCTTTGTGGATTATTGTCATTCTTGCTATCTGGACTCATATTCTTATTATGTACTTTATGTCTTTTCTTCTTTTTAGGGAAATGTTGAATTATTTGAAGCTAACTTGAAGAATTATAAGCACTACTGGAAACTATCTCTTCAGCTGCTTTAGTGACATCTGGAGAATTCTCTTTACCTTTGCCAAACCTTTGGGTAACCCAATCTTTTGTACTCATCTTTGCTTCTTCTTCCTGTTTTTCAGAATTAATGACCCCCTCTTTTTTGTTGTTATTTTGGTGCTTTTCTTCCTCACCTTGTAAGGCTTCAAAAGAATTAGAAGTTTGCACTTCTTTTTCTATATTCTCATTCACCTTACCCAGAATATGGCCATACCTATCCCTCTTATACCTATTCTTCCTTGTTAGCCATTGATTATTGTTAATTCTTCCTTTTGCTGCATTATCTGACTTTTGTGGCAGATTGTCATGCTTATTGTTCTCTTGTTCTTTATTGATTCCCTCTGTTTTTTTCTGTCCTTCCTTCTGTTTTGGATATAATTCTGGGCGTTTATTCCAACAACTTTCTTTATCATGTCCTTGAAGACAACATTCAGTACAATATTTAGGCATATAATCATACTCAATTTGAACCCATTTGGATTTAATTTCTTCTATAGATTCATTCTCCTCATTAACTCAAATTCTTTGGGGGTAGTTTTGCTACTAAATCAACCTCTACTTTCACTCTTGCACAGTTGGGTCTAGTGTAATTTTTAGTAGCCATATCAACTGTAAGTGGTTTGCCAACTGCTGAAGTAATAGAAAAAATTGCATCTTTGGGGAAAAAAATTGGAGGCAAATCAGGCATGGAAATCCAAGCTACTGCGACTGTAGTTTCAACATCAGGTTTAAACCATGGGTCCCATTTTAGAGTCCTTATCTACCAATATTTATCCATTGATCCAGTGTAAAATGTTGTTGTTAACAAAAGCTGAATGTATTCTTCAATCGCATGCAACCTTATTAAGATGTGCCTTTCATCCAGAACCCCAATTTTATATTGACTCTTGATTCCACATTGAGATGGAATAATTTTATGTAATACATTAATGTGAGGTTTACCATATGAAAATTTACCAATGATAGAATACTATAAATTCTCTTGCATGATAAGATGTTGTACCTATGACGATTTCCACATAATTGAAGGCTCCCCATGTAGCATAATAATTGGTTTATGAGGAACCCTAATGCAACTAGCATCCAGTACTTTTGATTTCAATAAATCTGCATATTTTGTATTTCCATCTTCTTTTTGAATGAATCGGGTAGTCTCATCTATACTTCGATTGTTGTTATATCTGGTGGAATATTCCCACCGGATAAGGTGGCCATATTGGCCGTAAAATTTGTAAATGACAGATAGGTTATAAGAGATGGGTTGTAGTATAGAGCAAGGGTTTCTTAGGATCTATAACGGATTCTAAGAGATGGGTATGGAGATGTCTATCCAAAAAATATAGGACCTTTTATTCCAAAGATCGGCCTAAAGAATTAAAGGTTGTGTCTGATGTTTCTGCAACATTTATGTTAAAATATTGGCCCTCTAAATTTGCCTAAAAAATATATTATTTTACCTTTACCTTAATGTATAATTTCACTATGTAAAGTAAGGCAAGTAAAGTAACAACAAAACAATTTATTAGGAAATACTCCAACTCATAAAGGGTTAAAAGCACAACTTGCACTTCTATAGGATTTAACTCAAACACCAATATAATTACGATCCTTCAAAAGTTTAGATTACAAATCTTTCTACCATAAGAATTATATTCTCTAATCCTGTACTCAACAACTAGGAATTATAAACTCTCTATACCTCAACAACAAGGACATATAATCTCTAATTCCTCTAACTTAACAACTATGAATTATATAGTTTAATTCCTATAACTCAATAATTACCCTTGTCTAGTGAACCCACTTCTTAAGTTATCCGAAATAAATTTTAATCAACAAAATATTTTCTAAGCAAATAATCTAGGAAATCAATAAGTACAACTCAATAAGAATGATAAATCAAAACTGACACATGAATTGTAATGTTTAATCTTGTCGAACATGTTCACCAATCTATTTCTTTATACTAACAACACTTGAATCTTCAATCCATGTCTTTCAAATATGAACTCCCTCTATTTGATTACATTCAATATTTTTCATTCAATGTAAGTGCCAAAGGATTTTTGTGAAACCATTGGTGCATGTATAGATCTAGGTTTTGTCCTTCTCCAAGCAAACTTCATTTCTTTGAAGGAATCTCATTCCTTGTTTGACATTATTTAAGACCTTTCTTGGAATTCCTTTCCATATGGAATTCCACTATGAAAGGAAACCATTTTTAAGATGCACGGTTGACATACATATGCTCCATCCACAAACCTCAGTTTTGCCAATCATCATAATATACTTGAGCCCAACAAACTCCCCTTTTTTGAAGATGACAAATTTATGCTCCTTGTAGGTTGTGTTCACCCTATTTCTGTCATTTCTAAACAAAATACAAAGGAACAATATTTGAAAAACTAGGTTAGAAATATGTTCCCTACATTTGTTTCCTTAAATTTATCATGCAACTTTGTCAATCATCAAAATCTTCTTATATCTAACAAATTTCCCTTTTTAATGATAATAAACCATTACTTATTGTGTGTTATGTTCAACATGTAACATATCAGTTCTTTAAGCATGATATCAGTAGTAACACATTAGAGGATTTAGTCAGATAAAATGGGTGACAAATATTACACAAGTATACATTTCCTCCTTTTGGCATCATAAAACATTGTTAAGACACAGAGCACACTAAGATGGACAAATTAAACATTCATGGAAACATGGGCTATCACCTATACAAACACTTAAAAGAAATAACTCGATTAGATATAACAAAGTGTTTACAAAGATAAGGAATTGGTCAAAAAGCGAGAAACTAGGGCCTACATTTCCATTAATCATTCATAAAATGAACCACACATCCTTAACAAAAGTAAAAATAATGTAAAGAACTTATGATGAGAACATGAGATGCTTGGAAGAGTCTAAGGATTTTGATAAGGTTGTAGTAGTAGAAAATGAGTAAAGATTCTTCTTAAGTATGTCAGCTTGTGAAGGTTGGCAGAGTTAGTGACCATTTTGTTTTCTATTTTAGCCTTAAGCCAATAATGTTTTTCTCCAAAGGCATCCATATCCATTCCATACTTCACATAAAGCATCTCAACTATCTCAAGACAAAAAGAATGAATGTCAGCTATAATCTCCTTATCTTTAGCCTCTAAAGCAACCCATAAGTGCTGCAACAGAGCATTGGATTCTCGCTAATGAGAAAGAACGACAACCTTGTTAACAATGCTAATCACGTCCTAAGTAGTATGAGATTTGTAGGCTTTAATATGTCAACCTAGATACCTAAATACAAACCCCAACCAGAAACCATAGGTCAAGGCATGTGTTTTTTTTATCTGACCTGCTAATCCTATAGTCACAATACTCCATCAAGTGAGACAAATTATTTTGATCATGAGGCTAGAAACACTATATGAGTGAGGTTAAGAAAGTTAACCTTACTGTGGCTTTGCTGCCTAATCATCATCATCTTGTGCACCACATCAACCAATAAGTGGTTCATAACAATTATAGCTCTTATTTTCATCCAAGCATGTTGAGCATAAAATATATTCATTATATCTACATAGTCATCAATCTCATTCTTAGTGTCAACCAGAACATTTTCATCATAAGTGTCCTTATCACTAAGAAATTTGGTTAAAGGAACCTCTATTTATCATCGTTACTACAAAATTTAGCATCTCTAACTGAAAGTAAAAGTTCATCTAGAAGGAATAGATCTCTTGACTAATTTCTTAAGCATACAAAAAGAACCGAAATTATTTTCTTTATTTTCCTCTTAACAATATCCACCTTACTTTCTTGGTAGAAGGCTTGGCTATGAGAATATCTACATCATCTAACAGCAAAAAGGGAGTGGTAGCATAGACCTATTTATCTTATATGCCCATACTAGACCCATTTCTAATTTTTGAACTCTCAGACACCAATCTACATCTCTGTGGCAATCCAATTTACAACTCAAGATGGCCCTACTCTATCCCACCAGTAGGCAAGTCGTAGCATATCTTAGAGATTGGTTTAATGGAATAACTTGGTGGAAATATGGCCTAAAAGACAAAAATTAAAAATTATAGACTCAAATAGCAATAATACAGTCATAAAGGAGTAATTGATAGATAGAAACCAATAAATATTCGAAGACTCAGTCACGTCGGTACAAGAGCTACTACAATAAACTATAAGTACTGAATAGTCAAATACAATCCATCTCAAAGATGAAAGACTAGACATTGATACATAGAAAGAAAAAGGGATAGTCCGACTACAAAAGCTCACCCAATATCCGAAATCAACACTACAAAAAGGTCAAATTAGTAATGGTAACTAGTACTTCATTCTACACCAAAAAGTTCAGAAGTGTAGTATGAGTACCAAAACCATGGGTATCCAGTAGGTCTCGTCGGTCGACTGAGCTAAATCATGATATAAATGTGATATAATAAAAGGTAACATAAGTTATATGAAGATAAAAATGGCAAACCTATAAATAGGCTCAAACACTGCTGAACATGGAAAAATAAATACATACGAGAATGATAACATGTAGATCATACCATTAACTACAAGATTGGCCCTCATTATCCAATAAGTATAGAAAAGTAAATAACCCAACATAGGTCCGCATAAGGTTAAAGGGTACAATCAAGGAAACTACAACCGAATAACTGTAATTTACCAATTGTCATGCCATAACCAAGAATCGATCCATCCTATATCACATCATAAAAAATCCTCAATTTTGGACTCAAACCAAAATTCAATAGAATCATCATTATTATCACCAATTTTTTCAGACTTGAACCAAAACTTATATCAGCAAAACCATCAGCCATTGCCGGACTCAAACTAGAATACATATTTATAAACTGTATCAATGAGCCATTCTAGTGAGCCATTTCAATAAGCTAAACTCAATAGATTAGACCAATAAATCATAGTTATAACCTATACCTTTACTTATTTTATACACACATACAAAAATTATATTTGCAGGTCTTATCAATAATCATGTCTATAAGTCATATTATTAGTCCTATCTAGAGAGAGTCCACATCGATACTAATATGTATAAGTAATACTATTAAGCATATTCAGAATCCATATCTATAGGACACCCATCACATCTACAAGTTGTAAATCGTATCTATAAGTCACATCATATATATGAGCCATAGAATATCCATAAGACATATAATATATATATATATATATATATATATAATCCATATCATCTATATAAAGCCATGTCAACTATATAAGCCATATCATACCCATAAGCCATATTATATATATATATATATGTATGTATATTTATATGTAAGCCATATCATCTTTATATGTCATATCATACCCATACGCTATATCATGTATATAAGTCATAAAATATCTATGAGTCATTTTATATCTATAGGTCATGCCATACTAATAAACAATATCAAGTGCATAAGTTGTATCTTGTCTATAAGTTATACCTTCTAATCAAGTTGGTAACTAAGTAATTAAGCATGTATAAGTAATACTATTAATCATATTCAGAATCTATACCAATCATTGTAGGTATAAGTAATAAATCATACTTATAAATTATATCATTAATCATACATATGAGGAATATCATTAGTGATACTCAAAATTAGCATCAATCCTTCAATATCAAACTAACAAAAACACAACTATTATATTCAACCTCCTTAAGAATCAAACCTACAATTGATAAGAGTATATCATACGTAAATAAGTCTACAAAGTTATTAAAAGTTAGCCTAAGAAGGGCTGAAGGGGGCCACTTCTAAATTCCAAAATCCTCTTAGGCAACTTCTACCTCAAACTAGGTTAAGGTATCTAAGTTCATTCCTTGATGTTAAGTAAGTCAACGCTTGAAATCGAGCTTCATACTCTACAACAACCATGGATCCTTGCTCCAACCTAAATAACTGATCCCTAAAATGATCCCTAAGGTTGTGATGTATGTACTTCTCCAAGTAGATCTCATAGAATTGTATCCACATCATAGGAAAAGATCCGGTTGGACTTGAATCAAGATCACCTCTCCACCAATGTTGAGCTGCCAAGAAAAAAAAAGTAGTATAACCCATACCACTAGTCTCAACTATGACCAAATCACAGAGCCTATCCTCACAAGAAATAACGAACTCATAAGCATCTTCCCTCAGTGCACTAGAAAACCTAGGCAGAGCTAATCTCTAGAATCTATCCAATATTTTCTACTTCTCCAAAGACATAGTTGCTGGGAAACCACTGGCTGAGTAGCTACCAACTAAGAAAACGCTAGTGCAGGAGGGACCTTAACTCTGGGAGTCATAACTACCGGTTGCATCCTTACCTCAGTATCACTATGATCTATAAACTGTGGACTATTAAATAGTGCACCACCAACCAATCCCAAAAGCTAAACCAAACCATCCCTAAGAATTAAAGAAAAAATAAATATAAGTGGAGCCTAGGCTAGTCCCTGGCCCGTCGCTGGCTGGGGAAAAAGAATCTCCAGCTCAAGAGCGAGAATAGGGTCTACTCAAGACCCCCTATCCAGGAACCTAGTTGGGAAACATCTCGTAGTTGTCCACGACTTGTAGGTTATTCACAAATAACAAAAGGATCTATATGTTCAATTCCTATGTCAAACCTACCATCGAAAGATTATATCATACATAAATAACTCTACTAGGTTATCACAAGTCTTTGCCTAAGGTAGGCCGAAGGGGGTTCTAATCCCTAAAATCCTCTAAGGTAACTTCTACCCCAGACTGGTCTAAGGTATATAAGTTTATTCCTAGATGTCAAGTAAACCATAATTATCCCTAAGTAATCCTTCCCAAACGTGAATAACTTAGGTAATCCCACCTAGAATTATAGAAACTAAGGCAATTCCCTTAACTTAAGCAATTAAGGACAATTCTACTCTAACAAGAAAAATTAAGGCAACTTTACCTACCTTTATTATTTAAGGTATTTCCATTCTAAATATATACCGCGAAGTTCAATCCACCTAAGCCATGAATTACTATGCTAGCTACCCTAAGTTTGTGTTTTCAAGTTAGCGTAACGACCCAATTAAACCAAATACTCTCATTCATACATCGAACACCTAAATGCCACCCCATATGTAGCATCATTTTATAAATCACATGTTATCTTAAAATTATTTGAAACATATGGTAATTATCTGAATATTTTAGAACATATTCTACAATTCATTACTTTACTATTTACCTTACTTCTAAGCTAGATGGTGCGCCCTATAAATATACAATTCTAAAGGCTATATGGAATCGGATCTTAACTCAGAGGCCAAGGCCTCAACCAAAGTTTGCTGCAAGGGATGGAGTATGTGCGTATCAACTATGCCACAGGGCCGTCGCCAAAATACAATCTCCCTTTCGAGTAACATTAAACCATGTCAGCAAATCATGGTTTTGGTCAATGAGTAATCTAATTTGTTCCTTCAACGGGTAACCATCTAACTCTCTGAAGTCCAGTTTTAGATTTTTTAAAACATATCTTTTTTTTCTTAAAAATTATTTCTCTTTTATTATTTTTGGGCATGGAAAAATAGGGTATCGTCATACCCAGACTTGCAAGTCATGTCACAATATCTCTACTACCATTATCTTATTTCAAAAGTTGTTTATTGACCACCCAAAAGCTCTACCATTTGAACACAAGTTCATATTTCAAAATAGATAGAAACCAAACCATTGTGAATACTTACTCTACGATGGTCTTTCATTTAAATCACTTTAAAGCCAGTCTAAATAGGAATCATGATCATTACAAAATGAGCAAAACTTTCTTTTCTTATCTCATGAAAAATAGTACAATTTATACATAATGGGCTAAAAATATTTAACAACTTGCATAACCTATTCTCAACATGAAAAATTGATAAAATAACATAGCAAAGGAGGGAATTACATATCTGATGCTCTCATTTAAATTTAGAATCTAAACATCACATGGTCACACAAAAATAATACAAATTTTTTGGCTTCATACCATAATTTTTGCAACACTTTATCAAGATATAACAATTTCAATACAATTTTATCAATGATCTTAAAACAATTTAGTACATACACATAAATAATCTTTAAAACTAATTTGAAAATAGTAAATCCTGGCCCATGGGGTTTAAGATAGTTCCACATAGCTTAAGTTTCTTATCTTTATATATGAAACCCTATTTTTGATAGGTTCTTGAGACTCTTGAACTTGAAAGGCTTGAATTCTAGATTATTTGGAGGAGAAGAGTTGAATTTTGTTCTTGGGGAATGGGAGGGTTTTTACGTGAGTTGATTTGAGGAAGATGGGCCAATAATGCCCTTTTTTGAGTTATAAATTGTATTTGGACAGCTAGGGTTGAGAGGAAATGACTAAACTGCCCCTTGTCCTCTTTTTTCTGGTGGAAATTACCATCATGGTGCGACCCCTAGTAGTGTTGAATAGCCACTGTGGCACGGGGATCTCACAACCCACAAAAATGGTCATCACTTTTCACTCAGATATCAGATTAAGATAAAATTTGTATCGTTGGAAATCTAAATCAATTATATATCATTTGGTGGTTCTTGAGATGAAAAATTCTATATATATCAAAATTTATATGCGTTCAAAGTCGACCCTTGTAGAATCAAATACCAAATTTTGGACGAACCAAAGGTTCTTAGCTCAACTTCTCTCTGAGTGATTTCTATGAACATTTTTCACCTTAAAATTAATTAAAACACGAGGATAAAAATCATGACACATAAATTTAAGTATACATCATAGGGTTGGAGATTACACATGTAGGAATGACGGTCCGACTTCTATCTCAAAAATTCAGGGTATTACATTATCTCCCTGTATGAATCATTCATCCCCTAATAATGGGTAGGGAATTGTTGAAGCTATAAACGTGTAGAATAAGAATGTAATATCTCATTGAACATTTTTTCTCAATTAAATATGCAAAGGAATCAAAAGAGCTTTATGATAACCCCTAGTGAAACGTGTAAGCACGAAGAATGAGGTAATCCGACTTTACCTAGGAATGATCTTGCATATGAGATTTTATGAATCATAATCATCACAACATAAGGCATGAGTTGATTTGATAATAATAGGCCTGATTTACATTGGTACTAATCATGAAATAAGGTTTCGCAGAAGTTAGGGATAGAAGAATTATCCACTTTTCATAATACAATAAATAGACTTAAACTTAAAGACCATACTTGGCTATGCCCTAACATTAAACAACATACTTTGTCCTTTCCATCTTACATTTCGACCATCACACATCTAACCAAAAGGGTTTGAGTCCCACTGCATCATATATCTAGGTTGAAGCCTAACTCAGAGAAAAGAGGTGCTAGTTTAATCTATGGGACCCCATATAAGAATATTACTTCACCTTATCACTACCATCAAACACCTCCAGTTTTTGATTCAGGGAATACTAACCACATAGTTCATGGTTATGTTTTTATCAATCACAACATTCAGTCCTATCATTACTACACCCACTTCATGGATTTCCCCCAACTAAGACCAGTAAATTCAATCACTTTCACAAAGATTTATGCAATATAACTCCTTTCTTAATATTTCTCATAATGAAAGTCCATCCCCTTCTTTACCCTATCACCAATAACCTTAGCTCAAGAAATCACATGAAAATTTTCACTTTTAAGAACATCTATTCACCTATCTAACACATTACTACGCTTCCATAATCAACATAACTAACATATGGAGGGTCATTAAAGGACCCAAGCACAAGCATCATGAAGGAGAGAAACACTACTCAATTATAACCCATATTTGTTAATCTACTCAAGGTGGGACATGAGGTGAAAATATGATATCATTATGAAGTACTTCCTATATCAATTGTCTGGATCATAAATAGAGAGTCATTTAGACATAAAATTACACAACATGAGTTCCTAGGACTGGGCACAATGAGAAACATGTGAGCATATATCATGAGAGGTATAACATGAAGACAAAACTCAAGGGGTCAATGGATGAGACAAGGATTTCCACTTAAAGCTATTGCTTATTATTTTCAGAGCTATGATAGTCATGAGTTTGCATAAACTTGATTGTTTTATTTAAACCCGACATAGGATAAATCGATAACATATAGAAATATTTTTTCTTAGGTCCAAGCATGATTTGAGACATGGATTTATTTATAGATCATGAACAACATAGCATGGGTCTTGAATACTTGAAAGATTTGGTTACTGAGACATCATTGCTTCTCATTTAGTGGTCGGATCATAACATAAGTTGCATAGATAACTCAGACCTTGGGCATAGGCATGAATTTAATATATAAGACATTTTTAGAATATCTTCATTAAATTGAAATAGGAGGATCTTGCTTGAATAAGAATAGATTTTTTCATAACCCCTTCCTAAAATTGGACACCTCAAGAAAATTTGGGAACTACCTTAATTTACCATCTCCCCCTTAGATGAAAGTGACAATCCTAGACTTGAGGACAAATCTTCTCACCAAATCTACAAGAAGAACACTCAACATAATGGGGTCTCGCCATACACATAACCGTTAAAATCCCCCTAATAAACTATACAATGAAGACATTGCTTTCTGAAAAGGCTACTCTTAACTTTTTCTAACCTCTATAGCTATCACCCTATCACTCCCGCTCTTGTGAGCATACACATCCACACTCCTTATCACATAATAAATCATTCTTCACTACTTGACAAGCCAACACTAGACGTCTACTCACATACCTACAATCTTAACAAAATTTGTAAAACTATACCAAAGGTATACATTGCCTGTTGATGTGTGAGCCCATGCTAACACATTTGAAGATTTTAACTTTAAATAATTGTGAGGTTTTAAGAAATATTTGTTGTTTTTGATTGCTTTTAAGGTGTTAATATAGATACAAGTGATCGGGGAGGAAACCAAAGGAAAGAAGAATAAATTAGCTAAAATCTAGTGTAAATAAGTTGAAGTATAGCTGACGTCAATTCTGAAGTGCCGTCTTACATGGGACAGGCTGTCAAAGTTGCCGTCAAGCTTAGACAGAACCTAAGAAAGAGTGCAATTTGAGCGTTATCAAAAATAAAACTCAACTAGGTTGGGGTCGATCCCACAGGGAATAAGGTGTGAACTTCAATTTCTTTATGAAATACTTTACTGGTAGTTTACTGTTTTCGAAGATGGGGGTTTAAATTTCATAGAGAGTCAATTTTCACTTCCAATATTTTAGTGTTGTAATCAACATAAATGAGAAAGCAAAGTTATGTTCACCATGGGTATTAGGAGTTAACAAATACTAGGTAATTCTTGGGATTCTTGGAGTAAGTAGAAACAACAGATTATCCCTAACTATGATACTGTCTGACTTATCTATCGACCTCACCAGACAATTTATTATCTAATTCTCTCAAACTTAGATAACTTATCTATTTCCAATAGGCTGTTATCTCAGGTAGATTAATCCAATTATGGCATCACTAATTAACCAGAAAGTTGGTAGCTTCCGAGTCCCAGTTGATAATTCACGTCCTCTAGTCTATTTTTCCGTTAGAAGTAAATAAAACCTATGGCATAATCTAATGTTTGTAACCAATAGATTTCAGTCAAAACAACAGAATTTCAAGATGTCCTACTACTCTTTGAATCCGTTAAATGCCTAGTAACCTATCAGACCCAAATCCATGGATCCCATAACTCCGACTAATGGAATTAGCCACTCATGATTTGATGAACAAAATAACAAGTTGAATTCATCATAATAAGGATAAACTTATGAATGGATGAAAAACAACAAGTAGTTTCTTCAATTTACTCACGAGATAGAAACCCAAAAATAGTTGATAAGTGCTTTTTTTTTAAAGAACCAAGAAAAATATTTGATGGTAAAGAAGAAGCATTGTTACGTGCTTCTCTTCAGAATTTTTTCTCTCATAATTAATGATCGATCCCTAAAAAACCCTAAAATAAGTCTTTAAATAGTCAACCCTAAATAAGGAAATAAAATTAAAGTTTTAGTTTTCTCATCAGATTGGACGACGTCGATCCTGACGGCGTGTCAGATGTCTTACGATGTGTACTAGATATCATCAAAGGTTCCAGTGAATTGTTATCTTTTGACTCTTCAAATGGCAAACCTGATGATATTTCAAAATTCTTGATGGTGCGTGACAACTGCCATCGCAACTTCATTGGAAATTAGTATTCTCTACTTCTGGTTGACGGTGATTTTGATGCCATGTCACATATTTGATGGCCCATCCTAAACGTCGTCATATTTCATCTTAATTTTTTAGGTTCTGTTTAAGCTTGACGGCAACTTTGACAGCCTGTCCTATGTATGACGGCGCTTCAGAATTGCGTTAGCTATACTTCTGCTTATTTACACTAGATTTCAGCTGATTTATTCTTCTTTCCTTTGGTTTCCTCCCCAATCACTTGTATCTTCATTAACACATTAAAAGCAATCAAAAATAACAAAAGTTGCTTAAGACCTCCCGACAGACGTACCAATGTGTGAGCCGATGCTAACATATTTGAAGCTTTTAACTCTAAATAATTATGAGGTTTTAAGCAAATTTTGTTGTTTTTATTAATTTTAATGTGTTAATGCAGATACAAGTGATCGGAGAGGAAACCAAAGGAAAGAAGAATAAATTAGCTGAAATTTGGAGTAGATAAGCTGAAGTATAGCTGATGTCAATTCTGAAGCACCATCATAAATGGGACAGGCTATCAAAGTTGCCGTTAAGTTTAGACAAAACCTGAGAAACTGAGATAAAATGTGATGACATTTAGGATGGGCCTTTAAATATTTGACGTGGTATCAAAATCATCATCAACCAGAAGCAGAGAATACTAATTTCCAGTGAAGTTGTGACGGTAATTATCATATGCCGTCAAGAATTTTGACACGCCATCAGGTTTGCTGTCTGAAGAGTGAGAAGATAATAATTCATTGGAACCGTTGACGATATCTCACACACGTCGTCAGACATCTGACATGCAATCAAGATCGTTGTAGTCCAATCCAAAGAGAAAACTGAAACTTTAATTTTATTTCCTTATTTAGTGTTAACTATTTAAAGACTAGTTTTAGGGTTTTTTAGGGATCGATCATTAATTATCAGAGAAGAACTTCTGAAAAGAAGCACGTAACATTGCTTCATATTTACCATCAAATATTTTTCTTCTTTCTTTAAAAAAAAGACTTATCAACTATTTTTGGGTTTCTATCTCATGAGTAAATTGAAGAAACTACTTGTTGTTTTTCATCCATTCATAAGTTTATCCTTATTATGATGAATTTAAATTGTCATTTCATTCATCAAATCATGAGCAGCTAATTCCATTAGCCGGAGTTATGGGATCCATGGATTAGGGTCTGATAGGTTCCTAGGCATTTAACTGATTCAAAGAGTAGTAGGACGTCCTGAAATTCTATTGTTTTGACTGAAATCTATTGGTTGCAAACATTAGATTATGCCTTAGGTTATATTTGACTCTAATGGAGCAATAGACTAGAGGAAGTAAATTATCAACAGGGAATCAGAAGCTACCAACCTTCTGCTTAATGATTGATGTCGTAACTGGATTAATCTACCTGAGATAACATCCTATTGGAAATAGATAAGTTATCTAAGTTTGAGAGAATTAGATAATAAATTGTCTGGTGAGGTTGAGAGATAAGTTAGACAGTATCATAGTCAGTGATATTCTGGTGTTTCTACTTACTCCAATAATCCCAAGCATTACCTAATATTTGTTAACTCCCAATACCCATGGTGAAAATAACTCTGGTTTCTCATTTATGTTGATTACAACACTAAAATATTAAAAGTGACAATTGACTCTATGTGAAATTTAAAGCCCCATCTTCAGAAATAGTAAACTACCAGTAAACTATTTTGTAAACAAATTGAAGTTCACACCTTATTTTCTGTGGGATTCGACCCAAACCTAGTTGGGTTTTATATTGAAAATGATCGCTTACACCCATTCAAGAGTGTAATTTAAGTGTTATCAAAAATGGTGCTGTTGTCGGGGAATACGATTGTAGACTAAAAGTTTGTATGCAAAAATTTGCTGATAGTTAAGCTTTCTTGATTTACATTTATTTGTTGTTTTTGTTTATCATAGGTACTGTGTTGTTTTTGCCAAACACACGAAGTTCTAGAGAACCACTATTACCAATTAATCCAGAACCTCAACTGATAGAAAGAATGGATGAACAACAGAAAGCAAAAAGACTAGCTACTATGGCCAAGGCTCAGGTGAATGTGCAAAATTTGGGTCAACAAGCACGTCACCATAACCCTGATGATAAAGATTTGGGTGATGAGGAATTGCTAAATCCTCAAAAACCTAAGGCGAGTTGAGCAAGTTGCTGCACCAGTGTAGCAAAACATCAACAGAAATCGTCCAGTTCGAGAAAGATATGGGCAACAACCTATGCAATATAAGGCTGATAAAGATGATGAAGAAATGGACGGAGCTGGTGCAATGGGTGCTATCACTCCTCTACCGTTGGCACCAGGTGCAAAATTCAGCATAACAAGTACCAGATCTAACTCTTGAATCTGAAGGGGTTATTTGGAGGCTTGCCTGGTGATGATCCTAACATGCATTTGGTGAACTTCATCACCATTTGCAAGTCCTTTGACAATCCAGGAGTGAGCCAGAATGCGATCAGGTTGAGATTTTTTACTTTGTCTCTATCTGGGGAGGCAACAATGTGGTTGAATAAGTTAGATCCCGATTCTATAACCAACTAGAGATAGTTAAAATACACGTTCCTAGAACGGTTCTTTCCACCCTCCAGAAGGGTACAGTTGAGGGACGAATATTTATGCATTCGTGCATAGCACCCATGAGAATATTTTAAGTAATCCCAGGTAAAGTGTCATACTAAGGTTTATGTTCATGTAAATAAAGCTAGTAATTCAGTATTAGCAGTCAGACAGACAAATTCGTATGGAATGGTTTCCACCTTTCAATCTACTTACCCTATTCGAATGTCTAGTAAATGTGACTATTCTAAGATGGAACAATAAGGTAGTTGTGTGTTCAGCTCAGTTCATGTATCAAATCTCAGTTTCAGATCCCATATATTCAGCCATGATTTAGTTAGTAGGTGTTTTTTGCATTTCCCTAGTTTTTTCTCAGTATCTCAGCTAGGTCAGCATTCTTCGAGGGATATAATGTACCAAGGGGGAGATGCACTATAACTCCTGAGGTTTCATGTCCTAAAAATCCCAGTTCTTTTCATGTAACTAATCCAGTATGGATTAGCAGGTACTCATAAGTTGACCCTCAAGTTCCAATCTCAGTCGTAAGCCTCATATTCAAGGGGCTCAGTTCAGTGCATGATATTTAGTTTATGTACCATATTCCAGTGTCACTCATGTTCCCATGTTCCCATTCATGTGTACTCTAAATATGATCTTGAGTTCATCATTATTTTTCAGTTTAAGTAATAATTTTCCTTAAGCTTATTCAGTTTTATGTTCAGATTTCAGTTACAAACTTGGTATCAATTACCATTGCATATTAGTTATACATTCATGAGCCAGTTCAATCGTGAATCCATGCATCAGATATGCATGTTCAGTACATAGATTTAGTTTATTAGTAATCTCTATCATGTATTCATGAATCATGCTCAACTATATCCATGCATCAGCTATGCATGTTCAGTATGATAATTCAGAATACCTGTAATATCAGTTATATCATCATATTGCAGATGTTCATGTCTAGTAATTAAGTTAGTCTCTCAGTAATCTCAGTCTCAGCATTCTCATTTAAGGATGAATATTCCCAAGGGGGAGATAATGTAAGACCCCACAAAATCCTAAGCTTAATTCAATCCTTTACGCTTGTCAAGGGGTCTCAGACTTAGAATATTTTAGATAAGTACTTATACTTAGTTTCATTGTAACCTACGAAGGTTTTCAGTCTTATTTTGAGACCTTTATGTCCATTAAATGTTGATGTTTAGGTTGATTCATGATCAGAAATATCCCTATGTATTTTCGGACACATTTTGGATTTTTTGGACTTCATTTAATGCTTCTTTGGGACTCCAAAATAGTGAATCAATGCGATCTTGGCGTGCCGCGTCGACTATAGTGTTGATTATTATTTCCCCAACTACCAGCATTTAATTCCAATAAATCGACATGAACATGGCATGATGCGTTGGCTATCTTCATTGATGTGCCGCATCGACTTGTGCGTCGGTAACCCAGTTTTCAGTCATTAAAAGACCACGTTCTTGGGGGTATTCAGATCTTTTTCTCCCAACCTTCATCCCCCAAAGACACGAAATTTATCCCTAATTCACAAAAATATGCTCACTTTCTCTAAAAATCTCTCAAGAAAAAGCCTTAGGGTTTTCAATTCAAAATTCAAATCTCAAGAATTCTACCATCAATCTTCTTAAAATAAAGCATCAAAGTATGTGAAGTGTTCATTCAAGGGTTCCTTCTACCCTTGGAGTCCAAGAATCTCTTTTGAACTTCAAGTAAATTTATATTATGATTTCCAAGGTTGAAATTAAAGTGTATCTATTATTGCTATTTGGATTAAGTTTCTAATTCATGATTATATATATATGTATCTCATGTGAAATTGATCATTGTGTGTGTAAACTCATGTGAATCCATGATAAACCCTTTACTTGTGAAATTAGAGATGAATTATGATGCTCACTTGTTGTTCAACACTATGTGCATATACTATGTTCACCAAGTGCTTGATAAATTATCAATGTGAACTATTAAGAGAATGAATCATGTCAAGTTAGCTTATGTGCAAGTTATATCATGGAAGTGTTTGTCAAAATACCCCAATGAATGATGATCAA
Source organism: Capsicum annuum (assembly GCF_002878395.1). Taxonomy (NCBI): domain Eukaryota; kingdom Viridiplantae; phylum Streptophyta; class Magnoliopsida; order Solanales; family Solanaceae; genus Capsicum; species Capsicum annuum. The sequence goes on from NC_061119.1 coordinate 100,805,517, forward strand.
GTTGATAGTTTACATGTTTCGTGTTATGCCATGTCACTTAATTTATGCCATCAAGTCCTGGGGGTTCTTGTACTCGACAATTTAGCTGCTTACCTAGAGCCATGGTCAGTCAATAGTATCAATCATAACACAATAAGTAGTACTCTCATTCAGTTACAGAACTCAAGAAAACTTAGTAAAATCCATATTAGTCCAGTCAATTCATTATCCAGTTCAGACCGCGGTAAACTCAGTCAGCTAATAGAATTCAGTAGTATTTTGTCAGTCAATGAAACTTAGTGAACTCAGTTAAGTTCATTTAAACGGTAATACCAGTAACAACTTAGTCTAGCCTAGTACATTTTAGAACTCATCCAGTGTCTATTTCAGTTGGGAGTAGGATTCAGCATTGAGTGAACCCATGGATGGGTACTTACCGACCAGTAGAGGGTGAAATCCTTACAAGCAATCCTTGTGTTCCAGAACTACGTAGCCCATGTAGGTTGAGATATTTCCCTATGAGATTGGTGTTGATATATCTCATTTGAGTTTTCCTACTAGCGAGGGTTAAATGAAGAGCTTCCTGTTAGAGAGGGCTAACTCACAGCTGGTCCTTACCTGTGGCACAGTATTGACACCCTTCCAACTGGAGTTACAGGTTAGACCGAAATCAATTAGAGAAGGGGAATGTAATTTAGATGATTACCTTCTACAGTCTCATTTCCAGTCTCACTCTTAGAATAGAGCTCATTTTAGTTCTACAGATTTAGGACTATCAAACATAGTCACTCAACTTACTAGGGAACTCAGTATGGGTTCCACAATATTCAAAACTGTCAGATACAGTCATTTATATAATTAGTTCAACAATATCTGTAAACTCATATATCAGTTATTAGTATTACGCTTCAGTACTCAGTGTTAGCATGATCTCAGTTACAGTCTATGTATTCACGAATGTACTCTTACTCAGTTATACTCATGTTATTCAGTTATTATTATGAATGCATATGAGCCCATGCATATCAGCCTACCTCACTGAGCATACCAGTATATTCAAAGTACTGAGCATTCTTTTCTTTATGCTATGACGTCTTATATCATAGGTTCAGACGCACGTGCTCCAGAGCACCCTTAGTAGTTCAGATTCTCAGTTTTTAGATTAATGGCGAGTCCTTATAGTTAGAGGACATACTTATTATTTACAGTACTTCAATTTTATTTCAGTACATGGAGTTAGTTGGGGGCTTGTCCCATTAACTCCACAGTTCAGATAGTTAAAGACTTTCAGACTAGAGTATTTTCAGATAGTTGTTCAACTTTTTCAGTACTTATATTCAGTTTTGGTATTTTGATACTACATTTAGATTTATTTACAGATTTGAACCTTATGGCGTATGTTACTTTCTATTTCCACAATCATTACAGTATCTATTACACATTTATCACAGCACGTCCCAGTCATGGGTTAGCTTGTGGTCCTTCAGGTTTATAAGCACCGTGTAGCATCCAGGATACAGACTCGGGGCGTTACACACTACTCTTAAGCATGACATCTGCAATAAGAATTTTGAAAGGGACTGAATACACTTCATACCCCAGGCTAAAATACATGATGGATGTAGACTGGAGTATAAGCTTAAAATAATGCACTTTAAAGCACTTATGGACTCCTCTCAAGTCTTTGTGCAATTTTATAATCATTTATGACTCAAATAGAAGGGACCACCTCATTTAGACTCTAAGATTCACACTTGAACCAGCTCGACAATGAGACATAGTAAATAAAGTCAGAGTAAAGAAGGAATCTGGATAACTTCCAAATTGACTACACATTGGGACGATCTAAAGCATGAACAAAAATGAACATTCCTAAAAGCCTAGTAGCTTCCTCCTTATAAGTGTGGCGCGCTACACACCCCTAATAGGACTCTGCCCGATGCAATTTTCCAGACACCTTGGGACTATGAACCGTTCTCTAATACCAAATTTTTCATAACCCAAGCCGAGACCCTGGCCACGGTAAGCATCCTGAACCATGTAGGCCCAAGCTCCCTTTTCTATCTGTCTATCATACACAACATTCATATATATAGAGAAATGAAAAAATTTAACAAAATGAAACATGGTAAACCTCTTATTTCACTAAACAATACAAAATGAAATCCACAAACATTCAACAATATCTAACACCAGTCTGCAAAACATCTAACAATTTCAAAACCAAAATCATCTAAAACTAGGACAAAGGCCCTAGTCAGACCATAAATCAAAATTAAAAAACAATGATCTATAAATAGTCCTTCCAAAATAAGGGACGCTCACCAACTGCACCCTTCTAATGGGCAAATCTATGGTTTAGTGGGACCCCATGACTAAGCCTCAGATCCTGAAATGTAAGGGGTACTGGTACGCAAAACAATCCAAAAACAAAATATATATTTTATAAAAACAAAGGTGAGAGCATTTTTTAAATCACATATTATCTTAAAATAGTTTGAAAAATATGAGCATAATCCGAATCTTTGAAAACACATTCTACAATTCATGGCTCTATTCTTTATCTTACTTCTGAACTAGATTGTACACCCTACAAATCATCGATTACACGGGCTATATGGAATCTTTCTTTAACTCAGTGGCCAAGCCCCCAACCCAAGTTTTCCGCAAGGGTTGGAGTATGCATTTATCTGCTACGTCACAAGGCCATCGCTAGCGTACAATCTCTCTTTCGAGTAACATAAACTTGTTTTGGAAAATCACAATTTTGGGAAATGAGTCATCTGAATTGTGCCTGCTTAAGGTAACCATCTAACTCTTAGAATCCTAGGTTTCGATTATTTAGAGCATAGCTACTTCTTCTTAAAAATTATTTGTCTCTTAATATCTTCTTTCCCGGCAAAATAGGGTATCGTCATACCTAGACTTGCAAGTCATGTCACAACATATCTACTGCCATTATCTTATTTCAAAAGATGTTTATTAACCACCCAAAAACTCTACTATTTGAATACAAGTTCATATTTCTAAACAATTGGAAACCAACCCATTCTCAATAGTTACTCTATGGTGCTCTTTATTTTCAATCACTTTAAATCCATTCTAAATAGGAATCATAATCAAGCAAAACCCTCTTTCCTTATCTCGTGAAAAATAGTACAATTTATACATAATAGGCTCCAAACATTTAACAATTCGCATTACCCATTCTCAACATGAAAAATTGATAAAAATTCATAGCAAAAGAGGGAATTACATATCTCATCCTCTCATTTAAATTCACAATCTAAACATCATATGGTCACACAAAATCAATTCAAATTTTTAGGCTTCAAACCATAATTTTTGCAACACTTCATCAAGATGTAACAATTTCAATACAAATTTATCAATGATCTAGAAACAATTTCATACATACACATAAATAATATTTAAAAATAATTTGAAAATAGTAAATCCATGACCATGGGATTCAGGATAGTCCCACGTACCTAAAGTTTCTTATCTTGAATGATGAAACCCTGATTTTGATACTTTCTTGAGACCCTTTAACTTGAAAGGCTTGAATTCTAGATTACTTGGAGGAGGAAAGTTGAATTTTGTTCTTGGGAAAGGGGAGGGTTTTTACGTGAGTTGATTTGAGAAAGATGGGTATATAATGCCTTTTTTTGAGTTATAAATCATGTTTGGATGACCTGGGTTAATGGGAAAGGACTAAACAGCCCTTTGGCCTCTTTTTCCTATGGAAATGACCATCGAGGTGTGACCCATAGTCTGGTTGAATAGCAATCGCGGTGTGGGGCTATCGTGAACCCTTACTACCTCTCATGAAAAAGGTTATCACTTTTCACATGAATATCTTATTAAGGAAAAATTAGTATCATTAGAAATATAAATTAATTATCAATCATTTGGTGGGTCTTGAGATAAAAAAATTCTCCATATATCAAAAGTTATATGCATTCAAAGTACACCCTTGTAAAATCAAATACCATACTTTGGACGAACAAAAATTTCTTAGCTCAACTTCTCTGTAATTGATTCCTATGAACATTTTTCACCCCAAAAGCACTTAAAACATGAGGATAAATATTATGACATATAAAGTTAAGTACACATCATGGGGTTAGATTTTAACTTGTAGGAACGACGGTTTGATTTCAAGCTCGAAAATGTAGGGAGTAACATTATCTCCCCCTAGGGATCATTCTTCCCCGAGTAATGGGTAGGGACTTTTTGAAGCTCTAAAATTGTAGAATAAAAATTTAATATCTCGTTGAAAATTCTCATAAATAAAATATGCAAAGGCATCAAATGAGATTTATGATAACCCCTAGTGAAACGTGTAAGTACGAAGCATGAGTTAATGAGACTTCACATAGGGATTATCTTGCACATAAGTTATATGAATCATAATCATCATAACATAAGTCATGAGTTGATTTGATGACAATAGACCTGATTTACATTGGTACAAATCATGAAATAAGGTTTGAAAAAATTAGAGATAGAAGCATTCTCCACCTTTCATGATACAATTAATAGACTTAAACTTAAAGACCCTAGTCGGCTATGACCCAACATTAAACAACATACTTCATCCTTTCCATCTTACATTTCTCCCATCACACATCTAACCATAAGAGTTTGAGTCCCACTACATGGTACTTCTAGGTTGAAGCCTAACTCAAAGAAAAGTGGTGCTAGTTTAATCTATCTGACCCCATATAAGAATATTACTTCACCTTATCACTACCATAAAACACCACCGAGTTTTAATTTAGGGAATACTAACCACATAGTACATGGGTTGTTTTTTCATCAATCAGAACATTTAAGCCTATCATTACTACACCCACTTCATGGATTTGTGCCCACTAAGACTAGCAAATTCAATCACTTTCACAAAGATTTATGCCATATATCTCCTTCCTAACTATTTCTCATAATGAAAGTCCATCCCCTTATTTCCCCAATCACCAATAACGTTAGCTCAAGAAATAACATGAAAATTTTCATCTTTAAGAACATCTACTCGCCTACCTAATACATTACTACACTTACACAATAACCATTATACTAATATAAGGAAGGTCATTAAAGGACCCAAGCACAAGCATCATGAATGGGAGAAACACTACTCTATTATAGCCTATATCTGTTAATCTACTCAAAGTGGAACATAAGGTGAAGATATGATACCATCAAGAAGTGCTTCCTATATCAAGTGTCTAGATCACAATAAGAGAGTTGTTTAGATGTAAAATTACACATCATGAGTTCTTAGGACTAGGCAAAGTGAGAAATATGTGATCATATATCATGAACGGTATAACATAAAGGCAGAATTCAAGAGGTCAATGGCTGAGACAAGGATTACCACTTAAAGTTATTGCTTCTCATTTTTAGAGCTATGATAGTCATGAGTTTGCATATACTTAATTGCTTAAGCTAAACCTGACATAGGATGATTCAGTGACATAGAGAAACATTTTTTCTTAGGTCTAAGCATGATGTGAGATATGGATTTTTTTATGGATCCTGAACAACATAACATATGGCTTGAATACTTGAAAGATTGGGTTACTGAGACATCATATCAGCAATTACCGGAGTCAAACCAAAACTCATATTTACAAACTGTGTAAATGAACCATTCTACTTATCCACTTCAACAATTTAAACTAAATAGATTATACCAAAAATTCATAGCTATAACCAATCCCCTTACTTATTTTATACAATGAAACAAGAAATATATTCACAGGTCTCATCCATAATCACGTTTGAAAGCCATATTATGAGTCATATCCAGAGTTCACATTGATACTAATGTTAATAAGCAATACTATTAAGTATATAAAAAATTCATACCTATAGTCATATTCATAATCTGCCCATCATAGCTACAAGTCGTTAATCGTATCTATGTCGCATTATGTCTATGATCAATAGCATATCCATAAGCCATATGATATATAAGTAATATCATCTATATAAGCAATATCAACTATACAAGCCATAATCTACTTATAGGGTATATATATAAATACATATATAGACATGCCATATAATCCTTATATGTCATATCATAACCATAACCTATATCATGCATATAATTCATACTATATCTGTGAGCCATTTCATATCTATAGGTCATATCCTATTTCTAAGAAATATCAAGAACATAAGCCCTTTCTATTCTAACAACTATATCTTTAATCACATCAGTATCTATTTCATTAAGCTTGTCCATAAGACATATTATTAATTATATTCAAAAGACATACCAATAATCATAGAATAAGTCAAACATCATACTTATTAATTATATACTTAATCATACATATGAGCAATATCATTAGCGATATTCAGAAATTAGCATCAATACTTCAATATCCAGCTAACATACTAAACAATTATATTCACCCTCCTCAAGTGTAAAACCTACCATTGATATGATTATATCATACGTAAATGAGTCTATAAGGTTATCACAAGTCTTGGACTATGGTGGGCCAAAAGGGGTTCTAATCCCAAATATCTTTTAAAGAAACTTCTATCCTAGACAATTCTAAGGTATCTATGTTCATTTCTAGATGTCAAGTAAACCATAATATGTCTTATGTAAGTAATCCTTCCCAAATAAGAATAACTAGGACAATCCAACCTTGAGTAATAGCAACTAAGGAAATTCCCTTAACTAAAGCAATTAAGGACAATTCTATTCTAACATGAATAACTAGGGCAATTTCACCTACCTTGTGTAATTAAGGCATTTCCATTCTAAAAATATACCATGTAATCCACCTAAGTTGTGAATAACTACATTAGCCAAATGGCCTAATTAAACCAAATACTCTCATTTATACCTCCAACACCCAAATCCTATCCTAGATCAAGAATAATATCATAATTATACTTTGAGATAGCTCAATCTATGAAGAAGGATAACTTAGCCTACTTAGGAGTCAAAACAAAAACTCAAAGATTCCGTTAAATCACCAATTTCCCCTTCTGAAAAGCTTCCCCAAGGTGACACACTATAAAAATAATAATTTATTCATTAAAGTGAGAATAATGATACCAATATTTCATAATTTTTCTTTGGGTCCAAAATTACGTGTCAATCCCATGTGGGGTCTATTTATGGAAATCGTATTTCTAAAACTAGATCAACTTCCCCCTATGCTTGGTCGTGTCGGGTATCTCAAGTAAAACTAAGACAGGAGACCACCCCCAATACCCTAACTATTGACCACCTTTCACCTAATGTTGGATGAATTTTGAACATATAACAAAATAAGATAATGTCAAACTAAAGATATTGTAATAAGTCTATAACCAAAACTAAAATCCACAACCAATAAAGCACCCTATACCAATCTCAATGCCAATACGAATACCAATTCTAATACCAATACTTACCCCACCCATGCCTATAGTAGTCCAAAAAAGCCTCTAGTTAGAACAAAAAAATATTCCATCACGACCATAGTAAAAAAACAAAAGAACTAATAATTACATAAAGAAAGCCATAGCATGAAATAGGGTTTTCTAGAGTATGGAAGCTCACAACTTTAGTCAAACTTAAAAGTTGTCCTCAAATCACCAACTCACTGAGTAGAAGAAGTAGAAGTATGGCCAGTTCCTGCATAGCATAGGGATACAGTGCCCGAAGATAGTTATCGAGGTGAATGCTACCATTTTACTCATGGTTAAAGATAAAGTAATATCCTCAATTCAAAACCAAATCAAACCAATACGAATAATCATATACAATTACATATATACATATATACCGTGTAAGGATAGGGAAAAAGGTTTAGTATGCATCTTAAAACATTAGTCTGGGTTGTGTAGATTTACCATCATAAATCCACCCACGGTCTATATGAGTCCAGTGTTACCTACTAAATAGGGGCAGTGCATGTAGAGATTTAATAGATGGTTGGGTATTTACTTTTACCCTTCGCCCTCTATGATACACATAAACATGTATGTTCTTGGGGACCCATATGTCGGTAAGCGTAAGTTTCTAGTGTACGTTTTTTGGACTCACACTTTCATGGCTAGCTATCAGAACCCCCATTATTTCCCAATTAAAACAATTTAAACATAACCAAACTACTAATTTAAGAATTCAATCATCAAGGCATTATTAAGGGGTATCATCATACTTACTATAGCTTGCAAGTAATATCATTATGAAAACACTTAGGGGATTCCTATGTACCCCACAAACTCCATTATTAAGATCACTTTAGGGATTCTCGTGTACACCATAAGGTTTTTATAAATTATTCACTTGGGGGATTCTGGTGTACCCCACAAGGTTTTATAAACTATCCTTAACCATTTAAAAATTTATTCCACACATGTGTTTCAAGAATAAGTCAAACCAAACACTTTGGGGATTCCATTGTACCCTTAATTTAATTTCCCACCTTTCTCACAACTACTAACCAATTTTATAGTACAAGTTTTTGGTTATAACCACTTCAAAAGTAAAAGTTTAGAGAAAATTACAATTCTTAAGTTAAACCACCATACCCATGCACCCACATGTTCAAAACCATATTTAAAACATGTAAAAATATTATTCAATAATAAGCATTCAAAACTCCCAAACTTTATTTCAAACCATAAAAATACCATGAAAGTACTACATTAAAACACGTGATTTTAATAAAATAAAAATGAGGGAGGAATAGCATGCCTGAAATGCCTAGAAATTTGAAAGAGATAGCACCCTTAGAACCCTAGATGATCACTTTCTTTGAAACCCTTTCCTTAGCTTATATAGAGAGTTTAAGAAAGAATTTTTAGGAGTGTTGTATTGGGAATGATACAATAATAAAGTTCCAAGGTAGGTTTTAAGTTGCGGGACCCAACAAGTTAAAGCAGGAAATGTCCAAAGTTCCCCTAACTTAAAAGCTAAAAAAGTGTCGCCTTTGACTACGAGTAAATCATTGAATCATAACTACTCCTTGCGACTCATGACCTAGATTCATAATCAAGACAGTGACCAAGACCCACATACACTATCAACCTTATGACTCAACCACCCAACTTATAACCAGTCCATACGACTCATATAGTCTAGTCCTATACATCATAGAAGTCAAATATGTTAGATACTAGAAATTCTATGATTTCACCTTAGGACTCATAACCTATCCTCAGGGATCTTAGTGATTCTCTCCTAATTAGAGCAAAGTCAAGTGACAAACTTACTGATCTCTTTATGGCTCATCCTAATGACCCATTACTAGTCGTTACAACTCGTATCCCTAAGTTGTAACCAAGGAAGAAACCCAAAAAACATCTATGAAAACACTATGAATAGGGCTTCCTGACCTGTCAAGACACCATATGACTCGTATAGTCAATTTGTAATCAAGGCAGTGAGCTCAAAGCACAAAATATTTTCAAGGGACAAAATCCAGATTGTTCCAAATAATTTAGTCTCCTAGGCAACAAACTTCTTAATTTTTACTCTTTTATCCATGGCTTAAGTTTATGAACCTATTATATAAAGAGACACATCTCTCTGATATGGGATGTAGCAAAATGCTTGATTGATGATATAAATTTTGAGTAATAGTTTTAATATTTATGTTATTCATATATGCCTATTAACAATGTGATATTAATTTTGAATGATGAATTAGGTACATGAACTCTAACTTGATTCTCTTTCATGATTATTAACCTTAGCCCTTGTGGCACTTGTTCTTTACTTTAGCCCTAGTGGGGCTTATTTTTTACTTTAGCTATTGTTGGGCTTCCACTCTATTATTGACATTAATTTAGATATTATAATGATATGATGATACCCACTAAGGCTGGAGGATATTAAGATTATATAATGATACCCATCAAGGACGGAAGATATTATGATGATGTGATGATGCCCGATAATATCGAAGGATATTATAATGATATGATGATACCCGACAAGGCCAAAGAATGTTATGGTAATATGATAATGCTTTGCATAGCTAGAGGATATTATGATGATATAGAAATACTAGGAAAGGATGGAGTATATTATGATGATATGATGATGCCCAACAAGGTTAGAGGATAATTATATTGATGTCCATATGTACACATCTACCCATTTGAGTCTAGCTAGCCCTATGTATGGAAAATATATCTATATACCTGGCAAAGCAGGAGGATGATTATGATAAGGTTGATGATAATGATGGTTTTGAGGATGATGATGGTTATGATGATGATGATGTTTGTAGTACTATGAATTTCGTTGCATTTATTATTATATGCACATTGCCTATCACTATTATGTCCCTATATTTATCAGCTTGTATAGAAGGTTTTCATAGATATGGGTGATTATTATGCCTTATGGTGTGTTGTTTATTGATTGAACCTTCTAAGGATGGGGTGGTAGGGGACTGTGATAGGATCGATTAGATATTTAGTTGTTTGGACTAGCCGGTTACTCGCATTTTTATTAACATTATCATTATCATTGTTATGGCCAATTTATGATAAATTGGTCATCAATTTGGTATCGATACTTGAGGTATGATTCTGACCTCTTATCTTACCATTATATTATTATTTATGACCAACTGATGACTTGTAGGGATTAGAACCTTGAATATTCTAGCAACAACTCCTGCTATGATTATGAGGTCTTAAATATCGAGTCTAATGACTTAGGTTGTTCTTTAAGTAGACCTTAGTTATTTACTTATATATATACATATATATATATTTGTATATATATGCACTCTTAGCTATATATAGCTATGGTATTACTATATATCCCTCTTTTTCTTCATTTTCTCAAATTGTATACTTATTTTTTGGCCTTGTATACTTGTATATATTCTTTTTCTTCTCTTATTTTCATATTGGCCAGTGATATATGGTATAGTGTTGAGATTCCTAAGTATGGCTAGAATAGGATAGTGTATTTTTACTACTTTCTTAGCCTTAATATGCTAGTCTCTTGGACATGAATATGATATCTTATCCTTATTATCTCATTAGTTGTCTTATACGGTTCCTGGATATTTGTGTTTAGTTTTTCATTCTATTTATATGTTATTTATAGCTGCAATATCTTCAGAGATTAGTCGGCAGTTTCCTACTTGCAGAGTGTATGGTTTGTCAGAAAGTAAAGGTTGATCACTTGAGGGCTAGTGGATTGTCTCCAGAGATTGATTTTCCTGTGTGGAAAAAGAAAATAATTAATATGGATTTCATTACCAATCTTCTGCATTCTCATAGTCAGTTTGATTTAATTTGGATCATTGTAGATAGGATGACAAAGTTTACTTAGTTCTTACCTTTGAGGACTACTTATTTTTATAGAGGACTATGCTAAGCTTTTAATTTAGGAGATCATCAAGTTGAATAGTGCACCTTCTTCTATTATATTTGATTGAGGTACGCAGTTCTCATCTCTTTTTTGGTATTTATTTTGAAAGGATCGGGGACGATGGTAAACCTTAGCACCACTTTAAACCCTCAGGGAAAGCAGAGAGGACTATTTAAACTTTGTAAGACATTCTGAAGTATTGTATGATCGATTTTGGTGGTAGTTGGATTGATCATTTACCTCTCATAGAGTTTGCATGTAATAATAGCTATCACTCGAGTATTTAGATGGATGTATTTGAGGCTATGTATAATAAAAGATTTTGGTCTCCTATTGGATGGTTGAAATTTAGTAAGGCAAGGTTATTTGGTCCTTGCTTTGTTCATCAGGCTATGGAGAAGGTAAAGGTGTTCAGGGATAGGCTTAAAACTGCCCAAAGTTACCAAAAGTCCTACGCAGATGTAAGGTGAAGAGAGTTGGATATTTATGTTGGCAGTTGGGTATTCTTAAAGGTGTCTCCAATAAATGGAGTGATGAGATTTAGAAAGAAAAAATAGCTCAGTCCCCAATATGTTGGCTCGTACTTGATCTTGAGAAGAGTGGGCAACATTTATCATGAGTTGAAGTTTCCTTCTATTTTGGGTTACATTCATCCTGTCTTTCATGCTTCGTTGTTGAAGAAGTTGTGGGTGATTCTTCCTTGGTTGTTCCTTTAGAAAGTATTGGCATTTCGGAGTTCTTATCTTATGAGGAAGTCCCATTTGAGATTTTAGATTAGCAAGTCCATTGGTTTAAAAGTAAGGATATGGATTTGGTGAATGTTTAATAGTGGAATCATAAGGTTTAAGAAGCCACTTGGGAAGATAAAGAGGACATGAAGTCTAAATATCCATTCCTATTTTCATCTAGGGATAATCATGTAAAAAATATATGTATTCCTTAATATCTTTATTTGTGTCATTGTTGAATGTAAGTGTGGTTGTGTTCCGTGTTAAATCGGTCTAATGGATGCCCTGTATCATTATCTGGGGGTGAATAATCCTAGGAGGGAGAATGTAACATACCTAATTTTGGTCTCTAAATTTTTTTGAGTTTTTGAACTTATTGTCAAATCTATGACTCACCTTATGAATCATAAGGTGTCCTTATGAGCCATAGGAGAAAAATCATCATACGACCAGTGAGTAGTGTATATCCTACTGTCTTGATTAATACTAGAGGTCACAAGTCATAAAGATTCATTAAGCGTTATGGTGTCTAAATCATAGGGCGACCAATGTGTACCCCTAATGCTTCTTTCCTAGTTACGACTAGGACCCTACGAGTCATAGGGTGTCTTAATAAGTTATGTGGTGTGAGTATTAGGATCACCAGAGAAGGGTCCCTCGGCTACTGTCAATACTACAACTCATGGTGAAGAGTCATAGTGAGTCCTTACGAGTCGTATAGTGACCCATTATCACTAACGATAATTTTTTCAACTTTTAATGAAGGGCACTCTAGACATTTTCCTCCCTCCATACTTAAACCCCACGTATATAAAACACAAAACATGTATTATTTTCAACACTTTAACATATCAAACTCTCTTTTCTCTCTCAAATTCCCTATTCAAGACAAAGTTAATGTTTTAATAAGTTGATCATCTAAGGGCTCAAGGGTTGATTTCTCTCCATCATTCTCTATTCTTCAAGGCATGTTACTCTTCCACAAGTATTATTTTATCAAAAGTATGTGTTTATAATTGTATCCATGTGATTTAATTTATGATTTTAAATATAGGTTGAGGGTTATTCAACAGTAATAGGTTAATTTTTTTCCCATGCCTTTTATGAATTATGTATGATTTGAATTAATGGTTTTGAACATGTGGAATACATGTGCACGGTTAATAAACTAGGGGGTGATGGTTTTCCCCAATTTCATGAATTTTGATAATTTAATTAGTGTAACCCCAACCCAATCTTATAAAATTTGCTTTGACTATGAGTATATTTACATTAAACTATTTTTAGGAACCATTACATGATATAATGAGGTTATTGAAACATTATGGTCTGATTTAATGAACAAAAGGGGTTATGGCATTCCCCTACATTGATTTAATGAACAAAGAGGGTTGTTTTCCCCAAGTGAGAAGAATTGTACTAGTATGATGATATTACCCTGCAAGTTTAGTTCGTATGATGATACCAATAGTGTATTCCTTAAGGAATATTATGGTTCAATTAATGAAAATGTATGGAAAATGTTTTATCTGGGCTTAAAGAGGGTTGTGTAGTTGGGTCGTGAAAGTGGAGGTCCTAAAGGACCAATCTGAAAACTATGTTTACCGGCGCAGGGGTAAAAATGAACGGGTGGTTAGAATCTCACCCTGTTTAATGACTGGGTGGTTCGAGTCTCCCATGTAAAATGACTAGATTCTTAAGTTATTCTTTATTTTTGACCAAGAGGTTTTAGTACCCAATGGTAGGTATGTACATATGATTATTTCTGTGGTTTTTGCGGCTACAAGCAGTGGGATCGTTTAGAGGAGAAAGCTAAGCCAATTTAGCCTATGGGTACCTTTTTATGATAGTTGATCTACACATATCAAGCTAACCTTTTAAAGTCTATCCTAAGATTTATTCCTTATCCATTTATGTTATATTTATGTATATGTATATGCATAGGATTTTGTGCATTTGATTTGGATGATTTTTAAATGGTGATCATGGCATTATTTTATCCCTCCCTTGAGTTACATGTTAGCGCTCAACCCACTAACTATCTCCAGATATTGTATCTCCATGTGATGCAAGAACTGGAGACACTTATGCTTTTCCTGATTAGTGATTGGATTTCTGGGTTGTCAACAGTTAGCTTAAAGTGGTGAGCCTCCATCTTCCAGAAGGTAATTACTTCTTGGTTTATCTTTTATCATATATTTTTCTTTAGACTTATTTTTGCTATCATTCGGGGTATGTTAGACATTTTTCTAATTCATTTTTTTCATATAGGCTTTGTGGATTACAGTTGATTGGGTGTTGGTTATTGATCTATCTTATATTCCATTGAGCTTATCTATATATATATATATGATTGGAATTCATCCATTATTAGTGTATCGTGTTCTATATGACTAGGTAAAAGAGGGCGGTCTCTGGTCCACGATGGACTTGGGATGCCCATCATGGTCAGCCCTAGCTTGGGTCATGACAAAGTTGGTATCTAAGACTACATTCATGGTTAATTGGGTTTCTATAAAGCCGTGCCAAGTATATTCTCATTTAGGAGAGTATAGCTCACCATACCTATAAGGGAGAGGCTACAATACATTTAGGAATATTTCCCTTTCTTGTTGTTCTATTTTGGACTATAGAGTCTATGGACTTCAATCTCCTATAATATCCATTTATTTGCATCATAAATCATGTCTCTCAGAAGATATGATGCTCATGGAAACTATTCAGTATCACTAGAGGATAATATGGATGGAGCTTATCCTATTTATAGGGTACAAACCCGATCTAGGGGACTAGCTCTTGATTTCTTTTGTGGAGTTCTGCTAGTTCCCTCTATCCCTCCTCGGACACCTAAGGCTTATATGTCTAGTGTCGAGTTTCACTAGTCAATCTATTTGCTTACCCAATTGGTAGCCTTTTAGGCTGAGTTTGTTGGTTTTATTGCTTTAACTTCTGAGGTTACTAGAGTTGGATAGTTTATGAGGTTGAGCCCTTCAACTTTCACTGATTCAAATGTTGAAGAGGATTCTAAAAATTTCTTTAATTAGATGGAAAAAATCTTAAGAGTTATACATGCTTCGGATTCTTAAGGTGTTGAGTTTGCCATATACAAACTGAAGTATATGACATATTAGTGGTATGAGGAGTGGTAAAAGATAACGAGAGAGTGGTTGAGCCACCTATGTGGGATGACTTTTCTAGTGCTTTACTGGATCACTTCTTTCCTTAGGAATTAAGAGAGCTGAATGTCGAGGAGTTTGTGAATTTGAAAAAGGGTAGAATGGTTGTTAAGGAGTAAGCCTTAAAATTCATCCGTTATCTTATTATGCTCCGAAGTAGTGTCATCTATGAAGGAGAGGATGAGAAAGTTCGCTTAAGGTTTTTCTCGTGTTTTAATTTTGGAGTGCAAAGTTTCCTTATTGAAATATGATATGGATATCTCTCAGCTTGTGGCTTGTATACAATAGGTTGAGGAGGAAAAGAAGAATAAGATAAGATGGGGGAAAGTTAGAATAAGAAATATAGGTATTCAGAACAGGGAATAGGTCATTAGAATAGTGGTAGGGATAGCAAACAGTGGTCTAAGAATAAGGGAAATTTTGGTTCTTATTCTACGGCTAGTGCATCATATCCTAAGTCATATAGGGATCGCCCCTTCAAGATAGACTATGGATTTAGGCATAAGGTGCCCAATCTTAAGAGAACGGAGCTCAGTTGGCCTTATCTTATCGCCCCATCATTTCTATGGGTAGGTGTATCGTTGAGTATGTGATGAGGTAAGAAATTAAGTGCTTTAAGTGTGCTCAACTTTGTTACATGCATTGGGATTTTCCTTCAAGGGTTGCTTTTCAAGCTAATAAGGTCCCTCTTGCTACTTCTTCAGGTCCTATACCCAAGGGTACTACTTCTAGTACCGTCTCTATCAGAAATTGTCTGTATGCTTTTGCCACTCATTAGAAATTAGAGGATTCTCCAGATGTTGTTACCGATATGTTACAACAAATTTCTCGTGATGAATATTACTTGTTTGATCCAAGGTCTACTCATTCTTATGTATCCCATTATGTGGCTATTGATATTGGTATTGGTCCTAAGGGTATTTCTAATCCTTTTTTTGTGTCTACCCCAATGTGTGACTCTGTTGTGGCTTGAAAAGTCTATATGGGTTTGATATGTCATGGAAACACGACACTTTCGATGCTTAAAACCATGAATTTATGCTTGTACATAGGTTGTTTTAGTAGAAATGATGTACCATTATGTTTATTATAGTTAAAGTAGGTCTACAAAAGTGTCAACCTAAAAATGGAAGTAAAAGACCTAAAATGATCAAGTTACAGCAAGGTACGAGTTTTCTCATGGGTCGTCAACACATTATATGATTCAGAGGATGGCTCATATAACCACAAAAACCAAGAAGCAAAAGAAAAACAAAGTGTTGAGAAGATACAACTTGAGCATTTAAGTCATAAACAATGATACGTGCCATATGAAAAAATCACGAGCATAACAAAAGCTAAAGCTACCATCCAAAAATAAAGTCTAATATATATAGGAGTCAGAAGGCATATTACAACTCATATAGGCATATTACAACTCATATAGGCATATCTACTTTTTGAATATAAAGTCTAAGGTCTTGAAGTTTTCTCTGAACCTTCGTTGGTTCACTCATCAGATCATGTCTTCTCAATGATCTAACATTTATGAAAACTCGCCTATCCTACTGGAGAACAACATGGATGGATCTAGTACAACTTATAGGGCACAGACCCAACCAGGGTCATAGCTTCTGGTTTTACCCGTGGAGTCCTAGCTGTCTCAAGTAACCCTATCTCATAAGGTGATACTTATACTCGGTAACCTCAAAGAGAGGTTACCAATGCTAAGTTTCTTTATCTTAATAATCTATTGACCTAAATAGTGGCCACTCTATCATGCAAGTCTTGTCCTATTAGTATGGGGATGAATGAGGTAAGGCTCATAAATGGGTAAGATAAGGAGGTCTCGATCTTCTGAACAAAAGGGGAGGCAAATGGTATGGCAGTAAATAGTCTAAAAAGAATGAGTTAGGTAAGTCCTAATTCCTATTCCATATCTTGTGTTCAATATCTAGATTCGATTGGTAAGTAGTTGTTTTTAGATTGGTAAATTCTTCTAGGGTACAAAGTGCC
Organism: Capsicum annuum; assembly: GCF_002878395.1. Classification (NCBI taxonomy): domain Eukaryota; kingdom Viridiplantae; phylum Streptophyta; class Magnoliopsida; order Solanales; family Solanaceae; genus Capsicum; species Capsicum annuum. Next base: position 100,822,754 of record NC_061119.1, read on the forward strand.
CATTCTCGGTCCTATGGTGCCTATTTTGCATAATCCTAGTTTCTTTATAAATTTTGTCATTACTCGCACCGTAATTGTTATGATAGAGAAAGAAATCATGATTTTTGTTATGGTTAGTTGGGTCTCGTATGATGAGGATGTCCCATAAGGGTTGCCACTTGGGAAAATATAGTATTGTCTACTACCTATGGCTTCAGCAGTTGTCGAGATGTCTCAATGTTCTTGCTATTCCTCAAGAGTTTGAGGTATCTTTTGATGTCGACGCTGGTATGTTGAAAACTCTTTTCCTTGTTGTACGTATGGTTTACTTGGTTTGGCTCCCCTCTCTTTTGTGACCTCATTTGTAGTTGTGTATTTCGGTCTCAAGATTACTTCAAACTCTTTTTCTTCTTCTATTTCTACCCTAGTAGGTGACTCTGCAATTGCCAAAAGAGTCTATGGGGGTATGTGGCATTTGCTGGTAATAAATGAGTCTTGGTGGATTTGTTTGATTCAGATATGGTAGATTTTGATGTCATATAGGGAACGGATTAGATTATCAAACTTGTTAGGCTCCCTAGTAAGTCTATTTTAGAATGGGATAATGGTTTCCTTCCCTAGATAATAAGGGAGAGTTTATAGTATATCTTAGAACTCGGAGGTTGATCTCTAATAGGTGTCTTTATTATTTGAACTGGGTTAAATATTCTAACCGAAAAGGTCTTTTCTTACATTTAGTTTTGGTGGTGCATGAAATTCTTGGGGTCCTTTCTGATGACCCTGATGGTGTCTTTCTAATGGGGAGGTTGGTTTGGGGTTTGTATTGATTTAGAAATTTGTCCAAATTTATATTCCTTCTTTAGAGAATGGTTTTGGTGGAGTTAAAGCAGCTTAAAGGAGCAATTTAGGGGTCTCTTAGATAAAGGTTCTCTTCATCTTAGTATTTCTCCATGGGGTGTTTTGTTCTTGCATGCATAGGGTGGACCTTGAAATGGATTAGTTGTTGGTTGGTGGATAAAAAATTTAGAGTTTCCTTCTTTTTGAAAGGACCGTATTGTATATTCATTCTATATGAGATAATTTTATAGTATTAAATAATGGTTGGTAGATCTTAGGCTTTAACCTAGATTCTTGACTTTGATTAAAGGGAGTATGATAAACTCAGGAATAGAATTACGGGGGTTATTGAGGTAAACTGGTAAGGTTGGATGAGGATGATGATTTGGGAAATACAATTGTGGGAGAATTATTCCATATAGGCCAGTAGTTCAGGTTGAACGGGGGGAGACTGAGGATCTAGTCATTCTATAGGTTAGATCATGGAGCTTGCACATTTCTTTTTCCCTATACTTGTACTTGATTGTTGGTATGCAATTGATTATTAAATTCATGATTTTAAATGTGGATTTTTGCACAATTGAGGTCTTTAATATGATCACTCATTTAATTGATTTTCCATGGATTATAATGCATTTTTCATGCTCTGTTAATGTTTATGAACATTGTCGGATCCATGGGAATGTTAAATGGATTTTGGGGTACTATGGATTCCCCAATTACTTAGTTTTTGTCTTGGAAATTATATGTCCTCAAACTATTTTTGAATTTTTTCTTGAATATTGTTTTTTCATATGGTTTGACTATTCTTAAAACTTTGCATTGCCTAAATGATTAAAGAAACATAAATTGATTTTGGTTGGATCCAAATGAATTTGAAAAGGCCTTGGTTGCCATATTTTGATATTGAATGGTTTTGGTTTAATTGGAAACCTTGGAGTCAATTTGGTCTCATGGGTTTCGCATGTCTATGTTGGACCCTAGGTACCCTTGGGATCAAGGTTGGTGGTTAATCTGGAGTTCTCTTTTAGAAGTGGACTTCAAGGAAAGGTCAGGTTTCATATTCTAGTGATACTCTTCTCTCTCGATTAAGTGATTACTCTACTAGTGTTTCACATATTCTTATAGCACTTATGACTGAGGTTTACATTTTCCATTCGCCATGTTGCCTGTATATGAGTCTTTACCTTTTGTTAAATTACTCATGGTGTGTGTGGTTGTGTCTCTTTTGGTGTTCAGTCTTAAGGACTCCTTTTATGGTATGGTTTGGTCAGGATATTTCTTCATTATGGTCTACGTAGTTGTTGTAAAGTACTTCGTGTCTATAGTGTCATGTCTTATCTCTGGGATCTTACCTTAGAAGGCATGGATAAATCTTGTAATTTAGTTTCTTAAATGATTTTTCTTATGTTAGGATGGTAGTGGTTTGGGAAGTATGGTGATATGTTGAAATATGAAAAATATAAGTCCCTAACTGGGGGAGAGTCTACGGTGACTATCAGAGTTAAGGTTTTGGAAGGTAAGGTAAGGTTGCTGTCATGGGAATGGTTAGGAAAGAAATAGATGGTGAAAATTCTTGTGAAATTGATAGAGGGTTCTAGATCTTTTGATGGATAGATTATATCACGGTTATATAATCGGTAGGCTTGAATGTTGTGGCTGGTAGATATACCAATAAGTTGTGTTGGGTACCTGAGAGGCCTGGTAAGGTATCGTTTATGAATTATTTTCAATCTTAATAGTTATATGACCTTGGGTGCTTAATTATAGTTTGGGGGGATTGCTTATAGTGGTCCGACATGGTTTGCCCATGTTTTTACTCATGGTTTTCTTATCATAATGGTGATGGAAGTAGAGTAGTATTTGGGGATAAATGTAAGGAGTAGATCTAGTGGCTTAATTTAACTCCTTTCAGCTTTGGATAGGCTTGAACATGGAGGTGGCGTATAGCTATACTCAAGCTCTCGTAGTGGTGTGTCTTGGTAAATTCTAAGTTGAATTGGAATTTCCCTTACATGAGTCCATTCTATCTGTTTTCTATGAGTTTACATTGGGGTAAGGTGTGGATGGTCCTTGGTTGGTTAGTTTCTTTAGATGGTATTGGTATCTCAAATTCTTGTTCCTTAAGAGGGTCCCAATGAGGATCATAGAATGGTAAGTTTGCCGATTTTGGTTAATGTTCCATGGTGGAACTAAAAGTTTGAGAAAGTTATTTAAAATACAGAATGGGACATAGTGTCCAAGCGTCTGCGATAGTTTTTTGTTTCAGAAGTTTGTGAGTAAAGTATATGCTCTTCAACATGTCCTTTTTGTTTTCTAACTTGGTTAACGGTGAGGAATGGTTCCTTTTGGATCTTTGTTTTCTAACTTATTTAGAGGTTGGGGTGTAAATCGTGTTTGAGTTATGTATTGATCTTCTCACCGTGGTAATGTGTCCTTGCATACTATTTTGGTTGAGGAAAAGTTTGTTGGGTGTAAATTTGTTATCTTTTGCTTGTCTTACCCTTACTTATCATTCGAGGAAGAATGATCCTAGTAGGGGAGACTGAAACACCCTAGGAATTGGACCCATCCAAAATTTCCTTGGTTTTGGACTTATTGGACTTGATAGGACTCAATGGTACCAATCTTGCCCTTGAATATGACTTGTGGGATGTCTTGGTTGTTCACTCATATACTAGGAAGTGTGTTTGAGGTAGCTATAACCCAAGCGTACGAGTAATAGAGGAACATACGAGTGGTATAAGGCAAGTCGTATGGTTCTTGTTTAGGTTGTCTTGTGGAATCTGCCCAAGGTACATTTGGTAGGTATGATTGAGTGTACCACTTGGACCATTAGGTACGATTTAAGGAGGTGTAAGTTGTATAGAAAGCAGTAGGTAGGGTGTTGGCCAGGTCTTGGGTACGAGTTAGGGTACCACTCATATCCTAGGATACGGATGGTATAGGTGAGTCGTACCCCTAGACGTGGCTTGTTTTTAATTCTAACTCAAGGGTAGTCTGGACATTTCCTACTTCAAAGACCTTATATTCTCACGTTATATAACCCTTGGTGGCCTCTCATAACACTTATTAAAGGATGGAAACACTCCAAATACTCTCTCAAACTTACTCTTAAAGATTGGAGGCTAGGGTTTATTCATGTATTCTTCAAATGTCTTAAGAGTCATGTTTCTCTTCAAAATATTCTTCTATAAGGCCTGTAATCCTTCCCTCATTGTTAGTTTCAACTAAAGGCATGCGTTTTGTGTTTTAAACATTGATTTATGAATCATAAATGGCGGTTTTCAAAATATCTGTTGAGTGTCTTGATGCATATGGTTTGGTAATGGTTTAAACTATGTTTTTACATGTTTTGGTATTGGTTTGCATATGTTGGTACTTTTTGGCTATGGTTTAACAAATAGGTCTTGTGTAACCCTAATTATGGTGGTTTATGCACTAGTTTTAGTCTTGGTAAAGGTATTCCCTCAACATGTTTGATAAAATACCTAAAAGAATGTTTTAACTATATTGTTGAACTTTCGTTGGAACTCTTGCATGGTTTTGTTTGGTAATGGAACCCTAAATGGATTTGATGGTTTTTTATGGTTTAATGATATAAATTCCTTAAATGTTTGGCATGGTCAAAAATGGTTTAGAATGGTTTTAAATGGTGTACATGGTTTGGAAGGATTATATGGTAAAGCCTTGGTGGCTATGAAATTAGTTATTCTTATGGGGCATATGCGAATCCCCCAAGTGGTTTAATATGGTTAATGGAAGGGTACATGGAATCCCTTAAACCTACACAATGTTGGCTATGGGTAGTACTTGCAAGTATAGTCAGTATGGTGATACCACTACTAATGGCCTTGGTTAATAAATTGTTAATGGATTGGTTGGTTGCTTGATAGTGGTTTAGTTCGTAAATAATGGCAGGGTGTGTAGCAAAACCATATAAGGTGGAGGTCTTAGGGGAACCAAAACTGGAAACTCATATTTGCCGATGTGAGGTTTGGTCTTGGTGACCGTGTGCATGATGTCACACTATATTTTGGGGGATATACTAGTCATCCCTGGTTTTATTCCTTGGTAGTTGTACTTCATGCACTGGGCCCTTTCGGTAAGGGGGAGATGAACCCATATAGCCCATGGGTGGTTTAGGACGGCAAAGCTATATATCCTAGGTAAAGGTTTTAATAGCATGCTAAACATGGTTCCCTTTTTCGGCATGGTTATATATTTATTTATCCTAAGTACATGCTAGTGCTCACCCACTAACCCGCCTTCGGGGGGCTGTATAACCACGCTATGCACGGACTAGCCATTTCACTTCTCCTGCTTTGTGATTGGATTCGGGGACAGCCGATGTTGGATTTAAGTGGTGATCTTCCTTAGTTCGGAAGGCATCTATTTCATGTCATGGGTCTCTTTACATATTTTCTTGTCCTTCATAGAATTTGATTTTTGGCTATGGTCGGGGGCATGTTTCAACTAGGTACTCTTTGGTTGGTCTAGAGGCTTTGTATGGACAACTGTTTACTTGGGTATGGTATGGACAAGTTATGTTTCATCTATATGTATATATATACGTGCATCAGATTATTATAATTGGTTTTGGTTTATGGGTTTTGTCATTGGTTTAGTTTGTCATTGGTTTGTAGGACTTTCTTGGATTGGTCTCGGATATAGACTTATCCCAGAGTCACCACCTGGTCGGATACGCTACCTTGTTATTTGCTCAAACTTTAGCCGACTCAAGGTATACATTTGGTGGTTAGGTTAGGTAACCGGGGGTGGTTCCCTATACAAGGCCCTAGTTCGGGTCGCGTTAAGAGACCACCCCCATTACCCAACCCAACCTCCAAACACGTACCCCGAGTCGGACGAATTCCGAACATATAACAAGATAGCATTTTGTGCAATTCCAGACTCTGTGATAGGCCCATAACCGTGACAAACCCAAGCAAGTCCAACCATCTAATACCCAACCAATAACCATACCAAAACGAAAACAATAACTAAGTATAAGTCCATAAACTAATATGATTGAACAATCATAAATACACTCAAAAGGTATCATACCAAATACCAATGCCAATACTAAGGCTTACACAACTGCCGACACCGACCATAGTTGTCTCGCAAAGCCTCTAACCAAAAGTAAAACAATATATGGTTGGGATATGACCCTAACCATATCGAAAACCAATGTCTATGAAATAACCTGAATATGTAAAAAAATCCATGATATGAAATGGATCTTTCTGAAATATTGAAGCTCACTATTTCAATCCAATAGCTAATCCTGAATCCGATCACTAAGTAGGAGGAATAGAGCGATCGGTTCCTACATCGCATGGGGATATAGCGCTTGGAGATGTGTTAGCGGGTGAATGCTAGTATGACCTTAAAAACCCAGTAAACCAACCATATGCATTCACAGCCATACATACATAATAACTATGTTCGGAAAGGGGACAGAGTTTAGCATGCTTTTAAAGCAATTAACCTGGATATGTGTAGTTTAATCGTCCTAGAACCACTCACGGGCTATATTTGTAACGCCCCAGAAAATGGGTCCCTAAGCTCCACACGGTTCTTGAGGCTACAAGTAGCCCCAAGCTAACCCTTTGAGCCATTTTCATTCAAGTCAACACAAGTCAACGGAGTTTCCATAAATAACCCTCAAATATCAACAAAATAATCATCATCCAAGAATAAAATAATTTCAGAAAGATAACAAAATACGACTTATTAGTCAACTCCCAACATCTATACTAGTCTGACAAGCCTCTAAGAAAATCAATAAAACCAGCGAGCCGTTGAGACATGCCTCAAATGACTCATACTCAGTTATCAAATGTAAACAATTTCGTGAAACCAACATTAGACATCATGTCCTCGGAACATGAGGACTCACCACAACAGAGGATGTAGAACAGCGTACCCGAAGAATCACTATCGAACCTGGAACTGAGCACCTGAACCTACATTTCGAGAAAATGTAGCCCATATCCGAAGATGTGGGTCAGTACCAAGGAAAGGAACAGAGTATATGGTGGTGTATCCAGTTGTATAAACATCATCATCATAAATATTTATAAGAAATATGCAGGATGTATGAAAGACTCACATAGCCCAAAGAAAATCATCATAATCATGATAGGATGAAATAAGTACAATAACACATGTGAGTCATCATATAATTTGTCAATCACTTTCAGTTCATCAAGAATATCAATTCTCATAATGTAAATATCATTTAAATCTTTCGAAAGAATAACTTTCACAATTCCACTTTCAAATCACTTCAGCATTCACCATAGACACAAGGAAACACACACACACTGGGAGATCTTATAACCAACATAAACCATGTGAGCTACATGGAGTCCAAAGTACAACCCACGTTGGGGAGAGCCGTCCTATCCTTGCCATCGGAGTAGGACTATCGATATCAAATCAACACAAACTAGTGATCACTATATAAATCAGCCTTAGGCTCACTCCTATGGGGGCACGTAGTTCTAGGGAAGTAAGGTCACTTTATACCTCCCACTCAGTGCTAAAGATTTATCCCGGACTTAGCTTAGATCATTTCAAAGACAATCCACAACAAAACAATTTCAGTAATATATAAATATACATCGGGAGCCATCATGCTTTCCATCTATAAAAATCAACCACGTTGTGGATTTCTTTTACACTCGAGTTCAAAACAACTCCATTAAGACCAAAAGGTCAAATCATTCAAAATATCTCAAATATTCAACATCAACGTTCTTAAAACCCACACTTTCTCAAAAAAAACACAATTTCCAATAGGGATTCACGACCCAAATATCAAAATCATGATAAATATCATTCAAGATTCATGCTTTATATCTCCACACATGTAAATTCATCTTTCAAAATCATAAACATCAAGATTTCATAATAATCATCATAAGATATGGGTTCATGCTTCAAATTGGTAAAAATCAAATAAAAATCATCCCTTTTGTAAAGAAAATTACTTTTGGGCACAAGAATGAAGGAGAGTTCTTGTTGAAAAACCCCACATACCTTGAATGATGAACTTTAGATCGATACTCATTTTTGAGATGTTAATCTTACCTTTGAATGATGGTTCTTGTAGTTCTTGAACTAGGAACTTGGAATCTTGAATAAATTTGCAGAATTAATGGTGAACTTTGGAGGTTCTTGAAGTTGGATGTAGGAGCTTAGGGTTTTCTTTTTTAGGGAATTTGATGAAATATAACATATAATGCTTCTAATAGGCTTTAATATAGGGTTTGAACAGATTTTGGGTGAGGGTGAATGACCAAAACGCCCCTAAAAATAAAATAATTCTTGAATCTGTCCTTTGGTGGACTGTTTTGATAGTCTGAAGTAGATCAAACATAACGTTTTACTTCGATATCTAAAATGGATGAAACTAATTTCATTAGAAAGAGGACTCTCATATATTTCCATTGATATATAGTATCTCACCCGGATCATTGTGTACGAGGAGTTATGATCGTTTGAAGTTGACCAAAAAATTTGCTTTTGCTAGGCTGAAGTAGATCGACCATAACTTTTTGCTTCGAGAGACAAATTGGATGAAACCAATTTCATTGGAAAGAGGACTCATAGAGATTTTCGTTGATATATAGTGGATAACCCATATCATTATGTACAAGGAGTTATGATCATTTAAAGTTGGAGCAAAAATACGCCAGGCCTTAGTACTTTTTCCAGCACGTTTTACTGTTCACTACTATTCACGATTCTATCGGAATGTTTATAACTCGTCACTCGGGTGTCCGTTTTGGATGATCCACATATTGTTGGAAATCTTATTTGATACTCTACGTAATGGTGGGTCATAATCTAAGACATTCCACATGAAAAATTTATAATTCATTCTAGAAGATAGAATCCAACACGTTTACACACAAAATTTCAACGAAAAATTTCTCGGGGTATTACATCATCCCCCCCTTGAAAACATTTATCCTCAAATGATGCTAGACATACCAAGATTAGATAGGGAATAGAGTATACATCTGAAACCATTCATTAGACTCATCACCACATTGTTTCTCACTCCGAATGCAACATAGAATGCATAAATTCAAGAAACTACAACTGAACACATAATAAATGATAGCTGAACTGCTGCAACTTCTATCAAAAGTGCATGATTTAGGAAAGAACGGTACCTTTGGCTTGATCGGAGTTCGCAGAAAATAGGTGCAGGTACTTGGATCGTATATTCGCCTCAGCTTCCTAAGTTTCACCCTCAACAGATTGGTTTCGCCACAACACCTTGACCAAGGAAACTTCTTTGTTCCTTAGTCTTCGGACACTGAAATCAAGAATCTCAATAGGAATCTCATCAAAAGAAAGATTTTCTTGAATGTCAGCACTCACAGAGGAATCCACTACCACAGCATCGCTAATATGCTTTCTAAGCATGGAGACATGGAATATTGGATGAACAAAGGACAAATCGGAAGGAAACTAAACCTCATAAGCTACCTTACCAACACGGCTAAGAATTTTGTAAGGACCAACATAATGGGGACTAAGCTTCCCCTTCTTTTCGAATCTCTCCACCCCCCTCATGGGTGAAATTTTTAGATACACTAGGTCACCAACTTCAAACTCAAGGTCTCTCCTTCTAACATCTGCATATGACTTCTGACGACTCAGCACAGTTTTCAACCTTTCCCTAATCAACTTAACTTTTTCCATAGCCTCAAATACCGAATCAGGACCACTCGCAGCCGCTTCACCCACCTTAAACCAACCTATGGGTGATCTACACTTCCTCTCATATAAGGCTTCAAATGGAGCCATGCCAATACTAGAGCGGAAACAATTATTGTAAGCAAACTCTATCAACGGTAAGTCATCATCCCAACTTCCCTTAAAGTCAAGTGGACAAGCTCTCAACATATCCTCTAAGGTCTGGAGGGTCCACTCAGCCTGACCATCGGTCTGCGGATGAAAAGCAAAACTCAAAAGCACTTGGGTGCCAAGACCCTTCTGAAAATCTTTCCAAAATTGTAAAGCGAACTGAGTACCCCTATCCGAAATGATAGACAATGGAACTCCATAAGTCTGACTAGCTCTCGAATATATAATCTAGCATAATCCTCAGCAGTATATGAAGTATGAACAAGCAAGAAATGAGCAGACTTAGTCAACCTATCAACCACAACCCAAATGGAATCATGATGGCGTTGGGAAGGAGGTAAACCAATCATGAAGTCCATATTTATCTCTTCACACTTCTAGGTGGGAATACTAAACTCTTGAATCATACCACCAGGTCTTTGGTGTTCAACCTTAACCTGTTGGCATGTTGCACACTTAGCTACAAACGCTGCTATATCTTTCTTCATGCCACTCCACCAATAGATTTCCCGTAAGTCTCGGTACATCTTGGTGGCACCACGATAAATAGAATATCACGCCCCATGCGCTTCAGCCATAATCCTCTATCTCAGATCATCAACATTCGGGACACAAAATCTACCTTGCAATCTTAACACACCATCTCCCCCTTAGGAGAAAACCTCTACTTTTTGGTCCTTGACTGACGCCATCAGTCTGACCAAACTAGTATCTAAGTATTGCTTTTCCTTCACTTCCGAAACCAAGGAGGATTCGGAACTACTCTTAACCCCTATACTACCTTCAGCAGAGTCAAACAACCGAACCCCCAATCTAGCCAAACGATATACATCACGAGCCAACTCTTTCTTACCTTCTACCATATGTGAAACACTACCCATGGACACTCTACTTAGGGAATCCGCTATAACATTGGCATTGCCCGGATGGTACAGCACACTCATATCATAGTCCTTTAACAATTCTAACCATTGTCTCTGCCTAAGATTCAATTCTCTCTGGGTAAACACATACTGCAGACTCTTATGATTAGTGAAAACATCAACATAGACACCATACAAATAGTGTCTCCAAATTTTCAAAGCAAACACAACAGCAGCCAACTCAAGGTCATGGGTGGGGTAATTTTTCTCATGGGGTTTCAACTGTCTAGAAGCATAAGATATCACCTTACCCTTCTGCATCAATACGCAACCCAACCCAACTGTCGAAGCATCACAGTACACCACAAAACCATCAACACAATCAAGCAAAGTCAAAATAGGGGCTGAAGTAAGTCAAGTCTTCAACTCCTGAAAACTCTTCTCACAAGATTCGGACCATAAGAACTTCACTTTCTTTTAGGTCAACCGAGTCATAGAAGACTCTATAGAGGAGAAACCCTCACTAAAATGGTGGTAATAGCCAGCTAAACCCAAGAAACATTAGATATCAGTCAGAGAAATAGGTCTAGGACAATTTCTAATAGCTTCGGTCTTTTGGGGATCAACTCTAATACCCTCGGAAGAACTAATATGACCCAAAAAAGCAACTGACCTTAGCTAAAACTCACACTTACTGAACTTGGCAAACAACTTGTGATCTCTAAGGGTTTGCAAGACAGTTCAGAGATGATCAGAATGTTCTTCCTCACTATAGGAGTACACCAATATATAATCGATGAACACTATGACAAACATATCCAGATATGGTCTGAACACTCAATTCATGAGATCCATGAAAGTTGCTGGGGAATTAGTTAACCCGAAATACATAACAAGAAACTCAAAATAGCCATAACGAGTTTGGAAAGCAATTTTAGGATGTCACACTCCTTAACTTTGAGTTGATGATAGCCGGAACGAAGGTCTATCTTTGATAAATAACTTGCACCTTGCAATTGGTCAAACAAATCATCTATTCTCGGAAGGGGGTACTTATTTTTTATGGTGACTTTATTCAGTTGGCGGTAATCAATGCACATACGTAAAGAGCCATCTTTCTTTCTCATAAACAACATAGGAGCACCCCAAGGAGAAATACTGAGGCCTTATGAAACCCTTATCTAGTAGATCTTTGAGTTGCTCTTTCAACTTCTTAAGTTCTGCAGGGGCCATACGATAAAGAGAAATAGAAATGGGCTGAGTATCGAGAAGAAGATCAATCCCGAACTCTATCTCTCTATCAGGAGGTATCCTTGGGAGATCATTCGGAAAGACATCAGAAAACCATTGACAATGTTAATAAACTGGAGAGTTGGAGTCTCAGACTTAGTGTCTGATTCTAACTAAATGGTAAATACACCCCTTGGAAATAAGCTTTCTAGCTTTGAGGTAAGAGATAAAATAACTCTTGGGTGACACAGAATTCCCAGACCACTCAAATACGAATGCACCCAGAAACTAAAACTTGACCACTCGGGTCCAACAATCAATAGAGGCATAAGAAGAATACAACCAGTCCATACCCAGAATCACAACAAAATCCACCATGTCTAACTCAATCAAATCAGCTAACAAGACTCTATGAAGAACAGTAGCAGGACACTTCTTATACACTTTCTGGGCAATAATCAAATCACCCACTGGGTAGAAACTAGGATAGACTCAGGAATAATCTCAGGACTCATTTCAAAATTCACAGCAATCAAAGGTGTAACATATGAGAAACTGGATCCAGGATCCAACAAAGCATACACATCAAACTGAAATATACAAAGCATACCAGTAACAACATCGGGAGAGAACTCCTGTTCCTGGCAGGACGGTAAAGCATAGAATCTATTCTAGCACTTCCCACCAGCATTGCTAGAAGAGGCACCCTGAGCTGGGGTTGGGCGAGTCGCTGGAACTAGAGCACTAACAGTCTGAGTCTGGGTCTGAGGGCAGTCACGATGCCCTTGTCCATGTTGTGAACAATCTCTAACTCTGTGAACCATGTCACCATACCGGAAACAACCCCTCTTCTCACCCCAACAATCACCCGAATGAGCCCTACCACACTTAGGACACAGGGGACGATTTGTCTTACTGCCAGCACTGTACTGGGACCTGGATGCATATGACCTGCTACCTTGCTCCTTCCTACCTCTAGGAATGGGAGCACTAGAAGATGACGGTGTTGGTATAGATGAATGATCCTAATACTGAGGGCGACTCCCTCTGTGCAATCTAGTTGACCCTGTCCGTGTTGCTCGAACCTAACTCTCTTATTCCCTCTTATTCTATCTCTCTACTTAATCTTGTCTGCCTCAATCTATTGGGCATGAGTCATCAGCCTAGAAAGATTCATCTTACTATTCAGCATAGCAGACCTACACTCTTTAACCACATAACTAAACATTTCAGTCACAAACTTACTTATACTAGCCCGATTATCAGCCACTAAGTCAGGAGCATACTTGGCTAACTGATTGAACTTTAAACAGTACTCCCTAAAAGTCATAGAGCCCTGTCACAGGTTCATAAACTCTTCCACCTTCGCCTCCCTCATCTCCAAAGGGAAAAACTTATCAAGGAATGTATCCTGAAACTCTTGCTAAGTTGTAAAGACAGCTCCCTTACCTCTACCTTTCCTCCAAGCAACAACGCATTCATAAGCAAGGTCTTTCAACCTATACGCAGCCAACTCCACACTATGTTCCTTAGATACATGCATCACTTGAGTAATCTTTTACACCTCCTCTAAAAACAACAGTGGATCCTCATCAGACTTGGACCCATAGAAGTTTGGTGGATTCATCTGCATAAAGTCACGGATCCTGGAAGCAGCTAAATCACCTCCCTGCTGCTGTGGAGCCGGGGCCGGGTTGGCCTGAACATTTATAGTAATAGCTTGGGCCAGCTCCTGAAAGGCTGCCTAAAATGGGTCAGCGGGTTAAAGTTGTTGACCATCATTATTTTTTCTCACTTGACGTGGAGGCATATTTCTAAATGAGGATAGCATGAATCAATAGCAGAGAGAGACACTTTAAGCACGATAGACTTCTAAAAGAAAGAATCATACTTTTTCATAAAATGTCCTGTAGCCTCTTGCTCATAGATATGGCGCGCTATACACCGATGATCAAGACTCTACTTAATGTGGCTTGTCATACTCCCTAGGACACCTTAAAACCTTAGGCTCGGATACCAAGTTTATAACGCCCCAGAAAATGGGCCCCGGAGCATCACACGGTGCTTGAGGCTATGAGTAGCCCCAAGCTAACCCTTTGAGCCATTTTCTTTTAGTTCAACACAAATCAACGGAGTTTCCATAAATAACCCTAAAATATCAACAAAATAATCATCATCCAAGAATAAAATAATTTCAGAAAGATAACAAAATACGACTTATTAGTCAACTCCCAACATCTATACTAGTCTGACAAGCCTCTAAGAAAATCGATAAAACCAGCGAGCCATTGAGACATGCCTCAACTGACTCATACTCAGTTATCAAATGTAAATAATTCTGTGAAACCAACATCAGACATCACGTCCTCAAAACATGAGGACTCACCACAACAGAGGATGTAGAACAGTGTGCCCTAAGAATCACTGTCGAACCTGGAACTGAGCACCTGAACCTACATTTCTAGAAAATGTAGCCCACATCAAAAGATGTGGGTCAGTACCATGGAAAGGAACAGAGTATATGGGGGTGTATGCAGTTCTATAAATATCATCATCATAAATATTTATAAGAAATATGCAGGATGTATGAAAGACTCACATAATCCAAAAAAATCATCATAATCATGATAGGATGAAATAAGTACAATAACACATGTGAGTCATCATATAATTTGTCAATCACTTTCAGTTCATCAAGAATATCAATTCTCATACTGTAAATATCATTTAAATCTTTTGAAAGAATAACTTTCACAATTCCACTTTCAAATCACTTCACCATTTACCATAGACACAAGGAAACACACACACACTAGGAGATCCTATAACCGACATAAACCATGTGAGCTACATGGAGTCCAACGTACAACCCATGTTGGGGAGAGCCATCCTATCCTTGCCATCGGAGTAGGACTATCGATATCAAATCCACACAAACTAGTAATCACAATATAAATCAGCCTCAAGCTCACTCCTACGGAGGCACGTAGTTCTAGGGAGTAAGGTCGCTTTATACCTTCCACTCGGTGCTAAAGATTTCTCTTGGACTTAGCTCAGATCATTTCAAATACAATCCACAACAAAACAATTTAAGTAATATATAAATATACATCGGGAGCCATCATGCTTTCCATCTATCAAAATCAACCACGTTGTGAATTTCTTTCTCACTCAAGTTCAAAATAACTCCATTAAGACCAAAAGGTCAAATCATTCAAAATATCTCAAATATTCAACATCAATGTGCTTATAACACACACTTTCTCAAAAAAAAAAATTCCAATAGGGATTCACGACCCAAATATCAAAATCATGATAAATATCGTTCAAGATTAATGCTTTATATCTCCACACATGTAAATTCATCTTTAAAAATCATAAACATCAAGATTTCATAATAATCATCATAAGATATGGGTTCATGCTTTAAATTCGTAAAAATCAAATAAAAATCATGCCTTTGTAAAGAAAATTACTTTTGGGCACAAGAATGAAAGAGAGTTCTTGTTGAAAAACCCCACATACCTTGAATGATGAACTTTAGATCGATACTCATTTTTGAGATGTTAATCGTGCCTTTGAATGATGGTTCTTGTAGTTCTTGAACTAGGAACTTGGAATCTTGAATAAATTTGCAGAATTAATGTTGAACTTTGGAGGTTCTTGAAGTTGGATGTAGGAGCTTAGGGTTATCTTTTTGAGGAAATTTGATGAAATATAACATATAATGCTTCTAATAGGCTTTAATATAGGGTTTGGATGGATTTTAGGTGAGCAGGAATGACCAAAATGCCCCTAAAAATCAAATAATTCTCGAATCTATTCTTTGGTGGACTATTTTGATAGTCTGAAGTAGATCAACCATAACGTTTTACTCCAATATCGAAATTGGATGAAACTAATTTCCTTAGAAAGAGGACTCTCATATCTTTTCGTTGATATATAGTATCTCACCCAGATCATTGTGTACAAGGAGTTATGATCATTTAAAGTTGACCCAAAAATTTGCTTTTGATAGGCTGAAGTAGATCGACCATAACTTTTTGCTCCGATAGACAAATTGGATGAAACCAATTTCATTGGAAATAGGACTCGTAGAGGTTTCTGTTGATATATAGTAGATCACCCATATCGTTATATACAAGGATTTATGATCATTTAAAGTTGGAGAAAAAATACGTCAAGCCTCAGTACTTTTTCCTGCATGTTTTACTGTTCACTAGTATTCACGGTTCGATCGGAATGTTCATAACTCGTCACTCGGGTGTCCGTTTTGGATGATCCACATATCGTTGGAAAGCTTATTCGATATTCTATGTAATGATGGGTTATAATCTAAGACATTCTTCACGAAAAATTTATAATTAATTCTAGAAAATAGAACCCAACATGTTTACGTACAAAATTTCAATGAAAAATTTCCCAGGGTATTACAATATTAGTCCAGTGTAACCCCCTAAACGAGCCCTGATGCATGTATTTGCATGAACCAGAAAAACCATAACAGTAGGGGACACCCAAGAACCCTTCGCTCTCCATGATACAATGCGCAAGTGTACTTAGGAGATTTCCGTGTACCTATTAAGTATCATATATGGTCCCCATGACCAATCCTCATGTTAGCAAACATGAGTTTCTAGCATCCGTCCATTGGACTCAAACCTTCACGATTAGCTATTATACCCCATGATTATTGCCCAATTATAACCACTACCATACAACCAAACCACCAATTCCATTTATTATTAACCAAGGATATAAGTAGTGGCATCGTCATACCGACTATAGATTGCAAGCAATGACCTTAGCCATCCTTTTTACGAAGAAGGGATTCCCAAGTTCTCCATAGATTACATTATTAAGTTGACTAGGGGGAATCACATGTACCCTACAAGATGTTTTTTATTAGGTTTGCTTGGGGGATTTTCTGTTACCCCTCAAGGCTTTCAACTAGACCAACCATAATCATTAAGACCTTACCATTTAACCATTGCAAACCATTTAAACCATTTAGAGTTCCATTATACCATGCATAGTTTAATATAAGTCTAACAATTTAACCAAAAACATTCTCATACATATTTTATAAAACAAGTTGGGGGCATAGTGTTTCCAAAGACAAAATTATGTACCAATTAACATTACCATGAAACCAAATGTTCAAACCACCATAATAATATGAAAACCATTAGTAAAATACATGGGAAAACCATAACCAACCATTGTAACAAAAAAGCCCAACATGTATTTGAAAACCAAAAACCATACAATTTTATGCCATGAAAACAATTCGTAAAACATGCCTTTAGTTGGAACTAACAATGAGGGAGGAGTAACATGCCTTAGATTACAAAGATAGCGGAGAAAAATCACCCTTGTAAGCCTCAAATTGATCCTATCGATTAAACCCTAGCCTTAATTGACCCAACAGCCTTGAGAGAATTTGATAGTATTTTATAGAGTTTAATTGATTATAGATAGGTTAATAAATCCCCAATAAGGTGCTTTATGTCATGGGGTAATAATATGTTAAGAGGGGAAATGTCTAGATTGCCCCCAACTTAAACTGCTTAAAATTCTTGTAGGATGGTACGACTACCCCACCCAACCATACCCTAGGTTATGATTGGAAACCTTATCTCGTACCCTAGTCCTCCCCTTAGACCCCTACACTATCCAACATACAACTACCGAAGCCAAACCATACCCAACCATATGATTAGTACTATGAAATTATACCCTAGGCAGAATAGAATCACATAGACTAAACTTAGGGCAACATATGATTAACATCTTACTATTAGTACCCTAATATATGACTCTTATGTTCCAACCATACCATAGATAGAAACCATCCACCTAGACTAGTAACCACATGACCATGAAATGCCTCGAGACTGTACCTTAAGCATCACACAGTGCTTACAATCTCGAAGGACCACAAACTAACCCATGGCCTGTACCTGCTGTGAGCACTGAATAATAATAATGCTGAGAATATATGCAAAACTTAGGCTACAATTTCGATAAGGTTCATAAAATGAAAACAAATACTGAATACTGATAATAATACTAAAAAACTGAACATCTGTCTGAAATAGTCTAGTTCAAAAGCCTCTAACTGTCTGAATATGGAGTTGATGGGACAAGTCCCTAACTAACCCCAACTACTGAACTTACTATACTACTAGAATGCTGAAATAAATAACTCTTACGTCAAAATATGAGGACTCACCACTATAACTGATGCTGATAACCAGAGCTGCTAACTACTGTCAGGAACCTGAGCGTTCGAACCTATGATATGAGATATTGTAGTGCAAAGAAAGAGTATGCATTAGTACTTTGAATGTATTAGTATGCTAAGTGAGGTAGGATGATATACATGGGTTTATATGCATGAGATGATAGTTAATGGAATGAACATCATGAAATAACTGAATAAGACTACATGCAAAACTATAACTACTGATCATGCTGAATATGCAATACTGTGCATATAACCTTTGCCTGAATTTAACTGAACTGAAGTACTAAATTCTGATCGCTAAATAACTAATAATTGATAGCCATGGCTCTGTAGAACTATCTGAGTCCTTTACTAAATTATGAGACTGAATAATAATTATTGAGTAGTGAATACTAAGACTGCAACTATGGGAGTGTTGATCTAAATAACATACCCCGATCATAAACTGAGTTGGGTCCAACTTGTGACCCCATTTAGAAGGGTGTCAGCACGTTCCACAGGTACTAACAATAGCTATGTGGATCCACTAAAGAATCACCCTCATCTGGCAGGTGAGATGTGTTACCCTCAACTGGTAAATGAACACTTTACCTACCCTCAACTATTATGTTGATATATTTTAACCTACACTAGCTATGTAGTTCTGGAACTAAGGGACTGCTACTAAAGATCACACCCTCAACTGGCAGGTGAGCCCCCATCCTTAGATTTGCTCGGTGCTGAATACTACTCCCAACTGAATAGTCACTGAACTAATCACTATATTATACGAGGATTGACTGAACTGTTACTGATCGTGTTGACTGACTAAATCAGACTAGTTCACTGAGTTCTATAACTGACTGAGTACTACTGTTTATGACATTACTGAGACTATTTTGTGGCTACTATAATTCTAGGTAAATAGCTAGATTGTCGGGTATTGAATACCCCCAGGACTCGATATCATAAATAGTGAAACATGGAAAAATCTTGAAGGCATTACATTAATTACTACTCACCATGCATTCATTTAGACATTTTGTCAAACACTTGAGAGGCATGAACTTGTACATAAATGGCCACATGATAACATGTCATGAATTCACTCTTTAATTTACATAGGCATTCTATCAAACACTTAGGGAGCATAATTAGTGCACATAAAAATCATCAAAATATAAGCATCATGGCTACAACATTCAACTTACAAATTCAAGGGTTTAAAATGAGAATCACATAATTCTACATACATGCTAATTAATTCACTTGAAACTTGTAATGAATCTTGATTTGAAAATCAAAAATCAATACATACGTGAAGATAATCCAATTCAATCATGTAATTATGAAATCACTAAACTTGTAGTTTACAAAGGGTTCTTGAACTCCAAGGGTGGAAGGAAACCAAGGATGAACACCTAACATACCTTGATTCTTAATTTCGTGAAGATTGTGGTGAGTTCTTGAGACTTGATTCTTGAGCTTGATGAATTAGGGTTTGTTCATAAGAGGATTTTGAGAATAATGTGTCTTTATCCTCTTTAGGATATTAAATCTCGTGTTTTAGCTAAATTGGGTAAGGGGAAAAGGACTTTATTGACCTTGGAAAGTTAGATTTTTAATGAGCAAAACTGCAGAGTAATGCGATACCCGATGCACCGTATTGATGGGATCGATGTGAAGGATAATTTAATGCATCGCGATTGCGTTGGCTTATTGGAAATTGCATGCATGACGCTGGTGATGATACTGTCAACGCAATTACTGATGTGTCATGCAAAGATTGCATCGACTCACTATTTGGGACATCTAATTAAGCTTCTAACAACATCCAAAATATCTGAAACTCGCCCAAGGTGACCTATTGACATCCCTGATCATGAATCAACTTAAAATTTGATATTTTAAGGTCGCAATAATTAGAAATAAGATTGTCCAATTTTGAAGGCTAAAATGCTTCTAAGTATTAACATTTGGCTGAATTTTTTCTAAGTTTGGCGCCCCTTTTTGGCATGCTATAAAGGACCGAAATGACTAGAATTTGTAGGTTCTTACAATATCTCCCCCTTGGGAACATTCATCCTCGAGTGAGACTAACTGAACTGAGAATACTGATAGATTAAGTTTACATGCTGAACATGTATAACTGAAGCATGATTACATTACTGAAACCACTGATAAACTGAGTTTTCATACTGATCTTACATAACTGAAGTATGGTTTCATGGCCGAACTGATTTATGAATGCTTGACTGTCATAAGGATTATATGCAATAGTAATTGATACCGAGTTTGTAAAGGTAATCTGAGAAAATCTAAGAAAGACTGGTACCTCAAGCTAAGTCTGAGTTTGCAAATAAGAGGTGAGGATACTTGGTTTGTATGCCTGGCTCTGCATCCTATGTAGCTCCCTCAACAGACTGATTTTTCCAAAAAACTTTGACCAAAGGAACTTCTTTGTTCCTCTGTCTACGAATCTGATGATCAAGGATTTCAACTGGGACTTCCTTATATGAGAGGTTGTTCTGAACATCTATATTCTCTATAGGGACTACAACTGTTGGGTCACCTATGCACTTATTTAGCAAGGAGATATGAAACACTAGGTGTACTAAAACTAAGTCTGAAGGCAACTCAAGCTAGTAAGCTACCTTTCTAAATCAGCTGAGAATTATGTAAGGACCAATATATCGGGAACTAAGTTTACCCTTCTTGCCAAATCTCTTCACTCCTTTCATGGGAGAGATTTTCAAATACATATAATAACCAATCTCAAACTCGAGATCTTTCTTCTCACATCAGCATACGATTTCTGTCAGCTCTGAGTTGTCTTAAGCCTCTCCTTAGTTAATTGACCTTCTCTAAGGCATCAAATACTAAGTCAGGCCCTGCCAACGCAGTCTCGCCTACCTCAAACTAACTAATGGGATACCTACATATCCTCCCATAAAGTGCCTCAATTGGATTTAAATATTGGAATAGTAACTATTATTATTCGCAAACTCAATCAAAGGTAAGTACTCATCCCAACTACCCTTAAAGTCAACGACACACGCTCTCAACATATCTTCTAAAGTCCAAATGGTCCTTTCTTCTTAACCATCTGTCTGAGGATGGAAGGTTATACTGAGGTGGAATTGGGTACCAATACCCATTTGGAAGGCTTTCCAAAAGTAAGAGGTGAACTGCGTACCTCTATCTGAAATGATGGACAACAAAACATCATACAACCTGACCAACTCTCTGATATAGAGCTTGGCATAGTTCTCGGATGAATAAGAGGTATGAACTGGCAAGAAATGGACTGATTTGGTTATCATATACATAATTCCCAAATCAAATCATGCTAACGATGAGTACAAGGCAACTCCTGCATAGACCCACTAGGCTTACAAAGCTTAATATTAACCTACTAAAACGTAGAGCACTTAGCCACAAACTCTGCAATGTCTTTCTTTATCCCACTCGACCAATGAACTTCCCACAAATCGTGGTACATCTTATTACCCCTTGGATGAATGAAGTAACACATACCATGCACTTCTGCAAGAATTCACTGTCTCATGCCATCCACACATGGCACATACAATCTACCTTGGAAATGCAACACACCATCTCCCCCTTAGGAGAAAACCTCTACCTTCTGGTCTCTGACTGACTCTTTCAACTTAACTAAACTGGGATCCATGTTCTGTTTTTCTTTTACCTTGGAAACCAAGGAAAATTCCAAACTATTCTGCACCCATACACTACTCTCAGCTAAATCAACCAAACAAATACCCAACCTGGAAATATGATAAACTTTCTAAACTAACGTCTTCTTACCATCATCAACATAAACAACATAACCCATGGACAACCTACTGAGGGCATCTACCACTATATTGGCCTTTCCTGGGTGGTATAGAACACTCATGTCATAATACTTCAACAGCTCTAACCACCTTCTGTATCGGAAGTTTAAGTCTTTCTGAGAAAATTCATACTGCAGGCTTTTATGTTCTGTGAACACATCAACATGTACTCCATACAAATAGTGCCTCCAACTATTTAAGGAAAACAATACAACTGCTAACTCAAGATCATGGATAGGGTAATTCTTTTCATGGGGCTTAAGTTTTCTAGAGGCATAGGCTACAACCATATCCTTCGACGCCAAAA
Organism: Capsicum annuum; assembly: GCF_002878395.1. NCBI lineage: Eukaryota > Viridiplantae > Streptophyta > Magnoliopsida > Solanales > Solanaceae > Capsicum > Capsicum annuum. The sequence continues at coordinate 100,844,948 of NC_061119.1, forward strand.
CACACCCCAAACCAACTATGGAAGAATCACAACACACAACAAATCCATCTGAACTGTCGGGCAAAGTCTTAACTGGGGCTGTAGTAAGCCAAGTCTTCAACTCCAAAAAACTCTTCTCACAAGAATCTGACCACTGGAATTTGACTTTCTACTGAGTCAATATGGTCATGGTGATTCAATAGATAAAAATCCTTCTACAAACCATCAGTAATAGCCAACCAAACCCAAGAAACTCCTAATATCTGATGAAGAGATAGGTCTGGACCATTTTCTCATTGATTCGGTCTTTTAAGGATCAACTTTAATTCCATCACCAGAAACTATATGACCAAGGAAAGCTACTGAACTTAGCCAAAATTTGTATTTACTGAATTTGATGAACAACTAATGGGCTCTGAGGGTCTGTAAGACTATTTTGAAGTGGTCTACGTGATCATTTTCACTATTGGAGTAGACAATAATGTCATCAATAAAGACTATGATGAACATGTCCAAGTACTACTTGAACACAAGGTTCATCAAGTCCATGAAAGTTGTTGGGGAATTGGTCATACCAAATGATATGACTAGAAATTTAAAATGACCATACCGAGTGCTGAAAGTTGTTTTTGTAATATCACATTCTCTGACTGTGAGTTGATGATAGCCTGATCTGAGGTCTATCTTAGAAAAGTAACTGGCACCCTGAAGTGGGTCAAACAAGTCATTGATTTTGGGAAGTGGATACTTGTTCTTGACTGTGACTTTGTTCAACTGACGGTAGTCAATACACACATTCTGAGAGAATCGTGTTTCTTATGCCTGAATAGAACTGGTGTGCCCCATGGGGAAATACTAGGCCTGATAAACCCCTTATCTAGGATATCCTTTAACTATTTTTCAGTTTTATGAGTTCTGCTAGAGCCATTCTATATGGCAAAATAGAGATAGGCTGAGTATCTGGAAAAAGGTCTATTTCGAAGTCAATTTCCCTCTCGGGAGGAACTCTGGGAAGATCTTCAGGAAACACATTTAGAAATTAACATGCTACTGAAACTGACTCAAGATTAGGGGTCTTGGAACTAGCGTCTTTAACTCGAACGAAATAATAGACACACCCCTGAATATTATTTTTCTTACTATAAGGTAGGAAACAAGTTGACCCCTAAGTGCTGAAGTACTACCCCTCTATTCTAGGACAGGTTTATTCGGGAACTAAAAATAGAAAACTCTATTTCTATATTCAACTGAAGCATAGCCTGAATAAATCTAATTCATGCCAAGAATGACATTAAAATCTGTTATCTCTAACTCTACTAAGTCTGTTGAAGTAAATTTCTGAGATACCATAACCACACAGTTTCTGTATACCTACTGGTCTATGATAGACTTACCCACTAGCTTAGAGACTGAGAAGGGATCTGTTAGGATTTAGGGACTGACTCCGAAGTCAACAGCTATATAAGGAGTTACAAAGGATAAGAAGCTCCTGTATCTAGCAAAGCATAAAAATGTAAATAATAAACTTGTAAAGTATCAATGACCACATCAGGAGAACTTTCATGATCCTATCGGGACTGAAATGCATAGAGTCTGTTTAGGCGTTACCCAATAGTGGCACTGCAAATGGCACCCTACTGAGATAGGCAATCGTACTGAGCTGGGGAGTGATTGTACTGACCCTGTGAACCTGACTGAGGACAATCTCTGTTTCTATGACCTGGCTTGCTACACCTGAAATAGACATTACTGCCAGCTCTACAGATACCCTAATGGTTTCTGCCATACTTCTGGCAAAGAGGATTTGTTCAAACACTGGTAACTTTATTCTGAGATTTATATCCTGGTGCCCTATCATTATTACCATTTCTAAACTTAGGCACTAGAGCACCAGTTGAGGACAGAGCTGGAACTAAAGATTTCAAGTGGAACTGAGGACGATCCACCGATTGCTACAAAGAACCTAATGGATTTGATGCAAAATAAAAAAATACAATCATGAAAACCCTCTAACTTAGGCTGACTAAAGTTGAAGCTTCCTATTCTATTCCTCTTGTTCTCCCTCTCGTTATCCTTAGTCGTCTGCTCTTATATCTACTGAGCATAGAGCATCAACCTAGCCAAGTCTATCACATTAATCTGCATTGTGGTCTGACACTCCTTGACCACACTGTCAGACACACCAGACATGAACTTACTCATCTTAGATCTACTATCAGCCACCACATGAGGAGCATATTTAGATAATGAGTAAACTTAAGAGACTACTCCTTCACTGTCATGCTACCTGTTTTAAGTTAATGAATTCCAACACCTTAGCGTCCCTTAACTCTAATAGGAAAAACCTATTTAGAAAGGCAGTAGCAAACTTCTCCCATTCTATAGGCCCTGCATCTGCGGCCCTATCTGTCTTCCACTACTTAAACCATGTATAAGACACATCTTACAACTGATATGCATTTAAGTCAGCACTCTTACTAGTAGTTACCCCTATAATATTTGCTACCTTCTACACCTTGTCAAGGAATTTCTATGGGTCCTTTTCAGAATTAGACCGTGAAAATAATAGAGGATTCATTAGGCTGAACTCATAAATTCTAGCTGCAACAGTATTGTCCACTGGGTTGGCTTGAATAGTATCTAGACATTTATTCTGGGCTGCTACAGAATGAGCTAGAGCGGTGAAAGATGCTCTAAATTATGTGTGAGAGACATGCTCGTTCAGGGGAGATGCCTGAACGAGCAAAGGTACTGGCTAGTTTCTAGTTCTTCTTTCGTTAGTCTTTATGGGAGGCATATTCTGTAAATGAAAGGAAAACTTGGATTAGATGAAGAATTTAACTTGAGCTTATGCTCACTCGCATGACATAACTACTGAAAGAAGGGAACTATTCCTAAAAATCCCTCATAGCCTCTTTCCCATAAGTTTGACGTGATACACACCCCTATATAAGACTCTACTTGACGTGGATTTCAGACTCTCTAGGACTCTTTAGAACCTTAGGCTTTGATACCAAATTTGTAACACCTCGAGACTAAACCCTGGGCATCATACGGTGCTTACAATCTCGAATGACCACAAGCTAATCCACGAATGGTACCTACTGTGAGCATGAATATTAATAATACTGAGAATATATGTGGAAATTAGGAGGAGATTTCCATAAGGTTCATAAACTGAAAACAAATACTGAATACTGATAATTATACTAAAAACTAAACATCTATCTAAAATAGTCTAGACCGAAAGCCTCTAGTGGTATGAATATGGAGTTGATAGGACAAGTCCAATTCTGACTACTGAATATACTGAACTACTAAAATGCTAGAATAAAAAAAATTGTCCTCAAAATATGAGGACTTACCACTATAACTTCTGCTAAAAACCTAAGGTACTAAATACGGTCAAGAACCTAAGCATCTGAACCTATGATATGAGACATCATAGTGTAAATAAAGAGTATGTGTCAGTACTTTGAATGTACTGGTATGCTAAGTGAGGTAGGCTAATATACATGGGTTCATATACATGAGATGATAGCTGACTGAATGAACATCATGAAATAACTGAATAAGAGTACATGAAAAAACTATAACTACTAATAAACTTAATATGTAATACTATGCACATAACCTTTGCCTGAATTTGACTGAACTGAAGTACTGGATTATGATGGCTAAATAACTTATAGTTATGGTTCTGTAGAACTATTGAGTCATTTACTGAATTCTAAGACTAGAGACTGATTACTGAGTACTGAATACTAAGACTGCAACTATGGGAGTGTTCATCTAACTAACATACCCCAATCATAAACTGAGTTGGGGTACAACCTGTGACCCGAGTTGGAAAGGTATCAGCACCGTACAATGAGTACTAATAATGGTGATATGAATCCACTAAAGATCACCCTCATCTAGCAGGTGAGATATGTGTTACCCTCAACTGGCAGGTGAACACTTGACCAACCCTCAAATGGCATGTTGATATATTTTAACCTATGCTGGCTATGTAATTCTTGAAATAAAGGACTACTACTAAAGATCAAACCCTCAACCGGTAGGTAAGCCCCTATCCCTAGGTTTGCTCGGTGATGAATCTTACTCCTAACTAAATAGACATTAAACTGATCACTATATTGTCTGAGGCTTGAATAAACTGATACTGATCGTGTTGACTTACTAAACTAGATTAGTTCACTGAGTTCTGTAACTAACGGAGTACTACTGTTCGTGACATTACTTAGACTATTTTGTGGCTACTGTAATTCTAGGTAAACAGCTAGATTATTGGGTATCGAATACTCCCAAGACTCGATAGCATCAATAGTAAAATATGGCAAAATCTTGAACGCATTCCATTAATTACTATTCACCATGCATTCATTTAGACATTTTGTCAAACACTTGAGGGGCATGAACTTGTACATTAATGGGACCACATGATAACATGTCATGAATTCACTCTTTAATTTACATAGGTTTTCTATCAAACACTTTGGGAGCATAATTAGTGAGCTTAGAAATCATCAAAATATAAACATCATGGCAACCACATTCTACCTGTAAATTTAAGGGTTTAACATGAGAATCACATAATTCTACATACATGATCACTAATTCACTTGAAACTTGTAATAAATCTTGATTTGAAAATCAAAAATCAATACATGAACAAAATCTAATTCAAATATGTAAATCATGAAACCACTAAACTTGTAGTTTAAAAAGGGCTCTTAAACTCCAAGGGTGGAAGGAAACCCAAGGATGAACACCTAACATACCTTGATTATTTATTTCATAGAGATTGTCATGAGTTCTTGAGACTTGATTCTTGAGCTTGATGAATTGTGTTTTGTTCTTGAGAGGATTTTGAGAATAATGAGTGTCTTTACCTCCTTAAGGATATTAAATCTCTTGTTTTAGGTGAATTGGGTGAGGGGAAAAGAACCTAATTGCCCTTGGAAAGTCAGATTTTTAATGAGTAAAACTACCCTGTAACACGATACCCGATGCATCGTGTTGATGGGATAGACACGATGGCCGATGCAATACATCGTGATTGCGTTGGCTCACAGGAAATTGCATGCTTAATGCTGGTGATAATACTGTCGATACAATTACTGATGCATCACGTCGAGATTGCATCGGTTCGCTATTTTGGACATCTAATTAAGTTTTTAACGATGCTCGAAAAATCCAAAACTTAACCAAGGTGACCTAATGACATCCCTGATCATGAATCGACTTAAAAATTGGCATTTTAAAGTTGTAAGGATCGAAAATAAGATTGTCCAATTTTGGAGGCTAAAATGCTTCTAAGTTTGAACACTTGGTTGAATTTTTTCTAAGTCTGGGACTCCTTTTTGGCATGCTATAAAGGACTGAAATGACTAGAATTTGCGGGGTCTTATATACCAAGACCAACTAAACCATACCACATCATACGAGAAGTACCCCAAGTCGTATAATGTCCAGAAGCAAAAAATCAAGAAATTTTTCTAAGGTTCAAAACCCAGTGTGTTTCAGTCTCCCCTACTAGGATCATTCATCCCCAAGTGATGGACAAGGTATTACAAGCAAGAATTACACCCAAACATAACCATTCCAACCTTTACATGATTAATTAGACTTCTCCCCTTAATTGAATCTCCAGGCCTGCCAAAGACTGCCCACTTACAACCACCTATGTAAGGATAATGTGGTTTCTGATGCTCTTAGCAGGTTATTGATAGGGATTTTAGTTCACGTGAAGGAAGGCAAGCAAGAATTGGTGAAGGATATTCACCGCTTGGCTAATCCTGAAGTTCATCTCTTGGACTCTAAGGATGGTGGCGTGATGGTGCAAGAAGTGGTTCTATCATCTCTTGGTGCGGAGATTAAGAAGAAGCAAGTGCTAGATCCTATCTTGATGAAAATCAAGAGTGATGTTGGTGGGCAAAAAGTAGTGGTGTTTGAGATCAATGGTAATAGTACTTTCTAGTACCAAAGGAGGTTGTGTGTACCTGATGTCGATGGGTTGCGGCAAATGGTTTTGCCTGTGGCGCATGATTCGTGCTTCGTTGTTCATCCCGGCTTGACAAAGATGTATCATAATCTCAAGGAGATCTATTGGTGGAATGTCATGAAAAAGGATGTAGTTGATTTCGTGGCCAAGTGCATGGTGTGTGAATAGGTTAAGGTTGAGCACATGAGGCCAGGTGGGTTGTATCAAGAAATTGAGTTGCCCAAATGGAAGTGGGAAGTTATCAATAAGAACTTTGTAAAGGCACAAATTTCTCTAAAAAGGCATTGGCAAACTAATCCTAAGTCATCTCAGGAGAATTAATAGGTATGCAACTAACAAATGATCTCCACCAATCTCCAACAGCATCTCTTAACTAATAAGTAGTATAAGTAACCGTACAACTCAAACGAACCCAAATTATGCAACTTCTCTCGATAATCAATCTAGAACTCGTAGGAATCCTCACCTACAACACCACTAAATCTAGGAGGACCCAAATTAGTAAATCACTCGAACTTCTTCTGATCCTCAGAATACATAACGGTACTCACAGAAAGAGGAGGCATGGTGGATATGGTTGATTGAGATCCCATCTGGGGAGATAACATAGATAAAGGTGGAACTCATGATCTCAGAATTCCATACTCAGACGTCGATGCTGAAACAGGAATAGTACTCAAGGTCTGAGGAGTACCGAGAGTTAAAGCAGGTGCAACTAGAGAACCCACACTCGAGTCTAGGGGAACACCAAGCATACTCAAAGGAGCACCCTCCAAATGGGTCGACAAGAGAACTAACAACCCCCTAACACTGGGGTATAAAATCTCAGCAGAACTAAAGTAGGACCCAGACCTCCAACATTCTCAACATGCTTCTCAGGGGAAAGTCCTCTAGCACTACTCCTAGATAGGGTAGATCCACGTGCCCGTCCACTACCTTGAGTTAGATCTACGTGCCCGTCCACTACCTTAAGCCTATCCATGACGTGTATCTCTCCCTCTAGACTGGGCTCTCTCTCTTCGAATGAAGGCTCTGCATCTTTAACCTCATGAGATCTAGTCATCACCATCTGCACAGAAAATAGTGAAATATGTATTAGAACATAAGTTATGAAGGTAATCCGCATGATAAGGAACAACATGAGGTAAATTTTTCAAAGACATTCTATAGCCTCTTGAAGATAGGTACGGACATCTCTGTATCATTCCGTGAGACTCTATCAGGCATCCCATTCTTACACCGTTAAGACCAATGAACCTGGCTTCTTTGATATCAATTTGTCATGACCCCAAATTCAAGGTTCATAATGGCAATTATAGTGAACCTTGACAAATAAGCCTATCACACAAAAAGGAAAATAAGAATCCAAACCTAAGGCTAGGCTCCTAGAATAAAGTTGATCCATATCATTATAACAATAGGATAAAGTATAAACCCAACAATAACATGCCAAACTCCCCAAAACTTGGTTTCATAGTTTAAGAACTACTAATACAACCCATGAATAAAATACATCAGAAAATCCAACAGGAACAATCTCTGTCTTTGAGTAATAGTAAAGACATTGTCAAATACAGAAAGATAGAACTGGACTCCGGATGCATGAAAATCCAACTGCTACCTTGAATAACTTTGAAGGCGCTCGAATCAATCATCATTTGGTGTGCTCAAACTAGGACCTATACCAAAAAGTCATTGTAGGAGTGAGTACAGTCTGCTTGTACTTAGTAGGTAACATAGGCCGACTGAGCAAAGTAGCTAATAAGCCTTACAAAAATACATACTAAGGGCACGTCACCTGAAATCAGAAAATATCCTACAACAGTTGCCCACACCAATTACACTAACAATTTTATAATATCTACATATAATACAGCAAAATACTAGAAAGGAATACAAGCATACATGTATACCACATATAAGCAAAGAAAAGAAGAGAACAACATATACGAGAGCATCAAATACAAATAAGGAAAGATAGAACAATGGATAGGTGACAAGTCAAAAAGAATATACAATTACATCACAAATATAATAAAGTAAATATAATAAAAATAATGATATTGATGATGATTTAATGCACGAGGTTGTCGCACAACCTCCAAGACCGTCACATAGCCTCCGAGACCATTTTATAGTCTCCATATACACCTACAAAGCTAAAGCTTCAAGATGTAGGACCCATGTAGTTTCCCCAACCCATATACAACCAATATCCATCTCCTCCCTGACACATTCCTCGAGGAGGTTTTTATAAGATGCTAAATTTTCTATCAGAAAAAAAGTAGTGTTTCTTAGTGTTTCCACTATTTCCATGGTGGTATCAATATTTCATGAATGTACATGATATAAGGATGTAATGATCACAACCAACCACTATGAGTATTTCCATATCCAACTAATATACCAACTAAGTGAGCCAAATATTCATTCAATACTTCCAACCATCCATGAAAACCAACATGATTTATATGCCAATAGAGTATAAGCACATCACAATATATAATTCATACCATTATAGGCTTTTCATCAAACAAGATAAGATTATCTTCATGCATATAGGCTATCAATATTATATAGGACCCCTCGTAATCACACATAGAACATAATATCCCAAAACTACCAAATCATCGCATATAGGCCCCCATAAAGTCATAAAACAATAAGATAGCCATATTTCATTATTAGTTCCCACACCCTTACTATGCCTTTGTATCAAAATTAACTACCCAACTCAGTCTGGAAGAAGTTAAGCATAACCTATCTTGAATGCCAAAAGTGGAATAAAATCCTTCAATCCACAATGTTACTACTCACGAATGGACCCATAATCAGCTAAAACATGGAAATATAGAATCTATGCATCAAAAAAGATAATGATACCCATAATTCCTAGTTTCAAGTAGGGGTCAAAACGGACCGCCAAAATGAATTCTTAAAAAGGAGGGAAAAATTGTATCTTTATTAAAAAAAACATGCTCTCCATATTTTTAGAAGTCTACAACTAAAAATCCAAGAGAAAATGAGTTCAAATCGAATAAAAATTAATTTTAAACTTTATCGGGTAAAATCCCATAAATTCATTTTAAAATCAAGAATTGAAGTTGTTTTGAAGATGAAATTGATGGAAAACTGATTATATGAGGTTAGAAACTCATCCAACTGAAAAGGTTTGAAATTGGGGTTTAAATTGGAGAAATACAATTTTTTGGCCTTACAGGCCAAAATCCCCAAATTTTATTCTTTAATCCAAGTTTAAAACAAGAAATATATGATAAATATTGAAGAAAATAATTTAAATAGGTGTTATGGTGCTTACCCAAACTTTGCAGCAGAAGAAATAGCTAAAACTCATGAAACCCTAAGCTCCATGCCTCAAAAATAGTTTAAAATGGAGAAAAATAGTGAAAACCAAGTGTATATCGCGATCGCGGATCAGGTGTCGCAATTACAGTATATGGCTGACAAAGTATCGTGACATATATATTCAGGCTCCAATCATAATTGCAAGAGGAGCATTGTGATCGTGGGTGCACCAGCTGAGTGGTGCACCAGTTGGGGACTTTGGTGCATTCCAAGTCTTTGCGGGACCCTCAGGATTCATCACGAATCTCGTGAATGCAAAAAAAATGTGATACCTTATCAAATTTGATGCTACAGACTCAATGGAGATATCAGTATTTCAAAAAAATAATGTTTTCATCAAATTGACCCTCGAAATCCAAAATCACAATTTTTTGAACCGAGCATCGAAATGAGATTTAAAAGTCATAAAACCACACTAACCGTGTTACCACCCTAAAATTGACGTTCCAGATCTAATAGCATAGTCTATTCTCCATCCATCACATGGATTAAAAAATGTTGACTGAAGTCAACTATAGGACTTTCGCAGCTACCAAAAACTATCATATCACATAAATGGCACCAAAATGCATCAAAAATCATGGCAACCATCCCCACACCCCAGAACTACCACAACAAAACCATGAGGAGGGGTAAAATGGTCAAATCATATAGGAACACATATTTTTCAAATTTCATTATATTTTGAATCATTACAATATAAGTGAGTATGCATAATTCACATAATAAAAGTATCACGACTTAAACCCATCGTGAGTGGCACTCACCCTACTTACCTGGTAGGAGAACTATCTAACCTAAAACACATTTCCAAAGTCAACTCTTAGAGAGATAATAAAACTAATCTGTAAAAAGAATTATCCAATCCCAAATCAAAATATGAGTACAACAAAAATCCAGGACATTGTACTTACCAAACCATCCCTAGGAAACAAAAGTTGTTCGTACTAAAATATCTAAGATTGTTAAGAAGGGGATGAAACACCAAATACTGAAATGAAAACACAAGTCTAAAAATAAAGAACTATGTCAATAAGGAGAGATCTCATGGTATTCCAGATATGTCGCTCACCCTAAAACATAGAATTAGTCGCTAGAATCACAAATGAGGTCTCGTAAGAGTTGCTGGAATATGTGTTACACTTACAAAAGTAAGAACAGGTGTAGTATCGACACACAATAAAACAATGGTGTACTGGTAGGGTCATTTTGCCAACCCAAGATAAGAATATGAACACACAACCAAGTTATAGTACAATAAGTTAATCCATGCTCAAACCAAGTACACTTTGCATTACAAGCAACAATTAAGCTGTTTAGTATCAAAACCAACAAGTCAACTTATTGTCACCAAGTCAAATTCAGTCAAACCAAGTCAATATAATTTATCAAACATATAAATATATTTCCTCGATTCACTTATATAATCATCAAACTCACCTGATCTGGTTCATACATGCTAAGGGTAATACAACCACCCTATAACCATGACCTGCAATACTAAACCCCAGACACAAATGTCTGCAAACCTTGTTTTACCAATAACCCATTAGAACGCTCCAAATACTGAAATATTCTATATTTAGAAATAAGGTAGGCCAAAACCATATAACAACCATAAAATCATTAACATTTATCACACTTAAAAAGATGCACTAACAAGCCACACTACAAATAAATTAACATGAACATATAGAACAATTTTGATTAAACCACAATACCATCACCTACCTCGAACCAAGCTTCCACCACTCTTCAAATCCGTAGCTTTTCCTTTCTAGGTAATTTCTTTTTGCTCGTGTCATACGCCCAAATTACACCTCTCTTATGAGAGCGTAAGTGGTCGACGTCAAATATATAACCCAACTAGGTTATGGTCGAATCCCATAGAAAATATGGTGTTAATTAAGATGATTTGTGATTTACTTGACTAATATTCAATAGGTTCCTTTAAAGAGGGGGTTTATCAAAACAATCTATCGTTAACATTTCAATTATATTGTGAAACTCAAAGTTTATTCTGTAAATATTCAAATCAATGATATAGTTAAACAAGAGTTGTGATCAATATGACTAATAACATGGTTGAATAATAGTTATGGTATTTGATTCTCATGAATTGTGGAAAACACCAAATTATCAATATCGACAACTTATCTAAGTGTTTTTCAACCTACTTAGATATTAAGCTCCCTAATTCTTTCAAACTTAGGAAAACCTTCTATTCTGACCGATTTTATCTCGAGTTGATTAATCTTGTTATAGCATTAACCATTAGATAGAAAATTTATCTTTCCAAATCCTCATTTACAATTCACTATCTTTAATTGATTTCTTACATCAAGTAAACCAACATAAGGCATGTCTATTATTTCCAACCAATAGAAAACAAGTAATGCAATAGAATTATCAAAATGAATCCCACAGTCATATAAATCTAATCCAACTATTGAATCAATAATGTAATAATCATAGCTCCCCGAACTCTAGTTGTGGGGTTTAGTTCCACATGAAATTAAAAATATTTCAAAATATGAATCCATAATTCAAAGGGGTTATATTCAAAAAAAATGAAATAAAATGTTGTTCTCCTTTAAGTTTCACCTGAAAACTAAACCAAAAACTAAAAACTAAATTCAAAACTTCAAAGCCACAACTGTAAATTAGCATTTTTGGAATAAAGTTCAAGATGATAATGAAAACATAAAAGTTTCTATTTATATCCATAGGTTTCAAAATTCATAATTTGAAAACCTAAAACTATCACATAATAGTTGACGACAAGGATGACAGCTTATCTACTTGTTGACAGCATCTCAGCCAAGTTGTCAACTTGATTCTTCAGCAGCTACAATTTGTATATAGTTGACGACAAAATTGATGGATTATCAAATGGTTGATGACTTGTCACCCAAGTCGTCAACTAATTTCTTCAGCACTTGAGTTCTGTTTTTGCTTAATGACGAACCTGACAACTTATCACTTAATTGATGACTTATCAACCAAGTCTTCACTTGAATCTTCAATATACTGCTTCCTGACTTGTCATCTCTATTTCACCAAAAATGACTCTTTTTTCTCTTTTCTCTTTGGTTTTCTAACATCTTGACTTTTTCTACAAAATTAAATGAAATATGATAAAAGACAACATAAGTTACTTAGGAACTTATAAGTATTCCAAGTTAAAAGCCTTAAATGTGCTGTCAAGAAGCCAGCACATCAACACCCTCAACTTAAAATACTTTCTTGTCCTCAAGTAACTATATAATACAGTACTATGCACACAATTAGGGCATCAATGGATAGAGTAGACTTCTATTTCAATTCAAACCCATTAAGAAAAATATGATCTTTTTCTGCCTAGTGACAACAAGATTCCATGTTTATCTTTAAAGTTCAAATAGACCAAGCACTACCTGAACTCAGAGAATATAATCAAATAGTCAGCAATTACAAGTACCATTCTAATGCCTCACATAGAAAAAAGAAGGTCCTTACTCCAAATATTATGTTTTACTTTTAGGAACTAGACATTAAATCTCTTACCCTCAGAAATAAGTTTCAAATTGTGCACCTACTATGCCATAGGCTTTCCCTTACCTTTCCATTTGGGCCATCAGTAGTTAAACTAAGATCACTATAGGGCTTTCTTGGCTTGTAATGAAGGCTTAAGTGTTGAAAAGGTTAATTTAGGATTAGTGACGTAGCTTTCCTTTTTCCATTTACACCATTTAAATACAACCATGTTTGTTCATTCATATTTTTACTACAATCCATTTTTATGATTTGATTTCACTCTTATCACTCCCAATCAACACCGCCTTCTCTTTGGTTCAACCACTTAGATTTTATTTATTATATATATATATTATAAATATGAATGCTAACCTTCATAGTATCTTTTACACCTTTTGATCATTATCTTTTCTACCGTAGCAACCCTCAACTTAGATGATTTACCTAAGTTAATGTGTATAATGTCTAAATGGAGGAATGGGACTAAAATAAAGCCTTAACTATGAAATTAGGGTAAGGTGGTCAGGTTGTGAATCAAGGATAGATCTGATGGCTCAAATGGGGATTAAAAGAGATCTACTATAAGATTTTGGGTTGTCTATTTTGGCTAAGTGGACTACCTATAAAAAACAACTTGTGTTAATTTCTCAGATGACTACTTGTAAACTAATAGAATAACTCAAGCAAGTTCTAGATGCATGCACATAATAAGAAAATATTTAAAAGACCTAACACTCTCATGGCATAGAATTATAATATCATCACCAACCAATCAATCAATACTCAAACCTAAGCAGGGATTGCCATATTTGTATAGTTCCATAGACAGAAATAGTTTTCCCATGTTCCTTGCATCAATCTCACAAAACAAAAATTTTGATGGGTCTATAATTTTTTAAAGCTTTCAGAATATTTAACAAAAGTTGCTACTCAGTTATATCTACCCTTCTTGCCTACATAACACATAAACCACAAAAAAAACTTAAACTCCAAAATATGTCGGTTCCCTAGATAGCACACAAGGGCATAGAACATAGGCAATAAACCCTTGATGTTGTAAGTACCCCCACCTCCACGAATAAAAGCATGCATTATCCTTAATATATGATTGCTTAAACTTAAGAACAGTGGTGAGGACATACCTACAGTTCCTTAAGCGCTTATGTCATACGATGCTAAATGTATTATTACATCATCAGCGGTAAGAACATCAACAATAGCACCAGGTTTTAATGATGCATTCACAGTCGTGGTTGGGGGAGTAAAGTACTCCCCAATAGTCTTAGAATTATCTAATTCTCTGGATGGTCCACGTACAAAGACTCCCACAGCTTTAACCCACAATGCCTCTTCTATTCGTTCATCTCCCTCTTTTGAATTTTTTAGTGTTTCTTTCAATTTTTTTCTATTTTATTCTTCCAATCCTCTTCTTCTCTTCACTCTTACTTCTTTTCCTTTTTTTTTTACTTTTTTTATACAACTGGTTTCCCAGTGATATCATAAATATCTCTTCTTCTTCTTCTTCTGATTCTGCATCAGTTGGGAGTGAAAATATTAAAGTTTGACAGCTTTGTAAAGCCGCAATAGGAAGATCAGGTACAGACATCTCCCTTAATCTTTCATTCACCCAACACTTCATATCATTAATGCGCCCATAGAGATTCTCATAAGGTGCAATAGCTTCTTTGATTTTCTTCTCAACAAAAGCTTCAAACTATTTAGCACACAGCTTTAATTTGCATCAAACCTCTTTCCTTATTTCACCATCTTTTTAAAATTATATAGAGTAAACGTATACTCAAAGACAAACGTTATGATGATTGTTTCTCCTTTCATTTCTATTGTAGGTATAGTATTTGTAGAGGAAGTGTACTAAAAATATTTTGCTAATAATATTTATAAATTCTTGGCAGAACTTGTGACTGGTGCAAGTGTCTAAACTCTCTCTATAGTCAGATATCACTTCCCACACTAGCTCCTTTGTCTAAAACTAATCTATGCCTTCTTTCATCTCCTCTATCAAAATTATGCATCTCTTTTGCTTGTACCTCATTATCCAGTCCTGAGATCAGAGGAATATAAGCTTCTTCACATAACCTAGTAATCAAATAGGGAAAAGGATATATTATGTCATATCGTGTTACCTAGATATTAATCTTATCTGCAGTTATTTACCAAAATTCAATGAGAACCCAGACATCAAACTTGCTACCAACACTGCTTTATCATCACCCAATATATTGTCTTCTGCTGCTGGAATGAATTTGAATCTTATAATTCCCCACCAGAACTTCGCTATCTAAGATGACGAAGCTTTCATAATTCATACATTTAGGTTATTCACCCACTATAGTTCCCCTTCTACTAGTACTTGTGCTAACTAAGGATGTTAATTAGCTCTGTCATTCAACTTATGATAAAAATGGGGAGTGGTGGTTGGGGGGGAATGAAATCAGCTCCGTGCTAAAACCTATTAATGGTACGATCTTACAAATCCACCATGACTCATCACACTGGTATCCAATCCATATTAGCTTATTTGTGGCTTTCTCTCCTTTTTGGCATAGATTTCCAAGGTCACAGTGTAGTTTGCATAAAATTCTTGTACCCAAGTTGGATAATATGATTCTCCTTGTTTTGTAGTTCATGCTAGATCATGCGCCTTGAATGTACTTTCCATTCAGGGGTACTTGCTTAGCCCGGATGTAATGACTTTTTACTTCTTCACATAAAGGACTCTTGGTATTACATTTACCAGTAGCTACTAGTCAATCATGGTAAATATTGGATACGTCTTTTTACTTTCCATCTTACACTATCTCAGATACTAGGATTTTTTCTCTTGATCACATCACCTAGCATTAGAGATTGTTTTTCCATAGGCTGCTCAGAAGAAAAAGAGTCTTCCTCTTCCGAACTCTCATTATCTACCACCCTCTCTTCAAACTAGAGGTTGGCTCCACTATACAAAGACTCTGCCTCGTATGATATCCTTATTGTTCAGCCCCCCTTATTCATTCTCAGAATCATTGAATAATCTCTTAGTCAAGGTTGTTTTGGTTACTCCCTTACTGGTTTGCTTCTGTTGTACTTTTGGAAGCATGGTTGTATCTACATCAGTGAACAAAAATCAATTTGTGTACAAAAGGAAGAAGACATAAGAATATATTGTCTTCTCTACAAGATCAACTTCAACTTAGCATCCTATGTAAAACTTAGTTTATGAATCAATTGTCTTAAGTGAGCTTTGTTGACAAATCATCATCTTCATTATCATTCTTGAAAAGGATCAATCAGAACTTGTATGCATGTAGGTGATGACTTGGTTGATTAGTCGTCACTTAGGTGATGGCTCATCAACCTTGTTGTCACCCTTGGGTAAAATTTCAATTTGATTTAGAAACTCAAAGTTAATTCTGAAATATTTCAAATCAGTGATATAGTTGAACTAGAGTTGTGATCACTATGATAGTTAACACGATTGAATAATAGTTATGGTATTTGATTCACCAGACTTGTGGGAAACCCCAAATTATCAATATTGACAACTTATCTAAGTGTTTTTCAACCTATTTAGATATTAAGCTCCCAAATTTTACAAACTTAGGAAAACCTTCTATTTTCACCGATTTTATCTTGAGTTGATTAATCTTGTTACAGCATTAACCAATATATGGAAAATTTATATTTCCAAATCCTCATTGACAATTCACTATCTTTAATTTATTTCTTACTTCAAGAAAACCAATATAAGGCATGTTCTATTGTTTCAACCAATAGAAAACAAGTAATGCATCAGAATTATTAAAATGAATCCCACAGTCATAAATCTAATCCATCTATTGAATCAATAATGTAATAATCATAGCTCCCATAACTCTAGTTCTGGGGTTTAGTTCCACATGAAATTAAAAGATATTTCAAAAGATGTATCCATAACTCAGGGGTTATACTTATAAAAGATAAAATTAAATATTATTCTCCTTCATGTTTCACAAGAAAACTAAACCAAAAACTGAAAACTGAATTCTAAACTTCAAATCCACAATTGTAAACCAGCATTTTTGGAATAAAGTTCAAGATGATATTGAAAACCTAAAATATGTTATTTATATCCATAGATTTCAAAATTCAAAATTTTAAAACCCAAAAAATGTCGCACAATAGTTGACGACAAGGATGACAGCTTATCAACTTGTTGACAACTTTATAACCAAGTCGTCAACTTGATTCTTCAGCAACTACAATTTGTATATGGTTGACGACAAACTTAATGGCTTATCACATAGTTGACGACTTGTCACCCTAGTTGTCAACTAATTTCTTCAGCACTTGAGTTCTGTTTTTGCTTGAGGACAAACCTGACAACTTATCACTTAGTTGATGACTTGTCAACTAAGTCATCACTTAAATCTTTAATATACAGCTTCCTGAATTGTCATCTCTATTTCACCAAAAATGACTCTTTTTGTTCTTTTTTATTTGGTTTTCTAGCATGCTGACTTTCTCTGTAAAATCAAATGAAATATGATCAAAAACAACATAAGTTGCTTAAGAACTTACAATTAGTCTAAGTTAAAAGCCTTAAATATGATGTCACAAAGTCAGCACATCATCATGGTCTAAAACATACATATAAACACATCATTAATACCATGACCACCATGTTGGGAATTATGATGACACTCAAATTACACCTCAAAGGTATAAGTGATCGTCGTCAAAATAGTTAACCGAACATGAGTTGGGGCTGAATCCTCAAGGAATGAGAACAAAGAATTCAATCTCAATTATTAGGATCAACAAGAAGTTCGCTCATAATGCTATATACATCAAATGAGAAAGTAAAATAGGGGGTTTGTTTTGAAAACTTTATAGTTAACAATTTTATCATAAAGAATCCAAATTCAAAGCTTAAATGACTAGAGTTAAAACCTAATTTGGAATGAGACTTAGGGTTATTATATTGTAAGTGTCAGTTCATGCATGGGTAATTGAACATTTGTCTAGATTTAGCTAAGAGTCACAGGTAGGCTAGATTATAGGTATTTAGTGTCAATTTGTCAACCAAATACCAAAGTCTCACAAATGGGTTCTTTAAAACACCCCATAAGTGTAACTATTTGAGAAATATACAACCTCAACTAGTATACTTACATCTAAGAAATACTTTTAAATAATGTGAATCAAGTTATTGTTCAGTCCCATTCCTTACTATCATCCCCTTTGTCAAGGAAGATAAGGGTTCAAGGGTAAACTAGAATTTACAACCTCGAATTATCAACTAAACATGGAATAAGAGTGAAACGCATGTCAATTAGCAAATTAGAAATACAAATAAACAAAAACCATACAAGAATCACAACTTATTCAAGCATAACCCCAAGCAAAGAAATTAGTTTCTCGTAGAGAGAGAAAGAGGAAATTTACCCAAATTCTCAGCCCATTATTCTATTGAATTAAATATTAGTAGAATAATAGAGATTAAAATTCAATAAAACATAAAAAAAAAAGTCACTAATTTCACACTTTAGGTTCCACTTTAGATTTTCAAGCTTCAAAAAGTACAAAGATAAAATTGTAGAGCAAAAATCCCTCTTTTTAAGCCTCGAATTCACATTTTGCATTATTTCTGAAATTACCACCACACTGGTCACCTGCTGGTGCAAGTGCGTGCAAGTGCCAGATCAAGTGAGAGACCTACTATTGGATGCTCTAACTAAGCCACCTACGTACACAGCTCAAGCACATGCATGTGAAGGTAGCTTCCAACTTGCATGAATGAAATTTTTAGCTCCTTTTCTTCACTTATCTCACACTAGTTAACTCGTATTTCTAGATCAACCTCATTTTCATTACTTACCTATAAAAATGAGCATTATAACATAATTACTATGAATCAATAAAGAAAAATGATAATTCAAGCTTAAAATAAGCTAACAAGTCATTAATTTGCCAACTAAACAACCCCTCAAACTTAAACTATTGATTGTCCTCAAGCAATTGAGAATATTCAAAATGAATAAAGACATTCACAATCTAGAACCATCATAAAAGACTGCTAGATATATAGGCTCACAAAGTTCATAAGGTTCCTCTAACATATCATTGAAACAAATAAAACAAAATAGTTTAAGATGCACATTTTTATGTTGCAAGGATTCAAGATAATAATCAATGAAAATTTCACATCTAAATTTTTCTCATAGTGTGACACAAGATCTTCAAAGATTGTCTCAATTTCACTATGCAACTTATCTTGCTCATTTACTCTAATTTGGAGTAAGATATCACCATCAATTCCAAGTATCGATGCCACTCACATGTAATAGTTTGCTCAAGTCACAAAAGACATTGTAATTCCAAAGGATCACAAATATCAAAAAAAAATTCACTTACTCTCACAAAGAAATTCAAGTATAATGAGTAGAACCATAGGCTTTCTCTTTTCATTTTTTGCCACTAATATAGACTTACAAAGTTTAAAATCACCAAGGACTTGTAGGTATAGATGAAGGTTAATGTGCGGGAAGGAATGTATGGATCAAGTGACTATAAGACCTCCCTAAACACAATCGCTTCATCACCTTATATCCCTACTTCTTTCAAATTCTCTACCTTATTCGCTTTCATTTCTTTTTTTTAATTTTCCTTAACCTTTAGCTTTTTTCTTTCCAAACAAATTTTATGCACCACTTTCTTCATTCACTTATTTGACCCTTTTAAGAGATTTTCTAACCTTTAGCCATCCACGGCCACTCTTTGTGTAATTTCACTCATGCTCTATGGGATAGGCTATATGTATTTATTTCACGTACATCTCTTGTCTCATGAGGTATATGATAAGACAAGAAAGCATACACCTTTCTTAATCGACCTTGAATTTTCAATTTTTCTTCATACTTAGAACTTGAGTCACCCTTTGTTATTCTCACAACTATGCATCCCTAAACTTAGGCATTCTCCTATATTGACTTACTTAAGAATCATGCGATGAATTCAAGGAGGTTATGTTCTAAAAGAGGGGTTTTAAAAAGAGTCAAGGAGTCATAGTATGGTCATCACTAAGATAAGGAAGAAAAAATGAAAAAGGCTCAAATGGGTTAACTAGGGAACAATCCTAAGGTGGGATTTAGTTCAAGTGATGGATCAAAAATGGCCTCGAGTCATCTTCAAAACCAAGATTTTCTAGAATTTTTCTTTGAATATACTTGGGGCAAGTTTTAGACTCCACGCATGTAAAAGAATCAATCAAACATCTTTCCAAACAAGGCACCATACTCTTAGAATAAAAATCTAGTCTCCCAACCAATTTGAGAAAATGAACATAAGAAGTTACTTCGAGTTGAAGACTTATCCTTGAAAAGAGAGTCAAATATTTAATTTAATGGTCTCAACTCAGGAGAAAGCTTACAAACCTCCTTGCTCTTTTTAAAATCTAAATTTTTTCATCTTTTTTCTTTAATTTATTTTTTCAAAATCATTATTTTGCTTGCCAATGACATTGGAGTGAATCTTTCAAACTTTACCAACTACTACTTGACTCTCGACTCAAGACATTAGGTACTTCACCAAAGAATGTCGCCCAATCATTTATCATAGGGGAAGTACCACTTGGTTTAACAAAGAAAATGAACTATCATATAGAAAAGAAATAAAAGAAAACAAAATTTTCTCTTTGGGAAAGAATCAAGTTTCAAAGAAAACCCTTGGAGTTTATTTGATGCATATTTACACAAGGGAAAAAGAACAATACACATAATTATCATAGACATCACCCGAACAAGAAATCAATCATAAGGAAAAATCACAATCGGGTTTCAAATAATAAAAAGTGCATACACAAGACCAATAAGGGCAATATCTAATAATATCATAATAAGTGGGCTCGGCAAGGGCAAACATCATCAAAACAAATAATCCTGGCAAGGGAAATATCCGAGTCAACATCAAATATGAAAGTAAATATCCCACCCCTCACCCATCCACTAAAGATCATCGTATTATCCCTAAATCAACTATATAGAGAATAAAGAGGAAGGTAAAGACTCTCTGTAATGCACTAGGTATATGGGCTAGTGTCATGTGATGGTTGTGATTGATCAACAATTGGCATACTAGGAGCCTTGCCAGACTGGGCTCATATCACCACATCTAAAGAAAAAAGCACATCCTCGGTAGGTTAGATCTAGAACTATCCCCAACCATCCTAGAATGTTGCTCATCCCTGGATAATTGCTTCGCTGTCTCTACCTATTAGGATTTAGTGAGCCCTTCACTAAAATCAATACCATCCTCATCACCCATATAGGAGTGCCTAAACAAATAGCTAATAGAAGTGCCAGGCCTGTAGTATCCTGAGGAATGGTAATCTCAACCTCACTTAGAGTAAAGGAGGGATCATGGAGTAAAAATCTGCACATATACCATCAAGATTATCACTCAAAGAAGAAATCACCTCACTATGTCATCTAGCCTCTATTGCATCTAATCTCCACTCATAATTCATAATTTAGGCATGCAGAAGTCCAAGACACTACTCAATGGTAGTATGAATAAAATGGGGAATATCAACTACCAACCTGGTAATGGTACTATTATTTGCCAAAGTCATAGAAGCAACCTTGGAAAACGTAATAGTGGATGACTGAGGTAGTTGTGTAGACTGAGTGGGTGGTGTAATGATCAAATAAAGTGGTGTATAAAAAGGATCAACCACTACAGGAGTGTCGCTAGATGTATGGGGAGTATCTGATGTAAGTGAAGGAATCGGAGGGTATCCACAACCTCTAAACTAGGTAACTCACCCATGAAAATCAACTGGCTCCATATCTTTCCACTTAATACTTGTGGGATTATCATCATTTTGGCCATGAGTTATGTGAATCACCCTATTGTACTTGATCTTCCTGTCAATTTGGAAAAGATGAGCATATTATGCGCAAAGCAAAGAAAATATATAAGAGAGGGAAAGGCAATAGAGTAATCGATTGCTTTGACCTTAACTTAATTATCTCTATAATTAATTTATCTTGATTAACCACAATGTTTCCCATAATACACCTAACAATTATTGCCCTCTTAATAGTAATGTCTTGATCATTGGTGAAAGGAAGTAGTCGGTTATTTACAAATCCAAGCCAATGCTTAGCTTGGATGGAAAGATCCCTCCTATTAATTTATCCAACACAATTGGCCCATGGAAGAAGGCCCATTAAAATAATTCGGCAATCCAACGAAAATATGCACGTCCACCTTGCACCCTTTTCTTGCTCTCTACTCTGGATGCTCGGTCATAATCAAAGTAAATCTTATTGATTTTTTATGTAGAGCATGGTACATCGACTCCTCAAACAAGAACATCTAGGAGGCAAGGTTGGTCTGCCACTAGTGGTTTATGTCTATGTTGGTTATGGCGGACAACATATGAAGCACAGAATTCTCTCACAAGTTCCAGAAAATAGCAAGGTGGATGAGAGACGAGATCAATATCAATAAACACATCATATTCTCTTTTTTGGATTTTCTCTATAATATTGGGAAAGTGATCTTGTAAACCTTTCATGCTAAAGACTTTCTCGGGATTGAAACCCCGAGTATCAACCCACTTATCATACAATTCCCGCACTTCCTCAACTCTAAATCAAAATTTATCAACTTATTTAGTTAACTCTTTAGTAAGATCAACCATGATTTGGACCTTGATACCTCATATGACCTCTTGAATAGTTAGATCTTTACCCTTGGAGGTAGTAGCTATTGCTTTGCCTTTTTCCTTGGTTGTACCTTTCTTCACGACCCATGATAATTGTTTTTTTGTAGTCATAACTAAATAAAGATAAAAGAACCAAATAAAACAAAGCAAAAGGTATAAAACATGTTTTTGGATTTTTTATATGTCATAAAAGAAAATAAAAAAAATTAAGATGAACGTAAAGAGAAATAATAAGTGGAAGCACATGGGAACACTATTTGTTAAAATTCACACATTTTAAGCATCACATGATACATATTCTACACACTCACCAATTTAGCAAAATAACACTCATGACTTTCATTTGAACAGAAGTGATTATTTTTCCTTAAGAATGGCATCACCCAATCTATCATAGGGCAAGGCATGCATTTTTGTCAATCGGGTTACTTAGACGTCACCTACGGTTCCACATTAAGCAACTAAACCAACCAAAGTCATGGCGAACTACTTTGAGAAAAATATTTCTCCAACTTTAACTACCGGGTTGCAATGATTAAGCAACCATTGAACCTGTAATATTACTCAAGGAAAGGGAAAATGATGCCCCAAAATTGAATTCACCAATAATTAGTAGCAAACCTATCAAAAATATCTCATTGACATATTATCAAACACTTGGTGTTCATGAAAAAAATAGACTTGGAAAATATGAGAATGACATATGCAAGCAATCCAAGTAAAGCCTTTTAAATTCAAACATACCCAAGAGACTCCTACTATCACATTTAGATTACTCACCAAAAGAAAATGAAAGGAAAATTCATGTGGGAATTTTAACAAACACATGGAGTGCATAAAGTTTGGGTATTCAAGAATTCCCCACTTTTTATATGACATCGAACGTATTCAAAATTATCCACACCAACATTCATTTTACATCAAAAGTAACTTAAATGGATCAAATTATCACAATAAATTATCAAGATATGTGGTTCAACATATGAAATTAAGAAAAACTTAAAGGAATTTTGCACAAGTAAACTTACTTAATTGATTCAATATAAAAGGAAATGATGACAAAATACCATAATTAAGAACTCCTAGAGTTGTAGTTTGATGAAGTGTAAGTGAGTTCTTGAATTAGAATTGAAGAAATTTTGAATTTTTAAGAGAGAGAAAAGTATGCCAAGAAGTGTGAGAAATTGGGTCAATTTATGTGAGGAGAGTTGAAAAATTGTAAGTGTATGTGAAAAATGGGTCAAATTATATAATTAAAATGAAATTAGGCTTCCTTGGTCGGGTAAGCCCAAAAAAATGATCCAAAACTAAATATCCACCCAAATGACCTACGCGATAGCCTACACATGTAGGTGTAAGGGCTACAGCAAGCAGGTAACATGCACCAAGCAGGCATTGTGCCTGGGGGCTTTTAAGCAGTCTGTGTAGATAGCCTACGTATGCAGGTTCTTGTCCTATGCTCGCAGGTGGTGAAGTCTCCTATCAAAATTTTAAGCCACTTGCATGGCTAGCATGTATATGTAGGTGCTTAACATATGCCCGCATGTGGAGTTTCCACCATGAGATAGTATGTTAGTCACCAATACTTAGGCTCAAGCCTCAAAACTTAGGATTTTCTCCTGCATTCACCCAAAATAACCTATAATTATTACCCAAACAAATATAAAACAACAAAAATAAACCTTGGGTTGCCTCTCAAGAAATTCCCTGTTTATCATCATGGCATGACATTGTTTCACATCAATAGGCATCCTTAAAGCAGAGCAACTCAACCTTAAGCACTTCAAGTCCACCCACATGATAACTTTTCAACCTATCCATTCACCATGAACCTTATTTTTCTCATGATCCTCCAATTCAATAGCCCCACTTGGATAGACAATTGTTACCATAAATGGTCTTAACCCCTTTTAATATTGCCCTCAAAAAGTTTCAGCCTTGAATTAAAGAGTAGCACGTCATCTCACAAGAAACTCTTTTTTTAAGATCTTAGCATCATGTTATTTTTATTATTTTTTTTGGTATGACACAAAGCTCTCACAAGCTTGAGTCAAAACTCCTCTAGCTCTTATTATTGGTCCATGCTTGACTTAGAGGCATCCTTCCAAATCATGTTCAACTTATGTAGGGCCCACATTGCTTTATGGTCTAATTTAATAAGAATATGATATGTCTTTCCAAACACCAATTGATAGGACAACATACCAATAGAAATCTTAAATGACCTTTTATATGCACAAAGAGCATCGTCAAGTTGTCTTGACCAATTCATGCATCCAACATTTACGGTTTTCTCCAAGATTGATTTTATCTCTTAATTTGAAACCTCTAACTTGGCCACTATTTTAAGGATGATACAGAGTAGCTACCTTATGATTCACCCTATAACTATCAATAAAATCACCAAATACCATATTGAAAAAGTGTGATCCACCATCACTAATTATTGCCAGTGGGTCCCAAACCTTATAAAGATATATTCTTTAAGAAGAAGGTGACCCTCGAGGATGGTCAGTACGATGAGTACTGGTATGCAATTCAGGGAAAGGGACAAAGCAGTTTATAAAGCAAGTCATAACAGACTTAACATAAATCATAATAAGGGAAGTATAGGACAATTGTCTCAAAAACACAAGATATAACTATATATTAAACTTTGTTTCTAAGCAATGTAGTTTTCACCAACATCAGGCAACCCACAAGATATTACGGCAGTCATTTTCCAACCAGTGGGTCCCCAATCCATGTTTGCCATATGAATTGATATGAACATAATTTAGCTACCATATCATATCATCCTTATAGAGTGAAACAACATAAGATTGTCAAGTTAGGAACGAACTATCCCTATGTTAGCAAAACATAGGTTTATGGCTTTGGGTCACGAGGACTTATACCATATCAGTGAACTACATAACTTTATTAAAGCCCAATTCATGTATTTTCGTAAACGTTCACCATTGACATGAAATAAGTCTTTCACTAGGGTATTCATTAAGTTTGTATCATCACACCAAGACCTACAAGTCGTAGATATCATCTCATATTCATTTCATATATTCGTACATAATTAGCCCCATCATTAAGATTTGAACATATTTAAATATCCCTTAAAGGTTGAAGATTTCATATTACATTATCCACATTTTTAACCAAGGGATATGGGAATTTCTTTTCCCTCACCAAAATCAAGATCTGAATGATAAAGGTGATTTATAAATGAAAAATGATTTCTTAACTTCAATATGTCCCAATAAAGTTTCAAAATAGAATGATTTCAAAATTCAAGCAATAAATCTCAATTCTGAATTTCAAATAGGAATTTGAAAGTAATTTCATTGAAAAGGGTTTGCAAATTTTAAATAAATTCTCTTTCAAAAATTATTCAACAACCCCATATTTGAAACCACATAAATACCACTTTGCAATTAGGAAATCAACAACTAATAGAGTTAGTAGAAACACGATTATTCAATATACCTTGAGAGAATTGAAGAACAACCTTGAGCTTGGAATATATGAGCTTTGAGGTGATTTTTTTTAAAGTTCTTGAGGTTTGGGGAGGAAGAGAATGAGGAATTTGGGAGATTTGTACAAGTTTGAGATAATTTTAAGGTTATAAAATGGGTTGGTGATGTTTAAAGGGGTGAAAGGACTAGTTTCCCCCATTAAATAAGAGAAAATGGATTTTTATGTCAGAGAGCTGTGCTCCACACCGTACAACCTGATGTGGAGGATAACCAATGGTCTATTAGCTTAAGATCTGCCCCACATTTCCCAATTCATATCAGGGATAATGCCTCACTAAAATGCCCATAAACTTTAGCTCTAAACTCAAATTAATGAATGACTGGTGGTGTTTAAAATATGACTCAAAAACCTTTAATTTGGTGGGTAATAGGCAATGTAAATATTCATATTCTAAGAGTAAATTAAAATCATTTAGTTTTGTCCAATGGACATAAAGAACAATTCAAATTCTAGACTGAAAGTATAGGGTGTTATAATATCTCCCCCCTGGGATCATTCAACCTCAAATGATTAATAACGAATTATCAAAGCTCTATATGTATAGATATAAAGGCTAAAACATTATATCAAGACTTTATTTCTGTCTCACATACATCAAGAAGAGTTTTATAACAAAAATGAGCTATTGGTCAAGCATAAATCATGAGATATGGAGACTTAACATAAACATACTCCAGGACATATCTATAGAACTTTACCATAGTGATGTAAGGCATGAACTCCATGGAATCATAACCATGGATTAAGATGAATACATCCATGAAATACGTCGTGTTGCACATTGGGATGAGAGTATTTCCACCTCAAATGATATAACTAAAAGCCCCTAAGCTAAGCAACCCTTCTTGATTATGCTTCTTCTCTGAATACCATACTTCATCACTTCTCTCTTATAATATCCACTCAAACACATAATTACCAAAGCCTAAATTGAAATTCATATTATTTCTAATTTTAAGCATAATGGGGAGTCATAAAGTTCTATATATAGTGCAATCACACTAGTCTAAGTTATGAAAATCTTCTATAGGCTATATCCCTCTCAAAAATTTTGTCCCCAATAATATTACTCCATTATATCACTATAATCAATCAACCTCAATCTCTAAACAAGGTGTAGTATCCACATAAAATAATGTCTTGCATACCTACAAATCACAATATTAAAGTCTATCATTACTATACCCCTTTTATGGACTTCTACACTTGAAACTAACATCCTTAATCACTTTGACAATTATTTCCACTATATATGATTTCCCTATCTAACCATTTCACATAACAAAAGCTCATTTGTTACTTCCTATAACACCCCAAATTTTTGGTCTTTGAAAATTTCTAAGATTTTATCCTCACTATCCTGACTATAATATACCCTACGAGTCATAGGGAGTCTTGATGAGTAATTGGACCCAAATTGTAGCCTGACTAGTGTATATGTGTCTAAGTCTTCTGCTCTAAGTATGAGTGGCTCACTATAAGTCATAAGGACTTATTACAGGTCATTGTGTGTAAATCATAAGATGTCCAGTGTAAACCCAAATGATTTCTGTGTTGACTAAGACTGGACCCTATGAGTCATAGGATCCCTTATGATCCATGGTATATGAGTCATAATTTCAATAATGTGTATTCCTGATAACACTATCTTTACAATGAATCATAGATATGAGTCATGATGAGCCATTATAAGACCCGTAATAACTGACAATTTATTTTCTAACTTTTTAATAATTGTATTTTAGACATTTCCCTCTTATCCCAATAATAAACCATGACCTATAAACATACTTGGAGCCCTATTTTCATTGATAACACACTCCAAATGATCTTTTTTCTCTCTCAAGTTGCTCAAGTATCTATACTTAGGGTTTCTAAGAAGTGGGTCAAGTAGAGCATCAAAGGTTGAATTCTCTCCATAATCTTGGGTATTTCAAGCATTTTACTCTTCCCAAATTATAAATTTTCTTAAGAAATATGTTTTAAAGCATTATTCATACGGTTTTAATGTTGGTTTTGGAACATAAGTAGGGGGTTTTGAATGTTTGTGTTTGAACAATGTTTTCCAATAGTTTACATATGATTGTCCATTCTTTAATTATGATTTTGAACTTATGGGGTGCATAGGTATTGTGAATAAATTAGAGGGTTGTGATTTCTCCTAATTTGTGAATATTGACAATTGAAGTGGTAATGATCTCAACCCTAATGGGTTTGAATATGAAAAGTATGCATATTGAACTACTCTTGAACCATTACATAATGTGAAATATTAATAAAGCATAATGATTTTTAATTGAACCTTATAGGGATATGTAACTCCCTAAGCTAAAGTATAATTAAACTAAGAAGGTTGTGAATTTCTCCAATGATAATTTATTAGCATGTTGATGTGACCTTCCAAGTATAGTTAGGATGATGATACCAACAGTGTATGCCAAAATATGTATCATTGTTCAATGAATAAGAATGTGTCTTAAATGTTTTAATGGGTCTTTAATAAGGGTTGTGTAGCTGAGTCATAAAAGTGGAGGTCCCAAGATCAATACTGGAAACTACGATTGTCGATAAGGGGGTAGACATGATTAGGTGGTTTGAATCCCCCTTATTATCATCGCATAATTGAGAGGTTTGAGTCCCTCATATTACATTACATGAATGGGTGCTTCAAACACCTTGGTCTTCTTGAAGGTTTGAGTCCCCTATGGTGTATATGTATATTATCTTATTCATATGGCTACATGCAATGGGGCCCTTCTAGCTAAGAAAGAGGAGACCCATTGGGTGCCTTCTTATGTTATGATAGTTAAGCTACACAATCTAGGCTAAAGTATTTAAGTGCATGTTAAGCCTTGTTCTCTATTTTGGCATGTGATATATATAAGGTTGTGTGTATATGAATTTAGTTATGTGCATTGGATTTTAACTGACTTTGGAGTATTAGTAATGTCTTTATTTTTCTTCCTTACTCTTGAGTTACATGCTAGTGCTCAACGTACTAACCGTCTTTAAATGTTGTATCCCCATGTGATATAGGAACCAGAGATACTTTTACTTTTCCTGCACAGAGTTAGATGGATCAACTCAGTTTGTCAGTTTGTATGGTAAAGTGGTGAGCTTCAATTCTCTTAAAGACTTAGACATTTTATCAGTTCTTTTCATAGAGTAGAATTGAGAGTTTACATTATCATTAACATTATTATTTTCATTGTCAGGATCGTAGGTATGTCCCAAAACTTTATGGATTCCATTTTTTTAGAAGGTTTTGTTAGATTATTATGCATTTGGGTGGTAATGTTGGTTGGTTGTGTTTGGTTGGTTACTGACTATTGGTTGTACATATGTCTAATGTTTCTCTAAGCTTAATTATATGATCATAATTTATCTAATATTAGGGTATTATGTTTTGTTGGTCAGGTGTAGGGGTAGTCTCTGGTCCTTTGTTGGACTTGAGATACCTGTGAATGGCCAGGCCTAAGTTTGGGTCATAAAAAAGTTGGTATTAGAGCCTAGGTTTGGTGTCATTGGGTGTCCACAAAGTCATGTCAAGTAGAGTCTCTTTTATAGGTGTGTAGCGCACCATACTTATATGAGAGAGGCTATGAGGCATTTAAGAATGTTTCCCTTTCTTGTTGTTTTATTTCGGGCTATAGAGTCTAAGATCTTGAAATCTTCTCTAATTCCCATATTTTTGCTATGTAGATCAAAACTTTCAAGAGATCTGATACTCGTGGAAACTCTTTTGTTCTGTCTAAGGATAATGTGGATGGAGCTTATCCTATTTAAAAAGTTTAGACCTGATTTAGGGTCACTACTTTTGATGGCCCTAGTGGAGTTCTACTGGTTCCACCATTCCCTCCTCGGACACCTTAAGCTGGTGTGTCTACTTATGAGTTTTTCCAGTCAATCTATTTTTTTACCCAACTAGTGGCCTCTCAGACTGAGTGTGTTGCTTTTGTTGCTCCATCTTTTGAGGTCACCAGAGTTAGCTAATTTTTTAGATTGAGTCCTCTGACTTTTACTGGTTCTAAAGTTAAGAAAGATCCTTAAAATTTCATTGATAAGACAATAAAGATTTTTATGTAATACATACTATTAATGTAGAGGGTGTGGAGTTCTCTACCTATCAGTTGAAGGATGTGGCATATCAGTGGTATGAGGAATGGGACCAGTCTAGGGGTGATGATATCGAGTTCTTTCTGTGGCATGGCTTCCCTAGTACTTTTCTTAATCTCTTCTTTCTAAAAGGGTTGAGGAAAGCAAAGGCTGAGGAATTTGTGAATTTGAAGTAAGGTAGGATGATAGTAAAGGAGTATGCATACAAGTTTCATTAGTTATTGTGTTATGCTCTAGAGTTAGTGTCTAGCATGAGGGCTAGAATAAGCAAATTTGCTTTTGGGTTTTCCTATGAGTTGATTTTAGAAAGTAAGGCCACCTTATTGAACAAGTATATGGGTATCTCTAAACTTGTGGTAAATATTCAATAAGTGAAGATTAAAAGAAGAAGCAAGAAGAGATGAGTGAAAGGCAGAATAAGAAATTTTAAAATATTCAAATCAGGGTAGAGGTCAGCAGTAAAGTGATAGAGATGATAGAAAATGGTCTAAGAAGAAGTGGGGCAATTTTGGTTCCTACTTTGCGGCTAATGCTCCTTATCCAAAGTCATCGGTTGATTATTGTTTTTAAAATAGTATTGGTCCCAAGGTACAGGGTGCCCAACCTCAGGCTAGTAGAACTCAGTAATCTCCATCATATCCCCTCTTAGATTTATGGTCAGATACATTGGGGTGTTTGTGAAGAGGGGAAGAATAAGTTCTTTAAATATGGACAGATTGGTCATATGCAGAGGAATTGTCCTTCTAGGGTTGCTTTTGGGGAAAATAAGATCCTTGTTGCTACTTCATTAGCTCTGGCACCAAAGGGTGCTACTTCTGTTTATGGCTCCAGCTGATTTGAAAAATCTTCTAGATAAGGGTTTTATTCGCCCTAGTGTTTCCTTGGGGTGCTCTGGTTCTCTTCATGTGTAGTAAGGATGGGTCCTTCCCTTTGGATGTGATAGATTATCGCCAGTTGACTGATGTAACTGCGAAGAATAAGTATCCCTTTTCGAGGATTGATGATCTCTTTGATCAGCTTTATGGTGCTAAGTACTTTTCTAAGATTGACCTTTGGTCTGGGTATCATCAGTTGAATATTAGGGAGATGGATATCCCTAACACTGCTTTCTAAACCCGGTATGGTCATTTTGAGTTTTTGGTGATGTCCTTTGGTTTGACTAATGTCCCGACAGTATTTATGAATCTTATGAATTAGGTATTCCATAAATTCTTGGATTTTTTCTAATTGTGTTTATTGATGTTATTTTGGTTTATTCTAAGAGTGAGGTAGATCATGCTAATTATCTCTACCTTGTGTTGTAAACCTTGAAATATCAGCAGTTTTATGTGAAGTTCTCAAAGTGTGAGTTTCGGTTAAATATTGTGACTTATTTGGGTTATGTTGATTCTAGTAAAGGGGTTTTGTTGATCCTTAAAAAGTTGTTGTAGTTAAGAAGTGGCCTAGACCCACGACTCCAACTGATATTCGGAGCTTCTTAGGTTTATTCAGTTATTATAGAAGGTTTGTGGAAAGTTTCTCTTTTATTATTGCCCCATTGACTAAGTTGATTCAGAAGAAGGTAAAGTTCTAATGGTATGATTCTTGTGAGGGTAGTTTTGAGAAGTTAAATGATAAGTTGACTTTGGTTCTAGTCTTGACTCTACCTAAGGGTACTGATGGTTTTGTTGTCTATTTTGATGCGTCCCGGGTGGGACTGGGTTGTGTGTTGATACAGCATATCAGTTGGTTACATATGCTTCCAAACAGTTAAAGGTTCATGATAAGAATTGCTATATGTAGTTTTGATGATGAGCAGCTAAACTGCAAGGGACCAGGCCCCTGGACGTGCAAAGTTTAGTATAGCTGGCACACGGTATCTGCACAGCTTTGTCTTCTTGTGTAACAAACTTGTAAGTGCTATTTTGTACTGACTTGGACAGCTGGTCCAATGATATTTCAGTCCTAATCATCACCTATCTATAAAAAGAAAGAGATGCCTCTTCTATAAATAGTTTTTGCCAATTCTAAAGAGAGAGAAGTGATGCAGCAAAAACTTCATTTTAAGACTGCTCAAGCATTGGTCATGTTCTTAACTTTGTACTTTACTTAAAGAATGAGTGAGTGTTTTTGAGTGTTGATTTGTAAAAGAATTACTCAAGATATAAGAGTAATGTCTTGGTTTCTCATTGAGAGAGATGCTAAGGTAGAGTTACCTAAGCTTGAGATTGATTAGGGCTAATCAATGTAGGGAGAGTCCTTGGTAGAGCTACCAAAATTAACTCATAGTAGAGTTGCTACTAGCGCAAGGAGCCTAGAGTTAGGCTAAAATCTAGACTGTAATCAAGAGTTTGATTATAGTGGATTTGGAGGAGTTTGTCAGGGCAAGCCATGGTTTTTCCCTTTTTGGGTTTCCACATAAAAATTCTTGTGTTCTTACTCTTTCTGCACAGTCTCTTACTTCCTGGTTATTTCTATGTACTTTGCCTATGATCGATCTTTAGGGATCTGGTCCCTCACTATGTGGTGCAACCCCCAAGGGTTATATCAATTGTTATCAGAGCCTGGTCACTCTAAGAGGTTCACACCTAGAGTGTCTTGGTTAGAATAGTTGCTCCACCTAACCTATAAGAAGGGAAATCAATAACTACACCACCAAGATTCAATGGACAGTATTTTGGGTGGTGGAAAACTAGGATATTTGACTTCATCAAGGTTGAGGATAGTAAACTGATGGACATAATCCTTGATGGTCCTTATGTTTCAGTGAAAGAAGTCAAGGAAGGAAAAATGACAAGAATGGTTGTCAAGAGCAGGAGGGAGTTCAATGATGAAGATAGAAAGAAGATTAAAAAGAACTACAAATCCAAGAAACTGTTAGAATGTGTCATAGGTCCTGATGAATGCACTAGGATATCAGCTTGTGAAAATACTATAGAGATTTGGGATTGCTTAAGGACTACACATGAGGGAACAATAGATGTGAAGGATTCTAAAGTTGACATACTAAAAACTCAGTATGAAACCTTACTATGAAAGAAGCAGAGATAATACAAGAAATGCATACAAGATTCACTTTTATCACAAATGAGCTACACTGCTTAGGAAAGTTCCATTCAATAAACAAGCGAGAAAGATTATGGTTGTTCTTCCCAAGTCATGGGAAAGCAAAGTAGATGCCATAACTGAGGCAAGAAATTTGAAGACACTCACTATGGATGAACTCATTGAGAATCCGAAGACTTTTGAACTTAACAGGCAGGAAGAGCATGAGAAGATGGAGGTAAAAAGGGCAAAATCTATGGCACTAAAAGCATCTAAATATGACTCTAAGGAAGATGACACAAATGTTGCCTACTTGGCAAAAAAAGAATTTTTAAAGCCATGAGAAAAAGTGGTCAGTTCAAGAGAAGTGGAAGCAACAGCAAAAAATGAGCCACTATGGAAGTTTGTCACAAATGTGGAAGTCCTGAACACTTTATTAAGGATTTTCCAATGCACAAAATGGACCATCAGTATATCACAATACTGAAGGTGACAAAGAAAGAGACAGGGACCAGGTCCCTGTAAGATCAAAAAGATAGGTTGCAGCTGATCTTGCAGTTAAATAAGCCTTAGTTGGTTGGGGTGATTCCTCCAGTAAATCAAATAAAGCTGAGAAGTCTATAGATGTCTTTGTTCTTGTAGTAGATGATGAGAAAGTAACCTTTGATTCCATGTTTTCCTTCATAGCAGACACTGAAAATAAAGAAGAAAGTAAGGTAACTATCTTTGATATTAAGAAGAAGCTTGAAAATTATTCTAATATAAAGATAAAAAAAGCTAGCAGATGTATTGATTGATACTGTATGCAATATAGTATTAAAAAAATAGTCTAGAAGAAAAGATAGATAATCAAAAGCTTTAATTCAGTGCCTTAACTTACCAGATTTCTGAAATAGAAGAACAATGTGCTAAGTTAAAATCTAAAATCTGAGTTTGGCAAGCCAATTAAACAAAGTAGATATTTTTGATAGCAAAGGGAATAAAGAGGTCTCACAATATCAAATTGGGCTTGAATAATAGCTGAAGAATTTTCAAGACCATCTCATGACTGTGCTCCAGAAGAATGAGGAGTTAGAAAGGGACTTGGTTCCTAGGAAATTCATCACAAAGAAGAAGCTTCAACAGCTTATATAAAGTTGAGTCTGGGACCTGATCCACAGACACACATTCAGAATAGACCGAAGAATAAAAATGGTGTGTAGAGGCAAAAGGAAAAATAGATTAATCAAATCAACCAAACCTATATTGTGATTTAGTATTTCCACTCAAAGTTGGCTATGTTTAGAAGACAGGTATCCTTGATAAGGCAAGTGCATATTAGTCTAACTTAGTACCATATCCTTGCAGGTCTACACCTATGGGAAAAGCTTTGGGAGAAAATAATTGAAGCAATAACAAATTGAGTTCACTCAAAAAGGAGAGGGACCTGGTCCTATCTCTCAAGATAATACCATTTTTAGGATGCTTCAATAATCTTAAAATAATGTTTGAAAGGCCATGTGTCTTCTCATCCTTGTGTATATTCCTTTAACTCCTATGAAAAGGAAAGAGTCATAATTACTAGATCAGACATGTCATTTCAGAAGGAAAATTTTTTAATGAAAATGATCTCTTCTAAATCAAACTCTTTCACATGTTTTTTTAACTGATTCAGTTTATCATCCTAATATTATCATTTACTGGGAACCAAGCAGGTCCTTTACCCTCACTAGTTTTTGCAAATTTGTATGGCTGAATTTCTATTTCCACAATCCCAGTTGAATTCTTAGAGGTAGTTATCTTAAGCTTCCAACAAGAACCTAAGCTAACTCTTTCTTCCTTAGAAAATCTTAAACTTGAAAATGTGTCAGCTTCCATAGAATTCTCCATTAGTTTAGAAATATGTAGTTAGCCATTCTTTGCATAAAATTCAAGTCAAAAGTCTTGGCACTCACATAGATAAAAGATCTTCTCAACCCATAATTCTTTCACCTTTAGAAGCTTTAAAACCTCCTGTAGAATCCCAAAACTCAAAACTGGGTTGATAAGAACTTACTTCTACTTGTACATGACATCTCAGTCAATGAAGAAGAATAAAAAATAGGAGAAATAAATGAAGTAGATAAATGAAATAGAGAATTATCACCTCTAAGTAAAGAGTATGAGGTAGTTGAGGATAAACTATTCTTAGGATGGACTGTGAAGAAATAGAAGAGAAGGAGAGACAAGAAAGGTATGGTTAAAGTTAGAGAAAGAAATATATTTCTACAGATGTTGCTAGATAAATTGATAAAAAAAAGATGAAAATTCAGTTTACTAGGAGGACAAGGTCCTTCGGTTCAAACTTTGGCAGACCTATTGAGATAAGGAAGAAATATTTAGCAGTAAAAAGGAAGGAAATTTCTAAGGGACCTAGTCCTACGAGAAAAGAAAGTGACTGGTGAAGTGAATGATCTAAATGTAAAAAGTTAAGGAAATCACTAAGCAGTTGCGGGATGCCCATGCTGCTAAAAATGCTAAAATAAAATTATTGATAAAGCCCCTTACCCCAAGCCTTCCTCCTCTTGAGTCTTTTACTCAACTCTGTGTCAGTTCTACTCCTTATTATCATGTGGCTATTAAGGATAATTATTTTTGTTGATTGTTTTTGTATACTAAATTGGCACTTAACTTCTTAAGAATGAATGAATCTGATTTGTGGGTGTACATTATTCTCTCTTTAAAGTTATTCTTCATGTTAGTGTTGCCCTAGTTAATTAATTTGTTGTTACTTTACTCTTGGTTTACTATTCTTACTTTTCAATGATGCCAAAAGGGGAAATATTGAGTTAATAATGTAGGGTACCAGCTAAATTAAGCTATAGATTACTACATATAATGATAATGGCATGTTGATAGGGTGAAGAAAGTGATATAAAAAGTGTGAATAATAAAGCACAATATAGGGGGGGGTAATTGCAGTTGGAAGTAATTATAGTTTTTGCTACAAATGACAATAAAGGACCAGGTCCCTGTGTTGCTTGATGAAAAAATAAGCATGATTATAGGGGGAACATTTATCTTAAGGTGGTAATCACTCTGATTAAATATGATGAATGTGCACTGATGCTCAAATTATATGGTTTGGTTTATCATCATCAAAAATGAGGGAGATTGCTCTATGTAGTTTTCATGATGAGCAACTAAACTGCATGGTACCAGGTCACTAGATGTGTAAAGTATAGTACATCTACAATACGGTATTTGCACAGCTTTGTCTTCTTGTGTAACAAACTTACAGGTGTTATTTTGTGTTGACTTGGACTACTGGTCTAATGATATTTTAGCCCTAATCATCAACCAACTCTAAAAGAAAAGAGATGCCTCTTCTATAAATAGTTTTTGCCAATTTAAAGAGAGAGAAGTGAGGCAATAAAAACACCATATCAAAACTGCTCAAGCATTGCTTATGTTCTTAACTTAGTACTTTTCTTAAAGAATGAGTGAGTGTTTTTGAGTCTTGATTTGTAAAAGAATTACTCAAGCTATAAGAGTAATGTCTTGTTTTCTCTTTGAGAGAGCTGCTTAGGTAGAGTTGCCTAAGATTAAGACTAATTAGAGCTAATAAGTGTAGAGAGAGTCTTTGGTAGATTTAATAAGATAAGCTTGTAGTAGAGTTTCTACTAGTGCAAGGAGCCTAGAGTTAGATTGAAATATAGACTGTAATTAAGAGTTTGATTATAGTAGATTTGGAGGTGCTTGTAAGGAAAAGCTGTGGTTTTTCCATTTGTTTAAGGACATTTACCATTTAGCTAACCATGGAATCCATCTATTTAATTTTGAGAATAGTGGTGTGAATGTTTAAAAGGTGGTGAAGTCATCTCTTGGTGTTGAGGTGAAGGAGAAACAAGTGTTAGACCCTATCTTAATGCGTATCAAGAAGGATGTAGGTAGGCAAAAAGTGATGGCTTTCAAGATTGTGTGGTGATGGTATCTTGAGGTACCAAGGTACATTATATATGCGCGATATTGATGGGCTATGAGGAAGAATTTTGGCCAAACCCCATGAGTCGCATTATATGATTCATCCTGGTTCAACAATAATGTATCATGATCTTAAGGAGATTTATTGGTGGAATAATATAAAGTTGGATATGGCCAATTTTCTGGCCAAGTGCATGGTGTGTCAGCAAGTAAAGGTGGATCACTTGAGGTCTTGTGGGTTGACTCAAGATATTGAGCTTCCAATGTGAAAATGGGAAATAATTAATATGGATTTCATTACTGGTCTTCCGCAGTCTCAATAAGTTTAATTCTATTTGGGTCATTATGGAAAGGATGACTAAGTCCACTCACTTCTTACCTATAAGGAATAAATTTTCTATTAAGGACTATACGAAGTTGTATATCCAAGAGATCATGAGGTTACATGGTGCTTTAGTTTTTATCATTTTCGATTGTGGTACCTAATTCTCATCTCACTTTTAGAGGTTGATCTAGCGAGGGTTGGGGACTAAATTAACCCTTAGTACCGCCTTTCCACTTGTAGATGGATGGGCAAGTGGAAAGTATAATTCAGGCCTTGGAAGATATGTTTTGAGCTTGTGTATTTAATTTTTGTGGTAGTTGGATTGATCATTTGCCTCTCATACAGTTTGCATATAACAACAATTATTACTCTAGTATTGGTATGGCTCTGTTTAAAGCTTTGTCTAGTAGGAGATGTAGGTCTACTATTAGGTGGTTTGAGGTTGGCGAGAATAGGTTGTATGGTCTCGACTTGGTTCACCAAGCTATGGACAAGGTGAAGATAATACGGGATAGGTCAAGACTGGCCAATGTCATCAAAAGTCCTACGCAGATGTGAGATAAAGGTAGTTGGAGTTTAATGTTAGTGACTGGGTATTCTTATAGATGTCTCCCATGAAAGGCGTGATACGGTTTGGGAAGAAGGATAAGCTTAGACCCCATTATGTTGGTTCATATTTGTTTTTAAAGAGGGTTGGAAATGTTGTATATGAATTGGATTTTCTTTCTAGTTTGAGCTCCATTCATCTGGTCTTCTAGGTTTTGATTTTGAGGAAGTAGGTGGGTGATCCTTCATTGGTTGTTTCTTTAGAAAGTGTGGGTATTTCGAATTCTTTATCTTATGAGAAGGTTTTGGTAGAGATCTTAGATCAGCAAGTCCATTGGTTATGGATGAAGGATGTGGCTTTGCTAAAGGTTCTTTGGAGGAACCAAAAGTTTGAGAAAGCTACTTATGAAGCCGTGGAGGGGTTGAAGTCCAATTATTCGTACCTATTCTCTATTTTGGAAAATCGTGCTTAAGGTATGTGTATGATCTTAACATCTTTGTTTTTTGTCTTTGTTAAAGGTAAGTGTGGGAGTGTTTCTGATCGTGCTAACGTATGCCTTGACCCATCATTCAAGGATGAATGTTCCTAAGGGGTGAAGAATGTAACACCTTGGATTTTTGGTCCTTGAAAATTTTTAAAATTTTATCCACATTGTCCTAATTATGACATACCCTACGAGTCTTAGAGAGTCTTGACGAGTTATTAGACCCAAATCATAGCCTGACCAGTGTGTGGCTAAGTCTTCTGCTCTGAGTATGAATGGCTAAGTCATCTGCTCTGAGTATGAGTAGCTCACTATGAGTTGTGAGGACTCATTATGGGTCATTGTGTGAAAATCATAAGATGTCCAGTGTA
Organism: Capsicum annuum; assembly: GCF_002878395.1. Classification (NCBI taxonomy): domain Eukaryota; kingdom Viridiplantae; phylum Streptophyta; class Magnoliopsida; order Solanales; family Solanaceae; genus Capsicum; species Capsicum annuum. Next base: position 100,883,871 of record NC_061119.1, read on the forward strand.
TACCCAAATGGTTTCGGTGTTGACTACGACTGGACCTTATGAGTCGTAGGGTCCCATTATGAGTCATGGTATACAAGTTGTAAGGTCAATAGTGTGTGTGCCTAGTGACACTTTCCTCACAATGACTTATGGATAGGAGTCGTTATAAGACCCAAATTGACGGATGGATTATTTTTTAGCTTTTTAATAGGGGTATTTTAGATACTTCCCTCTTATCCCAATTATAACCCACAACCTATAAACATACTTAGGCCCCTATTTTCATTGATAACACACTCCAAACATTCATTCTTCTCTCTCAAGTATCTGAAACATCAATACTTAAGGTTTCTAAGAAATGGGTCAAGTAGAGCCTCAAGGTTTGAATTCTTTCCATAATCTTGGGTAATTCAGGCATGCTACTCCTCCCAAATTATTACTTTGCTAAAGGCATGTGTTTTTAAAGTACTATTCATATGGTTTTGATATTGGTTTTGGAACATAGGTTGAGGGTTTTGAATGTTTGTGTTTGAACAATATTTTCCCATGATTTACATATGATTGTTCATGCTTTAGTTAAGATTTTGCACTTGTGGGGTGCATGGGTATGGTGAGTAAACTAGGGGATTGTGTTTTCCTCTAATTTCTGAATATTGAAAATTGAAGTGCTAATAACCTCAACCCCATATTATGAAATTAGTTTGAATACAAAAGTATGCACATTGAACTACTCTTGAACCATTGCAAAATTTTAAATGTTAATAAAGCATAATGATTTTTAATTGAACATTATAGGGATGTGTAATTCCCCAAGCTAAAAAATAATTGAACCAAGAAGGTTATGAATTTCCCCAAGTGATGATAATTGTTTTGGCATGTTGATGTTACCTACAAAGATGGTAAGACGATACCAATAGTGTATGTCTAAATGTGTATCATGGTTCAATGTTTGGAAATGTGCGTTGAATGCTTTAATTGGGCTTTAATAAGGGTTATGTAGCTTATTCATGAAAGTGGAGGTCCCAAGGGACCAATACTGGAAACCATGGTTGCCGACGCGGGGGTCTACATGACAGGGTGGTTTGAGTCCCTCTTATTATTATCACATGATTCGGAGGTTCAAGTCCCCCTTATTAATTACATGAATGGATGCTTCAGTCACCTTGGCATGCCGGGAGGTTTGAGTCCCTCATGATGCATATATACATCCTCTAGTTTGTACAACTACACACACTGAGACCCTTCCATCTAATAAAGAGTTGGACCCATGTAGCCTGTGGGTGCCTTCTTATATTATGATGGTTGAGCTACACAATCTAGGCTAAATTTTTAAAGTGCATGTTAAGCCTTGTTCCTATCCCAGCATGTATATATATATATATATATATATATATATGTATATGAATTTAGTTATGTGTATTGGATTTTAACTGACGTTGGAGTATTGATTATGTCTTTATTTTGCTCCCTTACCCTTGAGTTACATGTTAGTGCTCAACCCACTAACTGTCTTTAAATGTTGTATCCCCACGAGATCCAGGCACCGGAGACACTTCTACTTTTCCTATGCAGAGTTAGGTGGATCGCCTTAATTTGTTGATTCATGTGGTAATGTGGTGAGCGTCCATTCTCCAAAAGACTAAGACATTTCATCAGTTCCTTTCATAGAGTAGAATTGAGAGTTTACATTATCATTAACATTGTCATTGTCATTATCAGGGTCGGGGGCATGTCTCGATACTTTATGGATTTTGATTTTATTTAGAAAGCTTTGTTGGATCACCGTGGACTTAGGTGGTGATGTTAGTTAGTTGTGTTTAGTCAGTTACTGATTATTGGTTATAGACATGTCTTGAATTTCTCAAAGCTTATTTATGCTATTTTTTTATATGATCAAAATTCATCTGATATTGTGTTTTGTTAGTCAAGTGCAGGGGGTGGTCTCTGGTCCTCATTGGACTTGAGATAACTATCACGGCCAGGCCCTGGTTGGGTTATGACAAATTTGGTATAGTAGCCTAGGTTTTGTGTCATTAGGTATCCATAATGTCATGTCAATCAAAGTTTCTTTTATGGGTATGTAGCATGCCACACTTGAACGGGAGAGGCTACGAGGTATTTAGGAATATTTCCCTTTCTTTTAGTTCTATTTTAGGCTATAGAGTCTAAGATCTTGAACTCTCCTCTAATTCCTACATGTTCACTTTGCAGATCATGCCTCCCAGAAAATCTGATGCTCGTGGAAACTCTTTTATCTTGTTTGAGGACAATGTGGATGGAGCTCATCTTGCTCAATATTTTTAGTCCTGGTCTAGGGTCGTTGCTTCTAATTTCCCTAGTAGAGTTCCATAGGTTCCCCTATCCCTCCTCGAACACCTTAAGTTATTTGTCTGATGTTGAGTTTTGTCGATTGATCCATTTGCTTACCCAGTTGGTGGCCTCTCAAACTGAGCATGTTACTTTTGTTGCTCCATCTTTTGAGGACAATAGAGTTGGCAAATTTATGAGGTTAAGTCCTCTGCCTTTCACTGGTTCTAAAGTTGAGGAAGGTTCTCAAAATTTCATAGATTGGATAGAATGAATTTCCAGTATGTGGCTTACTAGGTATGTGGAGGGTGTGGAGTTCACTGCCTATCAGTTAAAGGATATGGCGTACCAGTGGTATGAGGAATGGAACTAGTCTAGGGGTAATGATGCCAAGTCCACTCTGTGGGATGACTTCTCTAGTCCTTTTCTTAATAGCTTCTTTCCTCAAGAGTTGAGGAAGGCAAAGGCTGAGGAATTTTTAAATTTAAAGCAAGGCAGGATGACAATAAATGAGTATACCTTGAAGTTTCATTAGCTATCGCGTTACGCTCTAGAGTTAGTGTCTAACATGAGGGCTAGAATGAGGAAATTTTCTTCTATGTTGTCCCATGAGTTGATTTTGTAGAACAAGGTAGCTTTGTTGAACAAGTATATAGATATCTCTAGACTTGTGGTGTATTTTCAACAAGTGGAAGAGGAAAAGAAGAAGCAATCAAAGATGAGTGAAGGGCAGAATAAGAAGATGTAGGGCAATTCTAGTTCTTACTCTACGGCTAGTGCTCCTTATCCAAAGTTATTGGGTGATCGTGATTTTTAGAATAATGTTGGTCCCTGGGTACAGGGTGCCTAACCTCAAGCTAGTGGGGCTTAGTCAGTTACATCATATCCCTTTTGTAGATTTCTTTGTCAGGTTCATCGTAGTGTTTGTGAAGAAGGGAGGAACAAGTGATTTAGATGTGGATAGATTGGTCATATGTAGAGGGATTGTCCTTCTAGGGTTTCTTTTGGGAAAAATAAGATCCTTGTTGCTACTTCATCAGCTCCGGCATCAAAGGGTTCGACTTCTGCTTATGGCTTTGGTTGAGTTAAAAAGGCTTAAGGGGCAGTTGAAGATCTTCTAGATAAGGGTTTTATTCATCATAGTGTTTCTTCTTGGGGTTCTCCAGCTCTCTTCATGCGTAAGAAGTATGAGTCCTTTCGTATGTGTATATATTACTGCCATTTAAATAAGGTGACTGCGAAGAATAAGTATCCTCTTTCGAGGATTGATAATCTCTTTGATCAGCTTCAAGGTGCTAAGTACTTTTCTAAGATTGATCTTTGATTTGGGTAACATCAGTTGAAGATTAGGGAGTTTTTGTTTAAGTTAATTTTTGAATTTTATGATATTTAAAATAAAAGACAAAAATAGTTTCTACAATGATGGTCCAACCCATCTTAAATCCGAAAAATGTAATTGGGCCCTTATCCAGCCTGCAAATAATACCTGACCCACCCCTATTTCCTTAAGACATATAAATACCCTCTTAGGGTTTTCTAATTCATCCATTTCCACATTTTTAGTCTTTCTTTCAACTTCAGGTGAAAATAGAGCTTTACCAAAATCTTCAGTTCATTTTGCTCTTCTTTTGGATCATCAACTTTGTACCATGGAAGGTGGAAATATGTTCTGGTATCAGCTTTCAGAAGTAAGCTCCTATTTATTCTATATCTTTGATCGTTCATCCATTTTCCTTCTTTATTGACTGCTCTATTTTCATATATTTATTGTTTTAGCTGAGATCTTTGCTAGACGGGTTGTATCCTTGTTTTGGTGCTGATTTGAGGGTTAAAGTTCCCTGGAACTCATTGCATGTCTAGGTAAATTTCAAGCTTGTTCTCTTCAACCTTGGATTATTCTTTATAAGCACTATCTTTTGCTGATAGTTGTGGCATGGATGGAGATACTGAGAATCTCAGACCTGCAAGGCTCTTTGACTGCCTTCTTTTCTTAGGTGTATTAGCTGCTTAGATATCACATGACCCTTTCCCTTTCTTAAGAGTCCTTTTTTATGGCTGAGTTTTTATAGGTTAGTCAGCTGCTGGGTATCTTTGTTGACCTCCTGTCTTGTAAATAGATGGTCGTAGTCTGTAGTAGTATTGTTAACTGTAGCCTTCAGCCTTCTCATGTTTTTGCTGCTAATAATTTGATGTAAAGGCACTGTAACTTGTCACTATTTAAGATCTTCTTGTCTTGTATTTCCAACTTCTGAAAGGATGTTATGCTAAACTCGCCGTTATCTATTGTTGCATTTGATGGATGGTCTACCAACTAATTTCCGTCCTATTTTATACGCTGAAAAACTACTTTCTTATGTCTCAACATTGAAGTTATGTGCTCAATTGCATATAATAGATTCCGTGGACAACCCCATTCCTTAGTTAGTATCTTTATCATAAATAATGAATCTATTTGTATAATGACTTTTTGGAATTAGGAGTGTCCACAATGTATAGCTGCTTTTAGAATAGCATATACTTCTGTCTCTGTATTTGTAGTATCAGCAATCCTAGGTCCCTTTGCATATATTAGATCTCCCCTGTGATCCCTTAGACAAAATGCTTAAGTACTCACCCCAGGATTACCTTTAGATGCCCCATCTGTGTTGTACTTCATCCATCCTTCATCTGGACACCTCCATTCCACTTTTGTGATTATTAATTTAGTTCTCTTCTGCTCCAATTCAACAAGTATATCTGGCCACTTGAATGGAAAATTTTGACCAGGATTCCTCACTCTTAATAACAGACCAATATTTCTTTGAATATTGTTTATTACCATATGAGCTGACAAATTTTTTCTTTCATGCTTTGATTTATTTCTTCTCCGCCATCGCTCCCATAAAATAATACTTGGAATAGCTTGATAATATGCTTTAGATTTTCCAGAGAGTTGAGCATTCCACTATCTCGTGATAAGTTCTCTAATGCTTACCCCAGCCATACTTATACTTGCACAAGAAGAAAAAAAGGACCATGTCATGTTCGCAGTGGCAGACTTAAGAAACACATGTGAAGTGGTTTCTTGATTTGGCATGGTACAACACCAGCACCTAGTAGGTCATTCTATTCCCCATCTTCTCAAATTATCCTCTACTGCAATCTTTCCTTTCCAAAATCTCCAAATGAGAAAAGCCATTTTAAAAGGCAAACCTTTCACCCAAATGTTTTTATATATACAATTCTTCTCATCCCTTTGTCTAATAAAGTTCCAAGCTGATTTAACAGAGAACTTTTCTGTGGCCTCAAGCTTCCAAATAGGTATATCCTTCTCTCCACCCCAATTTGAAATCTTAATAGTTTGGATGATATGATCAGCAAAATCTACTGTAAATAGTTGTGATACTACATTTTTATCCCACTGTCCCTCCTTGATTTAATCCTTCACATACTGATAATCTATATCTTATTCCTTTGAATCTTCCATCAAAGTATACAAATCCCCTTCTCTTGTCCAGTTATCAAAACAAATATGTTAATTTCCACTTCTAATTCTCCATATTATCTGATGCTCAACCAGATCCCTTGCATGTAACATCTTCTTCCAAACCTGGGAGCCTACTCCTGTTTTTCACTCAATCTCATTAGGGTGCAGTTTCTTACAGTACTTATTTTGCATAAATTTACTCCATAGTGAATCCTTTGTACGAAAGTTCCACAATAATTTGCAAAATAAGGCCATTGAACATCCCTAATATTCCTAAAATCCAGACCTCCTTCTACCTCTGGAATACAAAGTTTACTCCATTTGACCCAATGCCTACTTTTACTTCCAATATGAGTACTCCAAAAAAATTGGTCAAACATTCTTTGAATGGTAGACATTACATTTAAAGAAGGGTTCATCATTGATAAACAATGCAATGGAATGCTTTGTAAGACATGTTTGATCCGAATAGCTCTACCTCCATAAGACAACAATTTTCCTTTCCATCCTTGAAGCTTCCCACTAATCCTGTTCATTATTCCTTGATAGTAAGCTTTTTTCTTCTCATGTTAAATTTAGGGAAACCTAGGTATGTGAAAGTAAATTCTTTCCTTAAAATCCATGTAGCCACTTCTGCCATAATAGCCATACCATGAGACACTCTGTTATGCAAGTAAATAGAGTTTTTCTCCTTGTTTACTCTTTGCCCTAACACTTTCTCATACCTCTCTAAAATATTATTCAATTTCTGTAGTGTTTGGAGGTCAGCTTTGCATAAAATAATCATGTCATCTGTAAATGCAAAATGATTCACTCTAGGGCTCCCCCTTGGCATTCCAAAAAGCTAAAATATTTTGTAAGCATCAAAGATTTTAAAGCTTTAGACATAACCTCTGCTGCTATAATAAATAAAGTGGGTGATAAAGGATCCTCCTTGCTTCAAACCTCTGGTCGATTTAAAAAAACCATTTGGTTGCCCATTCAACAAAACTAAGTACCAGTTGTTTCCAACTAGCCTATACACCTTATCAATCATCATCTCACTGAATCACACCTTTCTTAAGACCTTCATAATAAATAACCAATCTACTCAATCATAAGCTTTCATCATGTCAAGCTTTATGACCATGTTAGGAATCTTTCCTCTCTTTCTTATTTCCTCCATAACTTGCTCTCTTTTATACTCCTCAATAGTGTGATTTTCTTGAAAAGGTTCTATCAACCCAATGAAAGAGAATTGATGTCTTTTTTGCAAAGTAATAAGCCTAGTGAATGTTTTCTGCGTATTTACTGATCTAATATTCAATACTAAAGCATTCATTTAAACTTATTTTGGGTTGAGTTTCTTGTCTGCATTGTAGATGTTTTACCCACTTTCTCCTTCTATTTCTATATGCCCTGAGTTAACTTCAGCCTTTCTATTTGTCTTGGTGATAAATTTCTTTCTACTCTTACGTGGTCAATATTTTTCCCCAAATCTACCTCATCTAAATTATTTCTCTCCTTGTTTCTAACTACAATTTGATTTTCAACATGAATTTCAAATGGTAACACATTTTCTATCACTTTTTCTGATTCTACTCCTTCTTTAACTGGTATTAGCTACAAGTCTTTTGTATGCTCTTCTTCTTTTGTTATTTCCTGCATCATTGATTCATTGTTTTCCTCTTTTTTATCCTTGCCTTTATTTTGTTATTGTAACTTTTCTTGATTATCTTCAGTTGTTGCTTCCTCTATACCCTCCTTTGAATTTGCCTTATTTTCTTTACTACCTGACTTGTTTTGAAAATTGTTTAGTACCCAATCTTTGGTTGTTCCTTTGGAAGTTGTGGGCATTTCGAATTCTTTGTCTTATGAGGAAGTTTCGGTGGAGATCTTGGATTAGAAACTCCATTGGTTGCAGACAAAGGACGTGGCTTTGGTAAAGGTTCTTTGGAGGAACCAAAAGTTTGAGGAAGCTATTTGGGAAGCCAAGGAAGACATAAAGTCCAAGTATCTATTCCTATTCCCTATTTTGGAAAATTGTGCTTAAAGCATGTTTGTGATCTTAACATCTTTGTTTTTTATCTTTGTTAAAGGTAAGTGTGGGGGTGTTTCTACGTTAATCGTACTACCATATGCGTTGACCCATCATCCGAGAATGAATGATCCTAAGGGGGAAGTATGTAACACCCCAAATTTTTTATCCTTAAAAATTTCTAAAATTTTATCCTCACTGTCCTGATTACGACATACCCTACGAGCCGTAGGGAGTTTTGATGAGTCATTGGACCCAAATCATAGCCTGATCAGTGTGTGTGGCTAAGTATTTTGCTCTAAGTACAAGTGGCTCACTATGAGTCGTGAGGACTCATTAGGGTCATTGTGTACAAATCGTAGGATGTCAAGTGTATACCCAAACGGTTTCTGTGTTGACTACAACTGGACACTACTAGTCGTAGGGTCCCATTACGAACCATGATATACGAGTATTAAGGTCAATAGTATGTGTGCTTGGTGATACTATCTTGACTATGACTCGTGGAGATGAGTCGTGAAGAGTCATTATGAGATCCGTAACGATTGACAGTTTATTTTTTAGATTTTTAAGGGGACTATTTTGGACACTTCCCTCTTATCCAAATAATAACCCACGGCCTATAAACATAATTGGGGACCTATTTTCATTGCTAATACACTCCAAACATTCTTTCTTCTCTCTCAAGTCGCTCAACCATGCATACTTATGGTTTCTAAGAAGTAGTCAAGTGGAGCTTCAAGGGTTGAATTCTGTTCGTAATCTTGGGTATTTCAGGCATGTTACTCTTCCCAAATTATTACTTTGTTTAAGGCATGGCTTTATTTTACTCCAATACCCCTGAGTTACATACTAGTGCTCAACCCACTGACCGTCTCCAGACATTGTATCCCCATGTGATACAGGCATCGGAAATATTCCTACTTTTCCTATATAGAGTTAGGTGGATCGGCTTGGTTCATTGGTTCATGTGATGAAGTAGTGAGCTTTCATTCTCCAAAATACTTTAACATTTCATCTGTTCCTTTCATAGAGTAGAATTGAGAGTTAAAATTATCATTAATATTCCCATTGTCATTGTCAGGGTCGGTGGCATATCCCGACACTTTATGGATTTCGATTTTATTTAGAAGGCTTTGTTGGATTACTATAGATTTGGGTGGTGATGTTGGTTGGTTGTGTTTGGTTGGTTACCAATTATCGGTTATAGATATGTCTTAAAATTCTCTAAGATTATTTTATGCTATCTTGTTATATGATCGGAATTCATCCAATATTGGGGGTATTGTGTTCTATTGGTCAGGTGCAGGGGGTGGTTTCCGATCCTCGTTGGACGTAGATACCCATCATAGCTAGGCCTTAGTTTGAGTCGTGATGCTTCCCCTTTCACCTGTCTCCTTAGCTAGAGTTGTCACACCATAATTTTCATAATAAAGAACATCTACTCTCTTATATTACAATATTACCATGCTTCCATCACCACTATCATCCTAACATAAGAAAGGTCACTAAGGGACTAGATTATGAGCATCAGGAATAGGATCGATACTGCTCAATTATGACTCTTATTTATCGCATTACTCAAGATAGGACCTATGACGGAATATGCAGTATAATTGGCATGGAGTATTTCATATATCAATCATATAGATCATAATAGAGGGTCGCACCAACAAAAACACAATTTTAACATAACATGAGTTCTTAGGACTGGGAGTACTGAGAAAGATGAGTGCATACATCAAGAGTTGTATAACATAAGGCTAGAATTCATAAATTCCAGAAATATTACTAAGATGTTGCTTAAAGTTGTTGCCTATCATTTTGAGAACTGGAATAGTCATAAGTTTGCGTAGAGAGTGTCATTTTGGTGTTAGACATAACATAATATAGGTCGGTAACATATACAAAGTATAGTTTCTTGGAACTAGGAATAACGTGAGACATGGGTTCGTGGATCTTGCTCATTGTTACTTAGAAATTGGGTTTGTAAACACCTTAATTTAACTATACTGCTTATAGCTTATAACACCTAAATTTACACTATCACTCTGGTGGTAAAATAACTTCATTATTCAGTTGCATACCTCCCCCTTAAGCAAGTCATCTATAATAAGGTTTTTGAAAAGGTATGAATGCATGTCTCACAAAGACTCAACCGCACGATTCTGGAAGATAGGGGTATATGCTTCAAATTAATAGGCTTTGACGCATTAATGGACTTCTCTTAAGCTTTTGTGCAATTTTGTAAATTTTTGATAACTCAATCAGAAATGATCGCATTGTTAGGATTCTAAGCTCTTCTACTTTTATCACCTGAAAAATAAGGTTTGAGAAACATTTCCTAAATGCTCTGTAGCCTCCCTTTTATAAGTGTAGTGCGCTACACACACATAAAAAGGAATCTACTTGACATGGCTTCGTAAACAACCTAGGACACTTGAACTGTGTTCTGATATCAAGTTTGTCACAACCCAGGACTAGGCCCTGGACGTAGCAGGTATCCCAGAGGCCAATGAATGTTTGAGAAGACTCCTTAACATATCATCATAAGCATATTCAATAATAATTGTGGAAATAAGCCCAATAAAAGGAAATCCAACTTAAAATAGATTAATGAATTCAAACTCTGAAATATGACATAATGACATTATCTAAGACAATTGTTAACATTAGGAATGAAAAATCTTAAGACGGGACATGGCCACGATGATACTATAAAATAGAATAGTTTAAGTCTAAATAAGAGAAAACCATATACCAGCAAGAAGATAGAGGGCTCACCACTTGCTTAAGCTAGCTCAAGAATCCTAATGTTGCCCAAAACCACTAGAAAATGCCTCCAAACTGACATTATGAAAAGACGTAGTGTTCGGTACGGTTAGTATGACGATAACTGTATGCAACATAGGGAAAGAGATAAAACAGTTTATAAAGCAAGTCAAAATATCCTTAACATAAATCATAATAAGGAAAGTATGGAACAATTGTCTCAAAAACATAATACATAACCATTTATTAAACTTTATTACTGAGCTGTGTAGTTTTAACCAATGTCAAGCAACCCACATGCTAGATAAGTTCAGTTTTCCCCAAACCGACGGGGTCCCAATCCATGTTTGCCGCATGAATTTAGATAAACATAATTTGTCCATCATATCATATAATCCTCATAGAGGAAAAAATCATATTGTTGTCCCGTTAAGAAGAGAACCATCCCTATATCAGCAAAACATAGGTTTCAGGTGTACACCATCTCGCTGAACTACATAACTCTCTTTAAGCCCAATTAATGCATTTTCATAAAAATTTACCATTGTCATAAAATAAGTCTTTTATTGGGGCATTCGTTAAGTTGGTATCGTCATATCAAAACTTGCAAGTCATACATATTATGCGATATTCATTTCATATGTTTGTAATCATTAGCCCCATCATTAAAGATTTAAACACATTTAAATATTCCAGAAAATATAGAAGATTTCACATTGAAATATCAACATTTTCAAACCAATGGATGTGATAATTTCCTTTCTCTCACCAAATTCAAGATTTAAATGACAAAGGGGATTTATAAATAAAACATGACTTCATGACTTCAACAAGTCCCAATAAAGTTTAAAAATAGCAAGGTTTCATAATTCAAGCAATAAATATCAATTCTCAAGTTGAATTAACAATTTTAAAATAATTTCATATAAAAGGGTTCACAAACTTTAAATAAACTCTTCTTTCAAAAACCATTCGAAAAACCTAGATTCGAAACCCACATGAATACCACTTTGTAATTAGAAACCACTAATAGATTTAGTTGAACAAAGATTGTTCAACATACCTTGAGAAGAGAATTGAAGAAAAACCTTGACCGGAACCTATGAGCTTTGAAGTTGAGAAATTTTTCTTGAAGTTCATGAGATTTTTGGGAGGAAGATCTCATGATACGAAGCAGGTCCTGCCTATGACGGGTATCTCAAGTCCACCATTGACTGGACACCACCACCTTTAACTAGTCAGATAGAGCATACACACTAACAAAGACTAAATTCAAAAAATATAACAATATAGAAGATATAAATTCATAGACATCCATGATATGCCATAAACAATGCAGATACTTCAGTCTAACACAAAGTTGTCCCCGAATCCAAGTCACGGAGCATGAGAAGTAGAATGGTCGGTTCCTGCATTACATTGGGATAAAGTACTAGAAGATGATTAGCATGATAAAAGCTAGAATGTACTCAGGAATAAGGATAAAATAATTCCAGTAATACAAATCCAAAGTAAATAACCACATGCAATCACATAGATATATATATATGACGGTCAGAAAAGGGAATCGGCCTTAGCATGCATTTTAAAACCCTAACCTGGGTTATGTAGCTTTACCGTCATAATCCACCCACGGGCTATATGGGTCTAGTGTTACCCCCTGAATGAGCCCCAGCGCGTGTAGCTGCATAAACAGGAGATATCATAGTGGTCGGGGATTCCCGTGCCTCCATAATACATATATACAATTATAAACTAAGGGAATTACCATATACTCCACAAGTATATGGTCACCATGTAATACAATATCAACCAACAAGGTCTCAAAACAGCCACAAAATGTCACAAACAGTCCATAAATACAACAACAAAACTGAGAGCCCCAATACAATAATTTTCGGCCAACAATAACAACACAAGGATGAGAAGATATCAAGGTTTTTTGGAAACCAAAATAACTACAACAAGAACAAGATGACCACGAGATGAGGAGAACAACAACAACACAATAACAACAATACATGGTTTTAATAGAACAAGAACGCAAACACGATTTCAAGAAACATAAAGATAGGTAGTGAGACAAATGAGGGTATAAATCCTAGGAACCAAAGAGTATATTAAACTCTAAGACCCTTAACACCTACACACAACAATCACCTAACTCTTACCACAACATAAGAGGGCGTGAACCACACAAGAACCAAGTTTTCTAAGAAAAATACAATCACTGGTGAATCCACACTAGTTTCTTATCCTAGTTTCGATTTGCCTCAAAGGAGAGAGAACTTTGGTGTTTCAAGTTTCAAGTTCATACAATAATAATCAACTAAATAATCAAAACCCTAATACTAAACTATATATTACACATAAAATATGTAAATTCCAAAAGGCCCTTAATGAAAGGGGCGCCCCTCTAATATGGCAAATGTAACATATAACATATGGGCGGCTTAGTGTGCTACTTAGGCTATTCTCATGCCTTAATGTTTATCTTCCTTGGATGATCCTTTGCTGAACTTGCACAAACATTGATCTTCATATTCGCACTTGTATCATCCTCTCCATCTTGAGAGGAATTTTTCCTCAAATTCAAGCAATCATCACCGGCAAGCTCTCCTCTTTGCATCATCACTTCATTGCTCTTCCCAAGGTTAGGATGTTCAACCAAGGGTTCCATGAGATCATCAAGAATGCTCCTTGGACTTACATGTTCTACAACCTGTACATAAGAATATTTGATACTAGACAAAGTGCTAGTATCTCGATTAGTAATCGACAAAGAGTACTTGCAGGCAAATCCCACAATTCCAACTCTTAGCTCCTCTTCCTCTTCACCCTCCTCACTCTCATATTTTACTTCCACACCCTCACTAAGCATGACCTTTTATTCCAAATATAAAGGCAATACAACCTCACCTTTACATAGCCAAATATCTTTCTTCTCCCCCTCCTTTGGCTCCTCGAGGTCTACCTTTTTTCCATCTTGAGATTGATCATTAATCTCATTTAGTTCAAGTCCTACCTCCTTTACAAGCAAGTGTAATTTCCCCACCCTTAGTATCACATTCCTCCTATTTGGACACTCATTATCCTTGTGCCCCCAACCGTGGCATTTAAAATATTGGAAGCCCTTAGAATTAGAAGAGGAATGTGGTTTACCTTCATTTCTCGGAGGGTACCTTTGGTGATCCTTGTTCTAGACTTGGGCAACCTTGGTCTCGGGTTGATACACATTGGATGAGTCATTCTTATCCTTGTTCCAACTCGAGATTGATTTCCCTTTAAGCTTGAAACCCGATTTCTCCTGTAATTCCCTCTCAACTTACAAGGCGGCTTGGAAGATGGCATTAATAGTGTCAAACTTGTCAAAGTGTCAACTGTGAGGCAATGTCTCTATTCAACCCCACTTAAATTGCGTGATGTCATGACTTACTTTCTTCCCTCGGTGATCAAGTCTAAAATGAGTTGTTGGAACTCATCATAGTAAGTCATGATAGTCTTGTTCCCTTACTTCAAGTTATAGAACTTAGCAAGGAGCTCTTGATGGTAACTCTTGGGTAAGTACTTTTGTCTCATGAGGTACTTTAACAAAAACCAAGGAGAGGGTTACCCCTCAATCAAAACATTGCCAAACCGCTTCACATGCTCCCACCACGTAATAGCATAACCTTCAAAGTGTGCAATCGCTTGACAACTTTTTTTCTCCTCGATAAGGTCATTAACTTGGAAGATTCACTAAAAAGCGGACTCCCAATCTAGAAACTCTTCCGGATCACTCTCGCCTTTGAATATTGGAAGCCCCACCTTGATGGAATTGATACGTAACTCACGATTTTGGTTCCCATATTGGTTCCAATGACCAACTCTCCCTTCTCAACCATTAACTTCCCTCGGATCACCTTGTCTACCCCTTATCTCCTCCCCCTATGTATATATCACCAAAAGTCCCATACTCCCCATGTTTTTCTCTTCTACCATACCTTTTTACATGGATGAGTCTATTTTAGTTAAGTGAGCTTGCATTGGCGGTATTGGATTTGGTAGGTAGTGAGGCCTTTGGTCAAGTTGAGTTTGGATTGGAGGACTCGGGTTTTAGAGTGGTATTTGGGTTCCAGCCCTTCTTGTTGGACTTGGTGAAGTGAAGGGTGGCTTAGTCTATCATGATCTAGATTTTGGGAGTAAGGGTTGGTTTGATTAGTGGCAATGGGTGGATATAGCATTTAGTGCATGGCCTCGGGAGTACTAGTTGGTGAAATATTGTGAGGGGTAGAAGGTCGGCTTCTTTGGCTTTATACTCTCTCCAATCTCCCACCCATAATCAACACTTCATCCTTCATTGAAACCACATCCGAGTCTAGTTTTTCAATACCCGCGGTCATCCTAGCCATGTCTCAGGACATAGCTTCAAGGCAAGCCAAAATAATACTTGTAGCATTGTGGTCCACCGTGGTTTGAGGGGATGAGGTATC